>NW_012101843.1:400127-447162 GCF_000951045.1 Mandrillus leucophaeus | reverse complement strand
AGCTGGGATTACAGGTGTGTGCCACCACGCCTGGCTAATTTTTGGATTTTTAGTAGAGATGGGGTTTCACCGTGTTGGCCAGGCTGGTCTTGAACTCCTGACCTCAAGTGATCCACCCACCTTGGCCTCCCAAAGTGCTGGGATTATAGGTATGAGCCACTGCACTCAGCCAAAACTTTCCCTCTCTTTAATGAAAATGAATAGATAATAACCAGGGCCTACTGTATTTCAGCATGATGCTAGGAAATGTGTATGCATATTTCTTGGGAGGTGGGAGGTGGGAGGTGTAATGGTTGAGGGAGATAAATAGGAAATAGTCCTTGGGCTGAAGGAGTTCGCAGCAAAGTCAAAAGTTTAATTGTGATTAATTGTGCATAATGACACATAATCATAATGGGAAGTAAAATATGGTAAGAGGAAGACTTTCAAATCAAGTTTTTATTTTTTGTAATATTCCTTAAGATAGAAAAGCCATTTGTGGTTATGTAATTCAAAAGAAAATATTGGCCAGGTGTGGTGGCTCACGCCTGTAATCTCAGCACTTTGGGAGGCCAAGGCGGGCAGATCACTTGAGGTCAGGAATTTGAGACCATCCTGGCCGACATGGTGAAACCCCATCTCTACTAAAAATACAAAAATTAGCCAGGCATTGAGGCACATGTCTGTAAACCCAGCCACTTGGGAGGCTGAGGCAGGAGAAACACTTGAACCTGGGAGGTGGAGGTTGCAGTGAGCCAAGATCACACCACTACACTCTGGCCTAGGGGACAGAGTAAGACTCCATCTCAAAAAAAAAAAAAAAAAAAAAAAGAAACAGTAAAATAAAATATATTTTGACTATACTGAATTAATGTTGTCTGTCTTCTAAAATAGCAAATTGTTGTTTCCACTTCATATTTACAGCTCATTTTACTAAGAAATCAGAATCCTGAAATTTATCTCATTTTAAAAGATGATGACATTCTCTAATTTACCATCAAGAATAAAAGATTAGTGGTGATTAAAGGTGCTGGAAATTAATTTACACTAAATAGGGTTTTGCAAGTAGTTTGGGGAACTTTTTGAAATATAACTAGAAACTTTTAGAAAAGCATGACTATAGTATGGTAAGTTGAATCATTGTTGATGGGCAGACACTTATCCTTGATACAGAGATGGATTTACAAAGACTGTGTTACATATCTGAGGAGATACTTTTGTTTAGACCATCTGGAAATGTGTGTATATGAAAAGGTTGCAATTTTATTTTTTTAAATAGAGACAAGGTCTTCCTATGTTGCCCAGGCTGGTTTCAAACATTCTGGGCTCAAGTACTGCTCCCACCTCAGCCTCAAAGTGCTGGGATTATAGATGTGAGCCATCATACCCAGCTTGCAATTTCCTAAACTTGTCTTATTCATTAAGTAAGACTTGTTTTGTTTCTTACTTTTTATTGTTTAAAGACTTGAATTGATCCAAAGAAAGGAGAAGTGATCAATTTTAAAAAGGATGCCTAGTTATAATCGAGGAATCTAGTAGATTAATCTGTTAAAATTATAAAACCAAAATTTTTCCTTTATGATCACTCCTCTCTCAATTTTCTTAAAATTCATGTGTTAAGGCAGTGACTAACTGACAAGAAACTTCTGTGTCATTTGATAAAGATTTCAACTACAAATGGGAATTAAGATATATTTAAAAATAAAATTCTACATGACAAAATATTTAAAATGTGAGTTTTAATGTTCTACACAAATAATGTCCTACATTTTAACCTAGAAATCTACATATTGAATCAGCCTATAAAAATCCATTTCTTTCACAAATAATGTAGCTTTGAGAACAGGTTTTTTTTTTTTTCCAACAATTCTCAGTCTACAAAGCTATGAAAAGGAAGTTGCTATTGCTGCATTTTTTTTAAGCTGTAAAATCGAATATGCCCCAGCTCTGATGAAATGTACCAGGAGGAACCTGCCTTGTCAAACATGATATTTTTATGATGAAATGTGATACAAAGAGGCATAGCCTTACATATATCTGAGAGAAAATTATTTAAGTGGCCATAATAGATTTTTCACAAATTTTGTACATTTCTTTTACTTGATCCAGATGCATGTTTTTCCTCTGTTGTTCTCATACTAGCTTCTTAATTTCACCTCCCTAATGTTCCACAGCATAAATGCATCTTTGTTCAGACTTTCTCCAAGTTATCTGTGAGAAAATAAACTATACAAAGGGTCCCTGGGTGTGTTTTAGGAAATACAGATTATGGGAGTGGGAGAATTACCTTGTAATTACCTCGTAAAAAAAAGAAAAATGGAAAGTAACATGCACTACATGTGTACACACATAAGCAAGTATAATAAAACTTTCTGCCTTTTTTTGTTTTTTTTTTGATATGGAGTCTCACTCTGTCACCCAGGCTGGAGTGCAGTGGCATGATCTTGGCTCACTGCAACCTCCGCCTACCCGATTCAAGCGATTCTCCTGCCTCAGCCTCCTGAGTAGCTGGGATTATAGTTGTGCACCACCACACCTGGCTAATATTTTGTATTTTTGTTAGACACGGTGTTTCACCATGTTGGCCAGGCTGGTGTCAAGCTCCTGATCTCAAGTGATCCACTCGCCTTGGCCTCCCAAAGTGCTGGTACTACAGGCGTGAACCACCACTCCCAGCCCCTGCTTATTTTTTAAGGTTTCTAGAACATTGGCTGTGATGTTTTGGGTAAATAGTGCACTGAGGAATTAGTCTAATAAAAGCTTCTGGTGGAGAAGGTCTTCATGAAGAATAGAGTTGGCTCTAGTCTCAATTTTCAAAATGTCATAACTCTTCTCCTTCCTTTTTATTTGAAGTGCAGACCTGGGTATATTTTATTAAAATAATGGTCTGAAATTACAACAAATGTTCTTTGTCCAATCAAGGAGTGAAATCAAACCCCTTATTATTTTGTAGTTATACTCAGATGTTAGACTATCTTCTACTCCCCAGCAGTTCACTTTAGGTGGTCCCATAGCTCTTTCTTGAACCATAGTCTTGCCACTTCTTATCCATATTAATGTGCACATCAGTTCCCACACCAGAATGTAAAATACTAGAGGGAAGAATTTTGGTTGATTTGTATTTCTATTCCCATAACTTAATACTATGCCAGTTCTCAGAAAGTATTTATTAAATGGATGTCAACATCAACAGTGAGTTAATGAATTTTTTGTTGGATTATCATTTTTTTAAGTTGTACACATATACAATGAAAAGTAAACTGCCTTCACCTTAAATCATGGACACAGATATTTAAGTATTTTAAAATCAAAGTTTTAAAAAACTAATATTGGCTTAAAGAATATTTATTAGAGAACCTGTAACATTTTGAGAAGCATTCACATTCTACATATGTATATTTTAAATTTATTTCTGGTTTTTACATCTGGAAGATTTGTTTTTCATTTCATCATAAATACTTGTTTTCATGGTGATTTATAAAAATCTGTTTCTCCTTTGATAGGATTATTGCAAATTATTCCAGAATCTACTTATTAACTGGTCGCTGTTCCTCTCTGTAGTGCTGAAGAGGCACTTGCTTGGGAACAAGAGAAGTGCCACAATAGTGTCAATACCGTGGATTTTTCATTTACTCTTAATAGTAATAATAGACAACAATAATATATTTTAGTAAGCATCTACTATGTGTCAGATGCTTTCATCTGAAAATGGATATTGTTAGTTCAATTATTTAGATGGGGAGACTGATACTCAAGACAATTCAATATTTGTCAAGTAGTGGTAGAAGCAGGATTCAACCCCAAACTTTCTGACTCTTCATCCTGTGTTCTTTTCACCCACAGATGGTAGAGGTTGAAGGCTCAGAAGAACACTTCTTGAGCTCAGAAAGCTCTTCTTGTGACCTCTATCCTGCTAGTCTAAAGGGCAAATAATCATTGCAGTTACTTTCAGAAATGGTCTTTTTTCCCTAATGAGATGACCAAATCTGCTCTATGAACCCAGTTTCCTAAGCAAGATACGGAAATAGACACACCAATTTAGTATGATAAAAGGCATTAAAAGTAGAACAATTTTAAGTACCAAGTTATATTTATTTGGTACTTGGATAATTAAAAAGAATGCCACAATCTTCATCCCGTCTACCTCCCCAGTGCACACACATTTGGGATGAGGAGATAATGATGAGAATGACATTGTAGATAAAAGGTATATGCAGTAAACATCTGAAATGCTTAGGTTATTCAAAGAAAAGAATAAACACACTATGTGGTATGTAGCCTCAGCTACTTCATGTTTGAAACTGATGGTAACATTCAGATGAGTTTTGAGAAGCAGACTGTAACCATAGCTTTTAGTTTAAATTTCAGATTGATATGGAAGGTTATTTGTTTTAACAATCCCTATGTTAAGTTTTCTTTTTTCTGTGTTTCAGTTGACTTATTTTGTCAGATTTTAGGGTTTTTTTTCTTCAGGCAAGATGGCATTCTCATCCCCTGCTGTTGTTAACATTTAAAGCGTGCAGCCTCTTGTGCTGTGGTGTAAATTCCAAGTGACTGACGATGATTAAACAGAAAATGAAACTTGAATGGCACTATCTCAAAATCTACTTAAAGCCACAACAGGTATCTGTCTGTAGCAGTATATCAGTTGGAACATACGAAGAATAAGAAATTGTGGGTTTTTGTGTCTGGGTTTTTATTTTTCTTTGAAATCAAAGAAGAAAAATACTGATTTTTCCTGGATCACCAAAACAGTGGTATGGATTTCTAAACAGGGCGGACCATACAAACACACAATTAATTATACCTGAACTTGAAATCTCATACTGTGCACTTTACCTCTTTTATGACAGTTGTAATTTCTCATTTATGTACAGATACTGTAGTAACTTTTAAAAAATGCGTAACTGTAATTAAAAAGCAAGTACTCGAGAAAGATAAGACACAAAGAATTAATTGAGATTACAGCTCTTCTTTCTGTATTGACTGCAAAAGCTTGGTGATCTCCTGAATTGTGCTTCAACAGTGATCTTCAAGACTCCTTCCAACCCCCAAGGCTCTCCTTTCTTAACATTTGTTATTACTTAGCTATTTTATTTGGCAGAGATCCCTTCTATCTCATCTTCTAATGCACTGGCAATGGTCCTACTGCCAATAGCTTAGAGCCTACTGCTGCTGGGGTAAGCGACACAGCCGAACTTTCTAGCCTCTGCATCCTTATAAATAATGCATCTGGTTTCCTGTAACTACATGAACTCTTAGACTTTAGTAGGCATTTCTTTGTTAGTCAGGGTAAAAGAGTTGGGAGATGAACAGTTGTGGAAATAGTTGTAGGCAGTTATTATCACTGATTAGAACCTGAGTCCATGACATATGCATTAATCACTGGGTTAATGCTAATGGAATGCTTATGGTATTTATAGTAGATATAAACAAGATATAGAAAAAGGATATCTTTCCTGACCAAACTGCATGCTTAATTCAACATGGAAAGTTCTGGTGAGGTTAATCTAGGACCCTTTGAGACTCTGTTGCTCATAATTGGACCTGATTTACTACTCATTTAAAAAATCTCTTTTAATTTGCACAGAATTCACTGTATTTTGGGGGGTGGACATACTTGTTCTTAAGAACAATAGAAACAAGATCTTTGTTTAACATAATATCTAGTGCTCCATGTAGCTTAGTGGTATAACAAATTATTGAATTTGTAATGAAAAAGGTAAATGCTGTGGTAATAAGTTAATAGAAAAGTAAATAATGCATATTTATACTTTTAACTTCAAAGTGTTTGTAAACTTGTGGCATTAAAAATTAATGTTTTATTTTTGAGCATCAGAGGAAATAGTATTTAAACACGAGAAACCGATTTTTAAAGTGAAAATCATTTTAGCAACTTTTAAAATGTAACTTCAAGCCATGTTAATATAAAATAAATGAGTTCCATCCAAATATACACTCTTTTCTTCACTGGACATGCCTTAATTGGACATGTCACACAATGACAATGTTCAGTGTTAGATTATACTGTAAGGATACAAAGTTCAAATTGATTTAGATGTTGATGAGAAACTTGTTGCTCTACAGCCTTGTATATTTTCATCAGAATTAACTGAAAGAAGAGAAAATTGTTTCTAATATGATACAGGATGTTCATCCTGATCATTTTATTATTGATTTCTTTAGTTACCATCAGTTCATCTCTGAGCAGCTCATTCATTTAGAAAGATGATAGCTTGTAAGTTTAATTCTAAAACTCATTCTCATACTTGTTAGCATTTGACATGCCAATGATTTCGCAGAGCTAGGTTGTCATCAAGACTAATGCTTAGTCAAAATGTTTAACACTTATTTCTTTGATTCCTGTAGAACTTCCTTATTAATTAATCTAGGGTCTATAAGCAACAAATTTTTAAATCATATATCTATATGCATGTAATTCATTTTTTCCTCTTTGATTTTCAACTACCTTTTTATGCTGATATTTTAGAATTTCTATGAAATTAACACATTTCCTTAGCAATTCAGGAAATCTGACTAACTGTACTTTAAAATTGTGCTTTCATATCACCAGTAAATAAGAAAACTTCAATTCATCAAAAAGATAATAATAAACTGTATCAATGCTTTCTTTTATTTATTTATTTTAATCCATCTACCAAAACAATCATGCCACCAGCTTTAAAAAATGCAATCATTAAATTATTATGACAGCCTAGTCTGCTTTTGTGGCTGTTTTGTTTTGATGGTTACCGAGAATGGAAACAGATAGATTATGTTTTTCTGCTTGTAATTGTCCAGTACCTCCAAAGACCTCTTGCCTGGGCATGATCCCTTCTGGAATTGAATTCTGCATTCTTCTTCTATCACTAATCAAACAAAACACTATCAGAAGAAAACATTTCCATAACTGGATCCGGAGTGAAGGAAAATTTCAGATACTTAGACATGCATATACAATAACCAGTGTTTCCTGACAGGCTCATTAAAAAAGAATTACTCCACTATGTGTCAACTGCACAAATAGAATCCATTATAAGACTATGGACTCTTACTTCTGAAGTCTGCCTTTTGTGCCCACCTACGATTAGGAAAACTAAGTCTTCCACTAGAATTTAAATATCACAGAAGCAGAAACTATTGCAGTCTCTTTCCCCAGTGCCTGCCTTCCTCTTCCTCTCAGTCTTAGGTAGGGCCTGGTACATATGAGGCATTTGCTTAAAAAAATAATTGAAGGAATGAATGAAGTTGCTTAAGGATGGGAGAAGTAGTCTGTAGGTGAGTAGATGCTCACCTGTACTCCCAGTACTTTGGGAGGCTGAGGCAGGAGGATCTCTTGAGGCCAGGAGTTCAAGACTAGCCTGGGCAACATTGTGAGATCCCATTTTTACAAAGAAATTTTAAAAACTAGCCAGGTGTTGTGATGTGTACCTGTAGTCCCAGCCAATTGGGAGGCTGAAACAGTAGGATCACTTGAGCCCAGCAGTCTGAGGCTGAGCAAGATACTTACTTGAAAAAAAAATAAAAAGTTACACAAAGCAGCAGAGACAAGATCAACCTAGAATGTCTATGGAAAAACTCTGAAAAAGCACACATTTTTTAAAATAAATGGGAACTCTATGGCAGAGGAAGCAGTAACTACTGACCTGATCTTCCCTTTTCATTTTGAGTAATTTCTAATTTTCTGTAATTGTATGGTGCTTTCAAATACTGATTAAAGCTCTTAAAAAATTGAAAGAGAGAAATCACACTTTTATTCTAAACTCTGAGTTTGTGGCATGCCTTCTTCCTTCATCTTGTTGATGTTCAAAGAAATATGCAACAGAGGGCCATGATACTGTTTAGCATGTTAAATTATTTTGATTCATGTACTTACTAGCAACATCATTTAAATGGGTTGGTTTCATCATGGCCAGACTTAAGACGCATAGCATAATTGAATGAATAACCTAATATTCCACATTAAATCCTGGTTTTGGAAAAAGCTGAACTGATCTGAAAAATAAATCTATCCAAAGTAGAAACTGTAATATGCATGTGAACATGTACATTCTCATCATCACATTTTGTTTTCTTCTTTTCTTCCCTTTTTCCTCTTGTTGAGTCTTGTGTAAGTCCAAATAAAAATTTTACTGTAGAGCTCAACAACAAAAACAATGATCTCTTATGTAATTGATGATTTTAAAAAATGCTTTGAAAGTCTTCTTCCATACTTTGTATCAGTATAAAGATATTGTACAGTGGTACAGAAAAATGACTTTTGAAGTTCAGTTGGTTTGAATCTTTGCTTCACCACTTACTAGCTATGTAATTGTGGGTTCTCTGTGCATCTTTTTTAATCCTCACTTTTTCCATCTGTGAAATAAGAAAAATATCAGTTAGTTTGCATACTGATTGTAAAGATTATAAATAAGAACTGATGTGTATATACTACTTGGCACAATGTCTGACCTGTTTCTGTTTTTCACAGTCAGCCTTCTCTTCCATTTTCTAAGGTGACTCAGACCTTACCACTCTAAAAATTCAAATCGTGCCTTCACTCTCTACAGATCCCATTTGCTATTTTAGAAGAAAAGGAAAACTATAAGATGGAAATTAATTTCCTCTTACCAAATCTACAAACCCCAGCACAATGCCTGGCACAGATAGGGTCATTTAGTAAACATCTTTTGGATGAATAGGTGGATGGGTAGCCAAGTAAATTAACATATAGATTAGGTCTTTAGAAATGGTAGCTATTTTTATTACACCCTGTACAGTGACCTTAAAATTTGAAATCTACTGCTTTTGAAAAGCAGGTCATCCTGAGGTTTTCCATTTTGTACCAGCCAGATTGTGAAAAGAAGTTCATTTCAATGCTGCACAGCACATTTCCTGATCAGTTGGCTGAATTACAGTAACACCATTTCATTTTGAGTTGGGCAATTCAAGCATTTAGCCCCGATTTTTTTGACAGTAAGTTAATTATTTTTGTACTCATTCAGCACATTTCCCCCCCACCACAGGTTATTGTAAAACCACCTGTCTCTGGGAGCACAGTTAATTCTGTGCATGAGATTTCTAAAAATGTTTTACATTGTCATTGCACTTTTTAAAAAATGTAGAGATCCCTCTGCTATTCTTTCGCCTTGCCAAATGCTTAGGTACCTTGGAAAACTGCTTAATTGGTACTACTTATCTCACTAGATTCTTCGGTCTTCGGTTGTGAAGGGGTAACAATCATTTAACTTTTGATGTGCCCTGAAGTTTCCCATCCAAAACTTTTTTCTTTGAATCTTTTTTGGGGTGAAAGAGAAGAATATGGGGGATCTAGTTGTACAGTGATAGTTTCTAGATGCCTTTGATATTAGTCACTAAACAGCGGTAGACATTTGGAAGAGCATGATAGAAGACAGTGGGCTAATTCCAGGTATTTAACCCCGGGTTAAGGAGACTTAACCTGAGGCTGGGTTATTTCTCTGACCTCTAGGGACAGAGTAGTGGCAAAGCCTTAAGGTGGTAAAATTTTTGAGAAACACTTCTAAAGTCTTATGTTTTGTTTTAAAATCCTATCTAAAAGCATTTCAAACCATTTAAGTTAAGCCTTTCCTTTCTTACTGGATGTGTTCGGGTGCGGGAGGTGGGAGCAAAAAGAAGCATATGGTTGAAGCTCTGCACTGCAGTGATTTGTAAAAGAAGTACTTTTCCTGCTAGGTTAAATTGCTCTGCATGCCTCTTGCTGTCAGGGACATGATTTAGTTAAATACAGATGCTTTTAGAGGGGCTTTGTACTGCATCATACATATTTAATAGTTTATAAAATATCTGTATGAATCACTGGGTGGAAAATCCAGCAGCAGAGAAGCTCAACCTTCCCATTGGAGCCTCTGGCCTTATGGTCCACTGACCAGTTGACCATCGGAAAAGGTGTGTTCAGAATGGGAGTGTCCTGAATAACCCGAAGATTCTACTGATTTCAACAGAATAAGCTTACCATCTAACCTTTCAGATTTTTTCAGTAATGTGAACTTTACATTTTCCCAAGTCACATTATTCATAGATGTTCTAATTCCCCAGGGATTGAAGTATAGCATTAAGGAAAATCCCTTCTCAATAAATAAATGGTATTGGTTGAGGGGAGGGGGGCAGAAAAAGCTCTTAGATGTTTTATAGCAATTAATAGTTACCATATAAAGATACCTCATTGTCATTAGATAATGGTTAAAATTATATGAATCTTTTACCCTTGATATAATTTTGAAATTCATCTTAAAAATCAATTCCTTAAAATAAAAGTAGTAGGGGAAAGAGGTAGTGATGGGTGGAGGCTGGAGGACGATGCAGAGAAGGAAAAAAATAAGCATGTGGAGGTTACTAAATGTAGAATTGCTGGATTATTTTGTTTGTTTGGCATAGGTAATGAGTTTTATAATAAAATGTGCCATAGTATATCAAGATAGGCTCCTTATCATATATGAACCCAGAAACACCTTGAAATTTTTTTAACAGTTCCAGCATTTTATTATGAAATGTTCAAAGATAGAGAAAAGGTGAATTAATCATTCAGTAAACAAACTTATGCCCACTACTGAGATTTTACAGTTAATATTTTCCTATATTTACTTACCAAATGTCTACCCATTTATCTATCAACTTTTCATTTTTTGATGACATTTCAAATATACATGAGTTCATTTTACCCCCAAATATCCCAGTATGCATAGTATATATCTTTTATTGCAATGTTTAAGAAAACATGTGGGTCATGGATTATGCTATCAAATAGAATATATGTTTCTCTCGAATAAGCCACCATATTTGGACTTAGGGTTTTCTAGTCATCATATTTCAGAGTATAACTCAGCCAGTAGCAGCCTTCTTGTTCCTGTTCCCTAATAATTACTCTTTCCCCTGTCCCAGGCTTTTAGTTCTCCAAATTAAAAGAAGATGTAACCTTGGCTCCCTGATTTCCAGCTAGTGACAATTTTTGGTACAGTTTGTGTTTGAGCTACTGCAGTGATGTTCGGGCAATTCCCATTTTGGTGACAGTCTTCTTTCCTGAGGATACATTGCCTTCCTATCCTCTGTAATTTCTTTATTCTGTACTTTCCTGTGTAAGCAATAAAGCTAACTGTAATGCTCCCACAAGTCAGGTAGCGTCTCATCTCCAGCCTGTTCTCAGGGGAAGTTGTTGGGTTCTGGAACACACATTTTGTATGCTTCCTCAGTTTGATAAAATGCTGTTTAAGAACGGAGTTCAGATATGAGTATTAGTCTCTGAATATCTTTAAGAAAGAGGCCCATTAAGTAGAGTTGTGACCACAAGTGGTCGTGGGAGCATTAAAAAGTAAACTTTCAAGTAGAAATGGTCCAGAGAAATGGTCAAAGTGAGGTATTGGTACAGACATCTTTCATGGCCCCAAGTGAGAGAAAATCTAGACTATCTAATCAAATGTGTGTATCTGTATTGGCAGTATGCAACTAAAGAGCTTTCCTTTATAGAAATTAATTAAAAAGAAGGAGAAACAGATGTGATTTCTAGTCCTGACTTTGAAATTCTTTTCTGTGTGACTCTAAGCAGGTTATCATTATGTTTTTAACCTCCCAAGAACTTTTTTCTTCCTGTATAAAGTGAAATTCATGTAATGGGTGCAGCAAACTAACATGGCACATGTATACCTATGTAACAAACCTGCATGTTGTGCACACGTACCCTAGAACTTAAAGTATAATTTTAAAAATTAAATAAATAAAATTCATGGGTAAGACCTGTTGCAGCTCCAACCTTCAGTCAATTAAAAACTTTAAATCTCATTATTATTGAGATTACAGTTGACCTTTGCATTAAATGTAAATTCTTTTACTCCAAATAATACTGAAATAGAAAAGAAACAAGTCCATTCTCTTTTTTCTCTCAGTGTTTTAGAGATATGGTCTCCTTCTGTTGCCCAGGCTGGTCTCGGACTCCTGACCGCAAGCAGTCCTCCTGCCTCATCCTCCCTAGTAGCTGGGATCACAGGCAGGAACTACCATGTTGGACAGAAAAGAAACAAGTCATTCTTAAACAATTCTGACTCTAGCAACCTATCGTGTGATTTGTGATAGAAACATTTGAGCTGGAGGTCAAATCATAAGACATTTTTATCTTGTAACTTTCAAATTCATATCTTTTTAAGTAATAAAAATTGTAACAATGCAGAAACAGTTTCCACCCCTTGCAGCAGAAAAATGAGATTGGCATTTCATTTTAAATGGGATACTTCTGCTTCCATGAGCATCATAAAGGTTATGACCTTACAGTAGTGTTGCCTGACACTTAGGTGGCTCACTGGGAATCCCGAATCAGTTCTGGAAACTGCATATATTTTTATTTCTTCTTTTTTTTTCCCCTTTGGTGCAACTTCATATTTTCATTTTGATCAGCAACAAGGAGAAGAAAACTGTGTGTACTCTAAGGAAAATGTATATTGTAAGATGTTTTCTCTGGCTAAGGTCTTTTCAGATTCAGAAATTTGAACTGGCCAGGTGTGGTGGCCCACGCCTATAATCCTAGCACTTTGGGAGGCTGAGATGGGCAGATGACCTGAGGTCAGGAGTTAGAGACCAGCCTGGCCAACATGGCGAAACCCCATCTCTACTAAAAATACAAAAATTAGCCAGGTGTGGTGGTATGTGCCTGTAATCCCAGCTACCCAGGAAGCCAAGGCAGGAGAATCACTGGAACCTGGGAGGCGGAGGCTGCAGTGAGCTGAGATCGTGCCACTGCACTCCAGTCTAAGCGACAGAGCGAGATTCCATCTCAAAATAAATAAATAAATAAAAATAAAGAGAAAAGAAATTTGAACCATGTTTAAAAGGAGAACACTTCAGGTAATCCCTTTCCTCAAACTTACTTTATTCCAGGAATGTTGTGCAAGTATATTTTACACATGGGCTTATATGAAGTTTCAGTCTCTTGAATAGCTGGTCTTCTCTTATGAGTAATTCATAACTGCTTTCACATGTGTATAATCTCATGCTCAACTGTTTCTCTCTATTTTAAGCAGGAGATTTAAAAATCAAATTAACACATATTTCTAGAGCATTTGCTATAAGTGATATGCTGTGCTATATACTAACTAACTACATTTCTGGGTTGATTGGGGGACCAGTTTATAGAACTGGCTGACAAGCAACTGAACTTTAAAACAAATAGCTAGTGCTTAAGTATATGTCAAGTTCAATCCCTCCCATTTTTAAAACTTTGCTGAATTTATATTAAACCAGCATCGGTTATCAAGGTATTTCCTCCTTGTTTTTAGCTAAAACTTCTCTCACTGCGTTAAAATACATCCATTATCATTTTCGTTAAATAAGATAACACATTGGATATGTGCATAAAAGCAAAATTATATCTTGCATTTTTGTTACATTTGCCAGAAGAATGAAAAACAAACAACAGAAAATCTCTCTGAGCTGTGCTGCTCTATGCCCTGAACTTAACTGTCATAGTGAATATTAATGAGACACAGCAAAGATATTGGCTCAAGGTAACTAAGCCAACATATATTGCTCTAGTAAATGTTAGAAATGGCCATTCATCCACATAACCTCAGATTACTCTGTATAAAGATAATGTTTCTTTTGATTTTTCTTCTTTTTGTCACACACACACACACACTCCACACACACACACATACCCCCCCACACACACACAGTAATTTAACATTATTTGCATTTACTCAGACTGGTAAAACCCATGTCTCAAAGATGTTTCCCATAGTTTATTCATCCCTCTTCCATGTCGTTTTCATTTGGATGCATTTGTTTAACAAATGTCTGCTGTGTGCCAGGCATGCTGTAGGTACTGGGGATATAGCAGTGGAAGCAGACACAAGTGCATGGCCTTATGGAGCTGACGTTCTGGTGTTGAGTTTATCACATTTTTAATAAGAAAACACAGGTAATACTGGAAGACTGCCACTTGCCCCTCGTCCTTGGCACTTATTTCCAGTGGAGTCCTTCATCCCAAAGAGCTCAGACACATACACACACAAAAACTAGGAAATGGATATGTCATTGAGACTCTGAATTCAAAAGGCTTATGAGAACATGAGCAAAGCGTTATCTTTCTATCCTGTTTTATGTACTAAAATATTATTTTTCACTGTTCAACTCCATCCTATTTCCCTATTTAAAATATACATATTGGCAGGCATGGTGGCTCACAACTGTAATACCAGCACTTTGGGAGGCTGAGGTAGGAGGATTGCTGAGGCCAGGAGTTTGAGACTATGGTGAGTTATGATTGCACCATTGCACTCTAGCCTGGGTGAGAGAGTGAGACCCTGCCTCTACAAAATAATAATAATAATAATAATAATAATAATAATAATAATTTAAAAATAAGTTAGCCAGGCATGGTGGCATGCACCTGTAGTCTCAGCTACTTGAGAGGCTAAGGTGGGAGAGTTGCTTGAGCCCAGGACATCAAGGCTGCAGTGACTAGGATTGCACCATTGCACTCCAGCCTGGGAGACAGAGTGAAAACCTGACTCTAAATATATACATATATACACATATACATATGTAAATTAATATTAATATAAGTTCAGAGTTCAAAGTTAATAATTGCCTGAGATTCAATGCCACATTGCCTATTGATACTTTCTAGAAGAAAGGGCAACCTACACTTAACAGTCTCATTTTTCCTTGAGTTGAAATTCACACAGCAAAATTAACCATTTGAGAGTCACAACTCAGTTGCATTTATTGCAGTGTTGCGCAACCACCCCTTCCATCTAGTTCCAAAACTTCTCCAGTGGAATTTTAAAAGAAGAGCAACTTGTAAAATGACCAATAAACTATGTTTGTAGACAACTAATAATTTTACTTATGGGGAGTGAGAAATTAATAGATTCTCCCAAAGTAAAGCAAACTCACTATAACTATCAAATGCAATTAAAATATCTTTCCATATGAAATTCTCACATCTTCATCTTTGAGATCATTTACTGTATCTTCAGTTACAAAGGATCTAAACTCATAAAGAACAAAATGTACCAGAGTAAATTGCTCATCGTGTTACAGAATGAGAACACAGAGCACAGTCAATCTCAAGCACTTGATACAGCATCTCACAAAGTAATGCTTAAAATTAAGTCAAATTGTCTGCTCTGAGAACATTTTCACTGGGTAAGAATAATCAGTCTTGACTCACCTTTAAAGTGGGCAGAAAAGACATGCCCAGTAAGGTAAAATAAGTTCCATTCATCTCACCCATTTTGCATCATAAATAATGTAGAAGAACATCAAACAGCACATGGATTTGGTTTGCTCTCAGAGAACTTTTCTGTTTAGCTGGGGAGAGAGGAATGACAAGAAAAAATAGTTAAATATTAGCATATTCCAAACTTTCCCTCCATTGATAAGATCTGTGGTAGTTGAGTTTTGCTAGACCGGGCTAAATTAATTCAAGGCAAATTTTGGAACAATCAGAGAAAATTTGATAAGGAAGTATCTGAATAGGCCATTAAAAGACTTGAAAAAATGGAGGAGAGTATAGAGGGTATGAATGAAGCCTGCTGATCTATTAGAGACCCCATAATCTGTGTAATGCAATCCCAATTAAAAGTAAAACCAAACCAAATGTATGTATTGAATGGATAGCCCAGCTCTATCAGACAATCAAATACTGATAATCTTTGCCGTCAAAGAAATTGCATTCTTCAGCCCTGTATACATGATGTAATTAAATGATGACACATGACTGTGAATGTGCCCCAATAAATGTTTCAGTTAAGAAATGCTGGGTCTATGATTTGGAAAAATGGGAAGGGCTCTGTCAAGGAGCTAAGACCTAGCTGAGGGCATGTTTTTTGGATAGGTGGAGGAAGCTGACAGATCCATTGGTGTACTTTATCCTCCAAAGAAGCTGCAGGGTTTTAAAGTTAACTTTAGGGCCTGGTGCTTTCTTATGAAAATTATGATTTCATAATTCCTCAGCAAATAAATAAATAATTGCCATTTGTAGGTAGGGATCTCCCCAAATGAAACAACTGCTGCCATCATTTTTATTTTATGTTAGATACCATGAAGTAAATTCTACTCTTTTGCCAGCCGTAAAATTTAGGAGCAAGGATAAAGTTTTTCAGTGATGGTATTTTTAGATTTCAGAGAGATAATATTTTAGAGTTATATCACCAAGATACAGGAAAAAAGTCAAAGAGAAAATAAATGAGTAATAAGGTCAAAAGCAAAATGATATTTATCATTCTGTTTCATCTGTTGGAGCTACCGTACATTCTTCTGATGATAAAGTAAATAAAAGTAAAGCAGAATGACTGGCTTGAATTCATAGACTAACTTGAATTGAAGTAGCAGAGAAATTCTAGTATTTTTTTATTTGATGATATTACAGGATTTTTTTTCTTGAAGCCAACTTAGAAGGAAGCTGAAATATTATGAAAGTGGATCAGAAATATAAGTAGATTTTACTTATTCTGCCAAATCCCATTCTATATTACCGTCTCTCTTCTTGATCCAGGTTGGTGTACTAGCATTTACTTTCTTATCCTCTGTAGCAGATTAATTGTGGCTGCAAATTCTTTGCCACTTTCTCCCTCAAAATGTATTTCCTCTGTCCTTGAGTCTAGGCTGGCACGGTGACTTCTTAACCAGTAGGATGCAGGGGAAATAGTTTGTTCTGCTTTCAGGCACAGACTTTTAAGAGTACTGGCAGCTTGTGTTTTCTTCCTCTTGGGGTGCTTTCTCTCACAACCTGGCCACCATACTGTGGGAAGCTCAAGCCACAAGGAGAGGCCACAGGTTGCTGCACCATTTCACAGTGCCGGCTGGCATCTAGCAGCAGCTGCCAGTCATCATGTATGGGAGCCATTTTGAATGTTTTCACCTAGTTGCACCTCACCTGCAGCACCAGCTGACGTCAAATGGAGCAGAGAAACCGCTCAGCTGAACCCAGTAAACCTACAGAATAAAATGGCGGTTGCTGTAAGCTATTTCCGGGCGGTTTGTTTCACAGCAATACATAACTGAAATCGCTTCCCAAAGGAAGTCCTGGAATGAGACCATGGAAGAGCTCATTTGATTTAAATGATAAATAGATAGTATTTAAATGGTCCATGCTTAATTCTTATAATTTCTAAAAATTATTAGGCAAAATTTTAGAAGTCTTATTTTGAAAACTAGATCCTTTTAAGTTTGTTTACAAATTATATTAAGGTAATAATTCCTATTTCATAGTTATCTATTCTGGTTTTCATAGTCTCTTCTTGAAGAGATATGTAATCAATAATATAATCAAATGCACCCTTTTGATAAAAAAACAAAATCAGTATTTTTCAGCAGAAATAGAATGAATCAGAACGTATTCAAATCTTGGCCACATAGCTATATGTCCATGGCAAAATTACCTAAGCTACCTGGGCCAATGAAATATTTTTTAAAAAATTTTAAGATTAGTATGGACTGTATGGGATTAGTGAAGATCAGAAACAATGTGTATTATGAACCTAGCAGAGTGCTTGTTGCCTGGGTGGAACTCAATAAAGGTAGCTTTTGTTATTGTGAGGGAGATGGTGTAAAAGGTTTAAAAAGGTAGTAAAAAATTGTCTAGTTTATTTTTCTAAGAGGACATGGAAATGGGGTATTCCTGGGCTTTACTGGGGTGGAGCTTAAAGGGTTAAAATGCTATATCCTTGCAGTTTTTCCTACAAACATCCATGTTTTATCCAAAGGAAATTCTGACCTCTAACCCCATTCACACTTTCCTTTCTCACTCTTTTATTGCTATAGAGGATTTGATGAAGGGAGAAAGGCAACTTCTGGGTCCTAGTCCCAAGGGTAGAACTAATGGAGAATTCCTTTTATTCTTCACCTCCCATCCTTCTCCATTTCCCCATTTACATTCATTTTCCAATTTGGTGGAAAAAAACAATTTTATAGGAAGCTGGCTGTCTGCAGACTAATCTTAGCACCAAGGTGCCACAGGGTTTATGGAATGCCTTTCTGGGGGCAAAACAGACACATCCCAAAGTCTGGTTTATGTAGTCCAAGGGAAAGAGTACTTGTGGCAGTCCACAGGATTCTCTCTCTGATGTGTTGTCCTAGTCTTTGTATAAAATGTTGGTTTTCTCTATAAGTGTTGGGTATTTTCAGTGTAACAGCTAGAGCAATGCCCAGTAACTTTTTTTTTTTTTTCTTCCCTGCTGAATATGTTTGTTCTTAATGGTTGAGGTAAGGTGAATAATTGCTATTGGTGTAAGTTAAAGACCACTTTTCTAAACTATGGGTTATCATGCTTGGTATTTTCTCCTATCTGCCTGACTTGGGGCCACCTGAACCCCATTTTGGTCTTTGAAATTTAGCTGACCTTGGCCTTGGATGAAATGCTAGTGTACTGAGTATAATATTTTTGGTTTAGGTCAAAACTGAGGAATTCAGTGCTATATATTTCAACTGGGTACTTTTTGAAGAAATTATAAATTACCGTAGTTTAGCATAAACACCTGCTGATATTGTTTCTGAATATTTACATGAATATTGATCATTGAGATCTTACTATCTTTCAATGTGAATGCTTTAAGTGCTTCAGTAGACATTTTCTACACTGTGAAATTGTATGTCCATTGCTAGAATCTTTGTAAGAGAGCTCTCACCGCTTTAAAGTCAAATAAACCTAGAAAATAAGCATAGGAATTACTTTTAAACACCATTTACTGGTATATAAATGCAGATTATAGAGAGATGAACTTAAGGATAACTCATGTTGCCCATAAAGTTGTCATAGTCATGGTTACAATTATGCAAATTGGCACAGGCTTTTGTTGTTGTTATAGTACTGCAAACACAGTTTAAGATGTTAAGACCCTTTAAATCATTTATAATTATGGACTAATTTCATCTTGAAGGAAGAAGTGATAATATTCTTATCTCCTGTCATTTGAAGCTGAAACGTACCTCAAAGCAGTGGAGATTGTGCCCTACAAAATACAACATGCTTAAAGCAGATTTTCTCAGGACTTGAGTTCTAAATTTCACTGCTTCAGGGACTCATATGATGGCTATGTAGTATAGATTTAGAGAGAGTTTTAAAGACTCCTGTTGACATAGGTAAACAGAATGGTTCCTTGGAAACCGTTTAGATGTCCAGTCACAGTAAGTGTGCATTACAGGTTCAGATGCATATTGTGTGAAGTGACATGGAGCAGAGTGCTTGGAGAAGCCTGTGGTCTCTATTATGGACAGTGCTTTCTTCTAGTGTTTTAATGACTGTTGTTTTAAAAGAAAAAAAATCAGCATTGAAACTATCTGGAAGGTAAAGCTCCTGAAACCTAACCCAAAAGGCATGCTCTCATCGAAAACTCTTCTTAGTACTTGCAGTGCGGTGATAGCTGAGGACATGTGGTATATATTACAGTGCCAGGGAATTCAGACCTCTGCAGTGTGGAGTCACCATGAAAGGCTAATCTAAAAATGAAGTGGTAGCTTTGCTCGCATCATAACTCTGTTACTTACTGGTGCTTCCTATTAGCTTGACATTAGTCTAGTCTTCTTTGGCTGAGATAGAAGAAATGGAAATTCAAAGGGGACCACAGCAGGGGATATATGGGCTGCCAACCCCTCCCCTAGCGCTCCCTCCAGCCTGTACTCAGCATTTCTCTCTGGGCATGACAAAGTCTTACAGAGTCATTGCAAAAAGGGCTAAAGGCAGAGCTGTCCATGGTTAGGAAAAAAACGTTCAAACTGTTGGTCGAAAATCAGGTAATAACAGTCCTCTTAGTGAACAAAACTTATTAGAGGGCTAGGGAAGGAATGCTATCTCTCAGCAGCAGGCAGGAAGAAATTGCTGTTGAAAAGCTTACCTCTCTAGGGAGGAATCAGATAGCAGACTTCGCCAAGCCTCAGGTCCAACCCATAAGGTCCCACCTACACCCCCCCACCCCCCTCCCCATCCCAGCTTTGTTAGATTGCTAGCATCGATCGCTGGCTTTTTCTGACCCAACAGTGGGTGAAGGAAAGAGACTGAAAGCCGGCAAGGTGGGGGTAGAAGAAGACTGGGACAGCTTTTGTAGAGAAAGAAAGAAAAAGGAGGAAAACGGGTGGGGGCCATGGGGACTAGGCTTAACTGATGCCTGCATGCCTCTTTTTGATTTGATGGCCTTTATTCCTTCTAATTGGATAAAATAGGAAGTCACTGGCAGTCCTGTGTGGCTGGGGATACTGATTTTACTCAGACCAGCCTGCAGCTCTAGAGTGTAGATAGAGAGTGGGGAGTGGGGGTTGGGAGAGTGGGAGGAAAGAGAGAGAGGAGAGAGAGAGGACGGGCTTGGATGAAGAAGGGAAAGAAAGAGAGAGACTGAAGCAGAGAAGAGCCGCAGAGGAAGAAAGTGAATGAGCACTCAAGAAGGACAAAGAGGAGTAGTCGGGGGTGGGGTGGAGGCAGGGCGGGGAAGGGAGTGACCGCCCCTCCTGGCTGCACTCTTGCCTCCGGAGCCCTCTGATCCTGTTTGCAGTGATGCTCCGAGGGCAGGCACCTGCTGCTCTGTAATGATTCAGCCCCTTTCAGCCGTCGTCGCGTTAACACAACAGGATGCTGTTGCTATTGTCACTACTGCCTCTCCTGCCGCCGCCGCTGCTGCCGCCGCCGCCACCGGCGCTGGTCCTCCTTCTGCTTTTACTTCTCCTGCATGACAGTTGTTTTCTTCATCTGAGCAGACACCAGCTTCAGATGCTCGAGGTGAGAAACATGCCTTTCAGTTTGGGCTACTGGTTTACTTAATTAACCAGCCAGCAGCTCCGTCGATCTATTTTGGTCCCTGTCCTCTTGACGAGCCCGGGATGGTTTGGAGTAACGTTTAAAAGAACTAGAAAAGTGGCCCAGAAACAGCAGTTTAAAGAATTATAACGATATACTCTGATTTTGTAGTTGCTAGGAGCTTTTCTTTCCCCCTTGCATCTTCCTGAACTCTTCTTGATTTTGATAATGGCCTTGGACTTGGACGATTTATCGATTTCCCCCTGTAAGATGCTGTATCATTTGGTTGGGGGGGCCTCTGCGTGGTAATGGACCATGAGAGCGGCCAGGCCTTCTTCTGGAGGTGAGCCGATGGAGATATATTCCCCAGACATGTCTGAGGTCGCTGCGGAGAGGTCCTCTAGCCCCTCCACTCAGCTGAGTGCAGACCCATCTCTTGATGGGCTTCCGGCAGCAGAAGACATGCCAGAGCCCCAGACTGAAGATGGGAGAACCCCTGGACTCGTGGGCCTGGCCGTGCCCTGCTGTGTGTGCCTAGAAGCTGAGCGCCTGAGAGGTTGCCTCAACTCAGAGAAAATCTGCATTGTCCCCATCCTGGCTTGCCTGGTCAGCCTCTGCCTTTGCATTGCCGGCCTCAAGTGGGTATTCGTGGACAAGATCTTTGAGTATGACTCTCCTACTCACCTTGACCCTGGGGGATTAGGCCAGGACCCTATTATTTCTCTGGACCCAACTGCTGCCTCAGCTGTGTGGGTGTCGTCTGAGGCATATACTTCACCTGTCTCTAGGGCTCAATCTGAAAGCAAGGTTCAAGTTACAGTGCAAGGTGACAAGGCTGTTGTCTCCTTTGAACCATCAGCGGCACCGACACCGAAGAATCGTATTTTTGCCTTTTCTTTCTTGCCGTCCACTGCACCATCCTTCCCTTCACCCACCCGGAACCCTGAGGTGAGAACGCCCAAGTCAGCAACTCAGCCACAAACAACAGAAACTAATCTCCAAACTGCTCCTAAACTTTGTAAGTAGAGAGAGAGAGAGAGAGAGAGAGAGATGATGATGATGATGATGGTGATGATGATGATGATGAAGAAGAATAAAGGAAAGGGGTGGGTTTGAGGTCCCCAAAGGATGTTTCCCTTTCTTCTTGCATTTTAGTTGCCTGGTTTTGTTTAAGCAAAGCATGTGTTTGAGACACTTGGGCTGGCATTGAAGGGCTGAGTAAAATGATGTTGCAAACTCCGGGTCTGAACCAGTGTTGTGACAGCAGCTCTCTCTAGCCACATTGCTCAGTCTGGTACCGGCAACGCAAAACTTCAGCATCTGCAAGTCATGCTTGAATTTAAGTTAAATTCAATTTATTTCTAACACATTTTAAAATTGAAACATCAGGCCATCTTTTCATGTTTTATAGAAATGTGACTTTCATATACCAGTATTATTTTGTGACTTTCTCTTCCCCATCATAGATTTCCTGTCACCTTTCTGTTACCCTCTACCTCTCAGCAACCCCAAGCTGCTTGTTGTCTTTCTCTCCCTTCTTCCTGTTCTCTAACCACCTCTCCCTACTTTTGTATCTTAATTGGTTCTTTCTGAGATTGCAGCAAGTCTTAAGACATTTACGGTGCTCGCCTCTCACTAGCTTGAGATGACTACTGTCCTGCCCAGACTGTACTTTCAGTTAGTGAGCACTTAGTAACGGCAGCTTTATTTTGTCTAGGACACAGTAGGATTCTGCATGAAGGATTTGCCCAAATTAGTTTTGTCTTCTATAATCAAATGTTTAAATAGCTTCCTTGGCAGTCATTAAAAAGTACAAGATCCATTAGTGAGGTACATCTTTTTTTTTTTTTTTTCTTTTTAAGGCATGTGTCATCTTAGTCTGGCAGATCGCAGCAGCCCAGTTTAATAACCTGTGATATGAAGAGAGCCCACGCTCTTAAAAACAATACATTTCTGTTTGCATTTGCGTTGGGTAACTGCAATAGCTTTAGAGTGGAAAGTTGACAGGAATGAAAGCATGACTGTTCTAAACATCAATATAGAAGGGAGGAGTTTTCTATAGCCTTTTAAAAATGTTTCTAGTTTATTTTTGTTGTCTCTATCTCCTATCACTTTTTACCATGAGGAATATTTACTTAGTAGGAAAGTACAAGATCAGAAAATTTGGTTCTTAATAACTTACATGAAAGCTCTTAGGGTTAAAAGAGAGTTGACAATTTCTCTGACGAAATGCCTCTTTTGTTTTTCCTCTGGACAGTAATGAAGAATAAAGAGTACCTTTTCCAGACGTCACGTTCAATGTGAAGTAGTGCAGCATGCTATAGAAACACAGAAAAACTTGATTTGTGCTTGTAACTCCTAATCATTTCACACACACCAGATTCAATGGCAAAGATTTAAAGAAAAAAAAAAAAAGAGTCTTGTTTTCTAGGTGCAATTAGGGAAAACCTCCTTCATGCAGACACTGCTTTGTATCTTTATCAAATCCCTGAAGCATCATTAAAGGTCTGACAGACATCACCGCCTTTGCTGCCTCTTCCCACCTGGCAAAGTGACCGGGAAATAATACCCAGATGAAATGACATGCTATAAAAAGCAAGTACAGATCCTGCAAAGAGAAGCGAAATTCATCAGGAGAACAAGGTTACTTGATCATTTTAAACTTAAGTCTTTAATTGAAATCTGTTTAAACAGGTTTCATTGTCCAGAGAAACAAAAAAACGCCCTTTGAAAAACACTTCAACCAAATTCTATAATTTTGTCATCTGAGGAAATCAAGAAAAGAAACATCTAGCACATTTTCCTGATCTAAGACCATGTCAGAAAGTATGTTGTAAAGTTTTGATAAATTATTTTGTAAAGTAAATTTTTCTACTAAGTGTTTTAGTAGATTACATATTCCTTATCAGTTTTTTTTTCCAAGCCAGGGCATTGATATTGTGGCATCTGCAATAAATGGGAAAGATTTACTGCTGCCTAAAAGCATCATTGTGGCCAGTTTGACCAGATGCACAGCTGCAACGTTTTGAAGCGCATCGGAGATAAGCCTAGAGAAGCAGTCTGGGAAGTAGTTTTCTCCTGAAAAGTTAGGGATAGACAGTTAGTTAGCTAACACTTTAAAACCTGTAGGGAGACTCTGTTAATTTTTTTGGACTAGTCCCTTAAAAAAAAAAAAAAATCAAGTATTGTATTCTAAAAATTGTGAGCCTACTTTTTGTGGGGCGGGGGGTCGGGGGGGGTATTGGTTTGGGGGGAGTAGTGTTTGAAAGGGATTGGTCCAGGCAGCTTTGTTTCTAGAGACTTGTAAGTGGTTGTTTTTGTTGTTGTTTAAAAAGGTTGTAACCATTAATTAATGGAAAGGGGGAAAAAAAAGCTTACAAAGGGATTGTATTTTTCAACTAAGAAAGTATTGTTTAGTCGCAGAAAGAACTGGGACGTTCCTTTTACCGTGCATGTTTTTGACATAAACTAAGCTGTCATGGCTTATATTTGAAAATGACATTATCGTATGTGAAACATGCTCTTCAGTGGTTTTAGGACTTTATTCTCCCTTTTCCTTTTTTTTTTTTTTTTTTTTTTCTGTCTCAGCATATTCAGCACATTATGCACAGAGCTGTAGCCTTCAAGGTCATAGACTGTTGAGGGCTAATTGATTCTTCTTTATCCTGGAGCCTGAGAGAGTAGAAGAGAGACAATCCCAGTAATTGTGTCTGCAGCGTTGCTCCCCAAACCAATCTACCTACTAGTATTAAAGTTTTATTTGATAAATACTGGAATTACTCCCTCACTGACTCTTGTCAAATTACAACATTCTTTATCTTTGTTATAATATAAGGCAAAATATGACATTTTAAATTGCCTTAAGGTATAGTGGCTATGTCGGATTTTCTAAAATGGGTATTTCTTTCATAAAGTAATATTTCATATTTTCATGATATTAATCTATGCATTCATGTAGGTCTTAAGAAGTCCAGTGAAGAATTGGAATGAAAGTATATAATTATATATTTTTTATTCTAAAGTATTTCTAAGTATGGTTAATGGTTTCCCACTACCACAATGATTATATTGTCATGATACTAATTAAGTTTTTACTTCTCAGTGGGTTATGTAATACTTGCACTATTCATTTGTTTTCTTTGCCTGGGCTTTAAAATTTTTCCTACCCTGACTGTTGGGAGATTGCAAACTTAGATTATTATAAAAAGAGCTGATTAATTAAATTGTAGCCAGGAAATAGTGGTACCATCTGAAAGAAAATGTTTTCTGGATGTGAGATCCTCCCTGCTTGACAACAGATTCTTGGATGCAAGAATGTGTTGGTATTTTCATCTTGGGCCAACTTTGTTTTGCTTTGTCCTAAGTCTTATTATGGGATTGTATGACAAACCATTGTTACCGCATGACAATAAGAATCAGTAGCCATTTGCAAAAGATCAACATGATGAATTGGATATACCATAGGATTTATTTCCTTCTATTTAAAAATGCCATTCATTTAAATTCTAATGGATCCTTCTAGTTCTTGGCAACTATATTTGTAGGTATTTCAGAACAGTGATTTCAAATAACTTTTCCCCACTTTAATAGTTGCCAATTACAACCTAAAATATTAAAAACTGGAAGAGACTGAAAGATTTTCTATTGGAACTGAATAATTTTATAAATTTACTGGTGAAGAAACCCAGGCTCAGAAATGCCTAGTGAAATTCTTTTATTAAAATATACTAAACTCTGAAAAATGTGGCAAAATCCAAACTTTTAGATTGTCTCTGTCTCTGAGAATTTAAACACACACTCTCTCTCTCTCTCTCTCTCTCTCTACTGTTTTCTTCTCTCATCATATCCTTATTGTAGAGAGTTGGAGCTAGAGACTAGCATAGCATCAGACTGAGAATTAGGGAAGTACTTAAAGTGGGAACACTGTTTAGGTGTGTGTTTAGTGCATATCACTAAAACTAAATTTTCTTCTCACCTTCCTGTTTTGCTCTTATTGAATTTTCAGTCATGGTGGTCTTTTCCCTTTTTATTTGATCATCCATACAGTGTTCAGCTTGCTTCTGAAAACAGCATGGGTTGCCTAGGGTGAGTTCTTCCCTCATACATAGGAGATTGCTCTATGGCTCACTTCTTTTCTTTTTATTTATTTATTTATTTATTTATTTATTTATTTATTTATTTATTATTATACTTTAAGTTCTAGGGTACATGTGCATAACGTGCAGGTTTGTTACATATGTATACTTGTGCCATGTTGCTGTGCTGCACCCATCAACTCGTCAGCACCCATCAACTCGTCATTTACATCAGGTATAACTCCCAATGCAATCCCTCCCCCCTCCCCGCTCCCCATGATAGGCCCCGGTGTGTGATGTCCCCCTTCCCGAGTCCAAGTGATCTAATTGTTCAGTTCCCACCTATGAATGAGAACATGCGGTGTTTGGTTTTCTGTTCTTGTGATAGTTTGCTGAGAATGATGGTTTCCAGCTGCATCCATGTCCCTACAAAGGACACAAACTCATCCTTTTTTATGGCTGCTTAGTATTCCATGGTGTATATGTGCCACATTTTCTTAATCCAGTGTGTCACTGATGGACATTTGGGTTGATTCCAAGTCTTTGCTATTGTGAATAGTGCCGCAATAAACATACGTGTGCATGTGTCTTTATAGCAGCATGATTTATAATCCTTTGGGTATATACCCAGTAATGGGATGGCTGGGTCATATGGTACATCTAGTTCTAGATCCTTGAGGAATCGCCATACTGTTTTCCATAATGGTTGAACTAGTTTACAATCCCACCAACAGTGTAAAAGTGTTCCTATTTCTCCACATCCTCTCCAGCACCTGTTGTTTCCTGACTTTTTAATGATTGCCATTCTAACTGGTGTGAGATGGTATCTCATTTCTTCATAGCCCATTTTGTTTTCTCCTCTCTATTCCTTTGTGATACCCAACTCAGTCTTCTCCCCTTTCCTTCCTACCTTCCCAATTACATATTGACTCGTTTTTATTTTTGTAATTTTGCCATTTTGGCTTTATGGGTCAATATTTCATTGCATCATATCAAAATAATTTCAACTGTCTTTATTTAAACTTTAACCTTATTTATTGCATTTTAATGCTGAATGGTACTTTCATGTATTATAAACATACAAAAAAAATCTCTAGCCAGTGACCAATATACCAGTTTCTTAATGGCATAATTAAATCAAATTTTAACCTTCTTGATCTTTTCATCTTTTTTTCTTTAGTGTGCTTGATTGATTCCAGTTTTTCTGTTTTTGGACATCAGCATTTCTGTACTCCCAGAAAATGATGTTCCAAACCATCCATCTGTGTTCTTCCTCCTTCCCTCTTCCTTTTAACAACTCTTCATAGTATCATTTTAAAGCATGAAGGAAGAGATATTTTATAGACTGAAAAACCAAAGCATAAAAAGTTATGACTTGTTTAGATGCCCCTGAGAACTGGGAATATAACTTGTCCACAGAGTTCATTGAACATTCTACAACATAAACTACATTCCATCTACTTTTATGCTCATGTTTCTACTTTTATTACTTTTGCTCTACATCAATGCTTTGTTTTTCTTCTGTTATTTCCTCTTTGTTTTGTTTTGTTTTGTTTTTTCATTCAGTGAATGTATGCTAAGTGCCTACTCTGTGCCAGACTCTGTTCTAGACTGGTTATATGGCAGTGGAAAATAGTACAGTACCTGCCCTCTGGGAGCTTATGTTCTAGTGAATTTTAAGAATCTAATTGCATAATGCAATTTGAGATATTTCTTGCTTTCTTATACATATCCCCCCTTAATTCAGCATTTCTTCTTCTTTACCATCATGTGATTCACCTTTTGACTTCCACTTCTGTCTTTTCTTAATATGTTTCTCTTCTCCATTTACCGAATACTGAACACTTGCCCAGCAATGTCCTTTAAATGACAGCAATCCCACCTCTGCTACCAACAGGCTGAGTAGCCAGGGGTGATTTACCACATGGCACTATTTAATCAAACCATTGGAGTAGGGAGAAAAGTTTGATCTATCTGGCCCTTTAGGAGCATCCTCTTAAGATGAAAAATACATACATAATTCTTCTAGCATGTACATAAATATTCTAAGATTATTTTCAGATTCTAGAGAGTTGGTAGCTGTAAATATTTTTGTTTCTATATTTTGGTCGTATTTTTATGTGTTGTTTTAGCTTGCAGAACATCCAGAATATTAAAATATTCCCAAGGGTTGTTCATTTCACTGTACAGACAAAGACTAGAATCTGCCATTAAATTGTTTAGTTCTTAAACTGAATAAAGACATGAGTTCATATACTATTCACATGAAGAGTGATTGACTAGCAGTGAGTGAAGTTAATCCTCATCATCTCAAAGATGGTTGTAATCTTTACTGCAGTGAATTTTGTCTGTGTGTGTGTGTGTGTGTAGGCATTCAAAGGGTGTTTCTGAATAATATAACTAATGTCTTATAATCATAGAATTTTATATGCTGAACATTTTTAGAGATTATTTATGTCACTTCCTAAGTGAGAAAAGGCAGGTCTGGAAAAGTGAAGCGACTTGCCCAGTGTCACTACAACCAATCAGTGGCAGTGCTGAGACTAAAACTGAAGTCATCTTACCTTTTCTACACTTGCTTTTCTTCTTGAAACTGTTTTTAGCATTTATGTTCAAGTAGCATATGTTATGTTATCATAATTTAAAAGATTTGGTTTTCGCATTTATTATTTAAATACTAATTAGTAAAACTTTTATCACCCTATAACAGGTGTCTTTTTTAGGGAAGAGAATTTTGGCCAGGTGCCATGGCTTATGCCTGTAATCCTAGCACTTTGGGAGGCTGAGGTGGGATGATCACCTGAGATCAAGAGTTCGAGACCAGCCTGGCCAACATGGTGAAACCCTGTCTCTACTGAAAATACAAAAATTAGCCAGGGGTGGAGGCTCATGCCTATAATCCCAACTACTCAGGAGGCTGAGGCAGGAGAATCACTTGAACCTGGGAGGTGGAGGTTGCAGTGAGCTGAGATCATGCTACTGCACTCCAGCCTGGGTGACAGAGTGAGACTCTGCCTCAATAAAAAAGAAAAGATAATTTTACCTTTATGATGTTGGTATGTATAAGACACCCCTCTGGAAGCTGGACATCTATCTCCCAATAATATAATATATGGGAGAATGTTTTAGTGATCAAAGTTATCCCAACTGAAATGTGTTACATACTTGGCAAGAAATGATTTTCTTAGTACTAAAAGTATTCAAGCAGTGACACTGTTGAGGGAGATTTATGTTCCTAGCAGATTATTAACTATATTTACTTCTGAAGTCTCTTACAACTCTGATTCTCTCAGTTTTTTGTCTTAGGGTGTTAGCTTTCCAGTGGGTAGACTTGAATTTCAGTCCTACTTGCCCCGTCTTCATGGCCTTGAGCAAGTTAGACCATCGTGTTAAATCCATTTCCTCATTTATATGTGATAATAATAAATATACATGTCTTGGGGCTGTTAGGAGATTAAATGAGATTTTGGAAAACACCGAGTCCTAGACCTGAGACATAAAAAATACAAAATCAGCACCAATATTCTCCCTCATTCTACTTTAACTCCCTGCCTCACTTTGTTCTTTTTCTCCTTTGATCTTGACAGTGGTTTGGTAACAATGTCTGGGGAATACTTTTGGAGCTTTAGGGGAACCTTATGAAAAACTTTGAAGGAAGTGAAGAGTTGATGATACATCATGTTAAAGTAGGAATTATGCTAGAAATTCGAAATCAAATGCCAACTCTTCCTCTAACCTGCTGTGTGACTTTGAGGAAATCGTTTCACTTGAGATTTAGTTTTACATCCAAACAAATGGGGATGTTAATATCTAAAACTCCCAAGAGATTGTGATGAGGACAAAAGTGGTTACTCTACCTAAAGAAAACAGAGATTAAAAATATATTCACTTCTTTCTTTGCCCTTTCTATCGGGGTTCATATATGCATATATTCACAAGTGCTAACATTTCTAGAAATAAATTGTAGGGACTCTTTACCAGTGAATTAATTTGTTATGCCTTAAAATGTTGTGTAGGGCTTTACTAATTTCTTGAACCCAGTGTCATAAAAGGAGTATTTTTCCCTTATAAAAATTGGTTAGAATACATAGATTATTACTTTTTGAGTTACATAGATTATTACTTTTTGAGTAATGTCCAAAAATCACTGCATGAGGGGCTTCATTATAGGGAAAGCGATAAGGAGTTACTTTTGAGAGAGGAAAAGATTGCATGGTATATCAGATTGTTTGTCAAGGAAGTACTCTCTTTGGAAAGATTGGGACAATGGAAAATAATCTATACAGTTTAGATGTGGTGCAAGCGAAGAACTTGGCTAGAAATATCATGAATCCTAAGATTATGTTCACCTTACTCTTTTCATTGTTCCAACTGGGATTTCCTGATCTCAAAAGATAGGAATTAACGTGTATGAGTTGTTTTCAGTATTTGACACAAACCATGGAAATAATATAAATCGAATAATTTTATGTGAGCCAAATCAAATGTAGAAATTATTTGAGTGCAATACATAGATCTATGTGTATCTATGTGTGTATATATACATACATATGATTCATACACATAACATTCTAAAGGGGAAAATTATTTGACCAAAAATAAAATGGAGCAGATAAAAATATTTTTAAATTTGGACAAACAGATTGTTTATTAATAGGTTTGGGAGGGATGGACAAAAAATATTTCTAGCCCTATGCCTAATTGCTAGAGTAAAAGAGAAAAAAAATGTTTTAGAAGTAAAAAATAATTGGAGCTTAAGTATATATTGGAGATTCTGTTGCAAGTAACTTAAAAGGAAATCTTACTAGCTGGATTATTGGCCACAATCCTACAAAAAGGGAAAAAGCCAGTGCTTTCTAGATATACACACTTTAGGGATTTTGGTATTTTTGTTGTACACCTTATGGTTTTTCTAACAAACAGATATAAGTTTGTAAGAGCTTGCCATTTACAAAAACGTATAGTAGTGGGCATAATATATGTATTTTTAGTTATTCTTTAAAGTAGAACTAGAAATATGTGAGAACTTCTATGCTTTGTTCATCTTGATTGTTATTCACTCAAGTATAATACATTTGCTGCAGAAATTGAACTCTAAATCAATACTGGAGCAATGAGGCAGCCCCTTCTAAGCATAAAATATTTGATAACAATCTAGAGTAGATTTTGCCTGGGTATAAGTTTTCTGACTGTGCACTGGAAATAAGCTGATGGACCCCATAAAACTTGATGAAATAGAATGGAAAGCTTCCTCAGGTAAAACATTTTAAATTTATCGTCGGAAACATGGTATGATAGGACAAGACTTGATTTACTGTGATTTTCAGTGATAGGCACTTAGTGTTTGAGTTGCATTTCATGAGGTGGTGGTCTCCCAGACAAAGGAGAAATTCATGAACTCTCTTTGAAGCCAGCGTTAGTACAGAATTTAATATGCATGTAATTATCAAATTTAAAAACCGTCATCATGTATTTTATTTTAAAAGTTCTTAATTTAATATTAAACCAAATGTACATATATGCATATGCATTTGGAAGAAAGATGAGAGCAACACTGAAGACAATGATAGCTGCCATTAGGAAGAAAACTTAATTCATGAGCAAGCAGAAGACCCTATATCCTTCAGTTCCTAACTGTGTTACCTGTATTGATGTACAACGTAATACAATTTTATTTCCCCAGTTTACCTTCCTTTTCCCTCCCTTTATTTCTTTCATACTTGTCATTCACAGTTACTCTTCTCTTTCCTCTGTTCCCTCCCTTCATTTTTTTCATACTTGCCATTCACAGTTATTCTTCTCTTTCCTCTGTTCTTTCATACCTCACCTATTCCTTCTTCTCCAGCGATCTCAGGGCACATGGCTCCACACTTCTCTCACCCACCCTTCTCTGAAGCCAGTGTCCTAAAGCATCAGAGGTTTTGGAGTGGATGGCCCAGACCTGTGGTTTCTCACTGGATGGGTAGGGGGAGAGAGTGAGTGAGACCTTAACCACAGTCTTGACCACGATTAGCCTGATGACTTTCAGTGTTGCCTCTTCCTTTGCTAAGTAGCCGGAAGTATTTGTTTTATGAAATATGTTGGTGTCACAGCAATAAAAGCTCCATACATAAATGGAATGATCTAAGGACAGTAGAATTGAACTCTTGTTAGCATTTGTTTGTAATCCCTTGGTAGAACTTCCTGGGTCATAATTGCTTGCTCTTCTGGGAGCAAAAGGAATCAGTAACCATTGATTGTTACATGATGCTAAGTACTGCCTACAAAGCAAATCTTAAGAATGATTAGTGGCAGAGTTCAAGGTTACTACTCTGATTTCTTTTTACTATAATCTTTAAAGCAAGCTGAATTTCAGTTTTTCCCATCAAGCAACTCCTATGATTCTTCAAAAGGAAGAGAAAAAACATTGTCACGTAATCTATAAAGGCTTCAGTTGACATCAAAAACAAACAAACAAAAATATGTAAAATAATTACTTCAGTGTTTTATATCTTTCTACTTCCACGATAACAGGGAGACATTTAAATTAACCCCTTACCAGTAACTTTAGTCTTGCATGAATATGATCCTCATAATCTTAATTGATCTGAACTATGGAACCTATGGTACACATAGTCAATAACCTACATAACCCCTGCCTATTTAGTAAACTGTGCATGTAATCAGTGAGATCAATACAAGGATTCTCAAAATCCTTGCAAAATTCATACTTCAAGATTGCTGAGTTTTCTGAATAGCTAATGATTGGTCACCTTGAAACTTTTTTATCTATTTTGGATTGAAATCTTTTAATAACTTACAGTACTAGTGACTACTGTCATTTTAAAATGGGATTTATTGAATATAGGATCTTCACAATGTTGAATACTGTGATGTCTTTAGGACATAGTTGCATTGTAACTTTGTTGACTTGTGTTCTTTCATTAAGACATATTGAGTTATATTAGGGATTATAGCTGCTTTACTAAATAACCCAGACCTACGTATATTCTGATTGTATGTTGGGTTATTGCATAATCAAAATTAGAATTACAGAGCTTTATGGCATCTTAGAGACACTTTGAACCAAATCTTTTATTTTAGCATAGAGAAACAAGCCCAAAGATGTTAACCTTCTTGCCAGAGACCACATAGAGCCAGAAAATGTTGATATTTTCATCTTTTCTAGGCTTTCAGCTACCAGGTCACTTTGAAATCAGTATATATTAATTAAAACATTTTTTTCTACACTTTTAATTTACTGTTCTGGTCTCCTGCAGGGTTTAGAAAGCAAATTTTAATCAGGTTAAACATTTATATAAAGGACAAAATCTCTGAGTGAGATTCTCTCCTTGAGGAAATGCATACATTTTGGTGACATGCTTTGGTGACATATTTTGCTTATATGTCACTCTTGCTCTGTTCTGGATCAACAGGGTTCAAGGATGAGAGGTGAATGACAAATGAAGAGGAAGAGTAACTACTTAGTTCTGATGGTCCTTGGATTTATAGGACAGATTTAGGGGAGCTGAGTTTAATTTCCAGATGTTTTATTTGTTCATTTGTTCCTCTTTTCATAATATGTAGAATGACAGTAATTTTTTTTTTTTTTTTGAGACAGTCTTGCTCTGTTGCCCAGGCTAGAGTGCAGTGGTGCAGCCTTGGCTCACTGCAACCTCCACCTCCTGGGTTCAACCATTCTCCTGCCTCCGCCTCCGGAGTATCGGGGCTACAGGCATGCACTATCATGCCTGGCTAATTTTTTTTGTTTGTTTTTAGTAGAGATGGGGTTTCACCATGTTGGCCAGGCTGGCCTTGAACTCCTGATCTCAGGTGATCCGCCCACCTTGGCCTCCAAGTGTGCTGGGATTACAGCTGTGACCCACCATGCCCAGCCAGTTATAAATCTTTAGACCTTGATCATGCACCTAATAGGAAACTGTTTTTTTAACATATGAGCACTACTAGTCAGTGGGCTTCATGGGATCTGTTTTGAAATTTATTGTGAAATCTTCTGATTTATAAAGCACAAATTACTTTTATTTTATTTTCATTTCTTGAGGACACAATAGCACCAATATTTACAAAACACGTATCTCATAAACTCTCTTATGATATTGAAGACACTCCTGCAGCAGAACCCCAAACTTCCTGTCTTGCCTAACTCCAGCCGTCTCCCCAGTCTTCATCCCGATGGACCATATTTTAGCCAACTAGAACTCAACCCTGAATATTATTTTTTCTCTTCCACATTTTTGCTCATTCTATTTTTTTCTACCATGAATGTGCTCTTCAAACAGTCTCTCTTCTCCCAAATTCTACTTAGGCCTCAAGACTCACCTCTCCAAATTAGATGATAGGACCCCTCTTCTTGTAGACCTCTTCCAACCCCCCATAACCTATTGCTTGTGCTTTATCACATTTAGATTTGTGTGTTCTTATTTGGATACTTGCGTATTGCTCATGGTAGACTGACAATGTCCTAAGGCCTAGAGTTATAGCTGATTCATTTTTGTGACCTGTATAGTGCCAAACAATGTACAGGCTGAGCATCCCGAATATGAAAATTTGAAATCTGTAATGCTCCAAAAATCCAAAACTGCTTGAGCATCACCATGATGTTCAATGGAAATGCTGGTTGGAGCATTTTAGATTTTGGATTTTCAGATTGGAGATGCTCAGTGGTAACTATAATGCAAACATTCCAAAATCTAAAACACTTCTGGCCCTGAGCCTTTTGGATAAGGGATACTCAACCTGTATTTTATATGAAGTAGCTATCTCATTTGTATATTTATGGAAGAAAAGTTACACTGAGGGTAACTTGTTTATGGGAGTGGAGGTGGAAGAAAATAATCTGAAACCATGTCTTAATTAACTGACATTTTAATTTGGAAGAATTCAATTAGAGTTTAGTTATTACAAAGTATGTTGAGACATGATTTTGGACATTTTAACATATAATTTGCAAAGTCTGATGTGATGTGAAAAATTCACATCGTGGAGTTTAAGAGACTTCAGGCTGCAAATAATTTTACTTCATGATTGTATGGTGATTAAGAGCGCACAATTTGGAACCACATTGTCTGGCTTTAAGTCCCAGCCCTATCTCTGGCTGTGTGACAGTATGCACACTATGAACTATCTGTGCCCTGATTTTCTCATCTGTGAAATGGTGGCAATAACTGTACTTTCCTCAGAGGCTTTTTGGGAGGATCAAGTGAGTTGGTGTTCGTGAAGTGTTTGGAATAGTCTCTGGCTCACAGTGCTATATAAGCATGAGATGTCATTACTAGGCAGTTTTAAAAATTCAAGTGCATTTCCTTAGATTTCAAGTTTGATAGCTTGCGATTACAGTAACAAGTTTCAGAAAAGGTCCAGAAATTCCAACGGACCTATTGACAAAGCTATGGATGTGCTACTATTTATTTTGGTTGGGTTTGTTCATGTGGTTTTTCCTCTGTGTGATTTATGTGTTACCATCATACCTGCATTGTTCTCAGGATTTAGGAGAACAGAAAAGGATAATCATCAGTCTACTTGTCAGTCAGAAATAGAGCGACATGGATGGTTTGAATAAAAATGCTGCCCTCTCTGGCAAAATGCCATCTGTTGACATTGACATGGACAATCATATGTGTGTATATCTGAATTTATTGCTGTAACTTCTTATTCTGTCATAAAATGGTGGACAAGTTCACAAGGAGAAAAATAACTTCTCTTAGTTGTTGAAGAACCATTGCAGAGGCTTTGAATTCTACAATGCTATCATTTTACCAAGACAGAAATCCACTCATTATCCAGATGCACTCAATAAATTAATGTGATGATGGGTGCTGTCAATGATAAGATAACAATGATTTGGAAGTATCTCAATGTTACTAAACAAGATCACAGAAGAGCCATTAGCATTTTAAAATCAGAGAGATCTTGTAGATAACCTAATCAAAATATTTTACTTTACTCGTAAGAAAACCAAGATCCAGAATTGTGAAATGACTGGGTCTTAAATACGTACAGTTAGTAAGAAAACACGGGCTGGTCTAAAAAACAGGAATGCCACTTCATTTAGGTTTTTTTTTTTTTTTTCAATATCCCATGCTGCTTCTTATAAATTAGATAATTATTTAATGATGAAAGACTTTATGTTTTCTGTTATTCTATATTCTTTATTGAGTGCCTGCTCAATAGAGAGTTTACCTCTAAAAGGAGAAACAAACAAAAGAATAATAAAGAAACCATGTACTATCTTAGCAGGTGGTACATCATATGGGGAAAATAAGTGTGAGGAGATCAGAATACTGGGGGAAGAGCATAGTTATTTTAAATAGATTAAAAGGTAGAAACATACAGTCTGATAGAAGAAATAACACCTAGCGTTTGATAGATTAGTAGGGTGGCCATCATTTCTAAGAGTCTATTGCATGTTTCAAAACAGTTATAAGAGAATAATTTGAATGTCCTAGCATAAAGGAAAAACAGATGTTTAAGATGATGCATATCCCAATTATACTGATTTGATCTTTATAAATTATATGAATGTATTAAATTATCACATGTACCCCCAAAAGTGGGTACATTTCTTATGTATCAAGAAGAAATAAAATTTCAAAAATACCCTTAAGAAATACATAAACAGAATGGTCAGGAAAGGCTTCTTTGAAAATGTAACAGCTGATGAAAGACTTGAACAAATTAATGGAGTTAACCATATGACTGTATGGAAGAATGGTCCAGACTCAGGGAAAAGGCCTTAGGCCAGTGTGGCTTAAGTCTAGCATGGGAGGCAGGAGGTATTAGATGAGGTCAGAGAGGTGATGAAGGCCTGATCAGGGAAGACCTGGCATGCCATTGTAAGAAAGATGGCTTTTCCACCAAAAGAGATGAGGAACTTTTGCAGAGTTTTGAGTGGCCATGGGACTTGATGCCTTAAGTTTTAATGGGATCACTGCCTGCTGTGTTGAGAATAGCTTGTGGAGAAGGATCCCAAGATCAGACCACTGAAGAGACTATTGCTGTAATCCAGACGTATTTGTAGGAGTTGTAGGAGTGGTGTAAAGACATTATTGGATTATTAGATTCTGAATATATTTTGAAGATAGATTTAGAATGATGTAATGATGAATTGGATATGGGATTTGAGTGAGAGGAGTCAAGGCTGATTTCCGACTAAGTAGTTAAAAGGATACAGTTATCACCAACTGAGATGGAGATGATCTAAAGATCATTTTGCTCAGTCTCCCAGTGCATAGGTGCCAAATAAATCAAGGTTCTTATCAAAATTAGAACTGTGGATGTTACCTTCTTATAAAAACAAAGCAAGATATGCCTGAGAGCTTCCTGTAAATCAATACGGTTATGTGTGACTAGAGATCCTTATAAATACAAAAGAAAAGTTGCAGTGAAATTGAGGATGTCTGCCTAGGCTGCTCTGTAACACTATCCAGAACCCACAACACGTGATGATGGAATGAAGTCCCAGGAGGATGTAGAATAGGCTTCCAACAAACCACTTTATTCCTATTTTATGGTTTCTTTTTAATTCATCTTGTTCAGCATTCAAACCTGGTTCAAGTAGTTCACTTTATGTAAGGCATATTGCCCCATCCCTCTCAGCTCACTTTCTGTCATCCTTTAAACTTTATTTCAGAAGTCTACTCATCTTAGAAATGTGTACTTTATCCCTAAGGTGAGCTAAATACTTTCCTCTAGACTTTGACGGTATCCAGTATTTTCCAGTCATTTCCAATGTACTCTGCTGACATGCCTGTATTCCTCAAAGTCAAGCATTTCTTTTATGCATGTACAGGTGCTTCACATAGCACCATGTGTGATATAAGCTCTAAGACTTTGAAGTACTTGCTTGTCTTAGGTAGAGGTTTTCTCCTTTCTCTATTAAGCTGTCAATTTTCTGTATTTATGATGAAAATATGCCGCAAAGGTAGTAGTAAGTGCTTATTTTACTTCTCAAATTACTCGTCCAGTTGCCAAGGTGCCAACTGTTTTTTGTTCCACATATTATCTCTTCTCTACTTCACTTTCTGGAAAGTAAAAAGCAGCAAAATGGAAGTTATCAAGAGAGGAGAAGCAGGAGAAGTTCTAGACAATCTACTTCTTTTTTCTCATATTCTAGTACTCCAGACAGGATGAAGCCTCCTGTTGCAGAAGTGATGGTCACATATTCCTTCAAATACCCAATACTCAGTTCAGCCCATGCCTGCAATATCTTTACATCCCTATCCTCCTCTGCTTCCCGAATTTTACCCACTATGCAAAGTCTTGATCAGGTTCCACTCTTCTTTAGAGACATTTTCTGTACTCTGTGGTCATTATTAGACTTTCCTCCTTAGTCCCTATTCCAGCAGCTCGAATCATCTTTAATACTCGTGTGTGTATTTAGACATCCATCCTACTGCATAGGTGTTTGATTCAGTCATGTGTGTTTTATATTATGAATTATGTTGCAAGTCTCATCTTTGGTTTTATTTATGTCTCTGTACCTAGAAAAACATATTAAACACTTGTTCTCTACAAGGTCCTGGATTCAGAGTAGTAGAATTGAGAGAGACAGAAAGAGCTAGTTTCTGTCTTCCAAGAGCTTGGTTTCTTCAAAGATATAAAACCCTTGCCACTAACTGGAGTATAAAGTAGTATATGAGATGTATGAAGAATAAATGCTTTAGTTTGAGGTAAAAAAAAAACAAAAAACAACAACAACAAAAAACAACTAAGAAGGAATAAGGCTAAGAAGGAAGAGAATCAGAGACATCTTCATATTGCATGGATAGTTGAGGTGGGCCTTGATTTCAGGTGGGAGTAAAGGCCAAAGGGAAACAGACATGTGAAGTGTTTAATGAGTCGGCCAATTGAGTCAGTATGAAGGAATTTGCTGATAGCAAACATTTATTAAGCATGTATTGTGTGCTCAGTGCTTTGCATGTATTTTCTAATCCTCACACACACACACAAAAAAAAACCATTGTTCCTTTTTGGAAATAAACTGATGGTATAGAAATGATGATGATGATGATGATGATGATGATGATAGTGATAATCTGAATGGTACAGAAGGAAATGGGATGCCATGCATGAGTCTAAGGAAGACTGAGGAAGGAATACCACTGAACTAATTGAATGTGGAGAAGGAAGGAAATGATTCCATGGACGTTAGTAATTTAGTGGTTGTTAGATTAATGAATCTCTGAATGACAACCTCATACATTTATTCAACATGTATTTATTGGGTTCGCCAAAGTCTTTATGTATTTATTAATGTGCAGAATCAGTAGATTTATGACAGGAAGTGACTTGTGCTCCAATTTCCAGAAAACATTCATTGCTTCTTCCGGATGAAGCTGCTCAGTTAAATAATATTAATTGTTCTTCCCCTGATGTTATCAAAAAAATTAAAATTGATAGAATACACAACTTAAAGACATTTTTACTTTACTTTTTGACATTATTCATTGTTTGTTGCTGATGAATGAAACCTCTTTTCGAGTGTGTGTTCCCTTTAATAGGTAATTTATGTACTAAGATTTATTTCTGTATGGAAATTACAAGTGGAATTTCATACTGAGTTTATATTTAGCCTGTTCTAGTATGTAGTCTCTGCATATTATATCCATGGCATCCTACTTAATATTACAGATTCTTTTATATTAGTGCTGCTACATGTGTATTCTCAAGCTTTTAATTGTATAAATATTACAAAAGGTAAAAATATTTCTCCTACAAAATTGTTGCTGTTAATTTTTTCCTGTTTAATCATGGAATATTCAAAGAAGAGCTGTGTGTTCATTACATTCCACAAGTTAGTCCATTCAGTTTGTTCAAAATATGAATTCTGATGTCCAGCAGTTATTAAGATTTTGGCAGGCTATTAATAATGGCATACTCAATTTGTAGCTCTTTCATCCATGTAATTTTGGTGATATATGCACTATGTTCCAGGGAAAGGAACAGTTCAAGATTAAAGAGTCAATCAGTATATTGGTGCTTATTTACAGTGTGTCAAAGCTGCTAAATGAAAGGGTACAATTTCTGCTTGTACAGTTTCCACTTGTGCTGTTCATAAACAAGTCATTGATATTAGACGTGTATCAAGCATACATGGTTGCAGATGTAAATAATTAACATTAAAAACATTTTTTGTTTAGTTGTGTATTTAAAGCAGTGATACTTAAATTAATATTAACAAGTGATTTTTAGAATCTGAATTTTAAAAGTAATGAAAATACTTCTAGTGATTAGAACAATGTATGGAAAGAAAAAAATTAGTGAGTAGGCTATTTTAATATAATTAGTATGCTATTTCAACATGATTCAAAGATGCATTCCTATTTTAATTAAAACTCATTCAGTATGCAAGAATTCCAATTTCCGTTACTTCTTGCTGCTGTCTGATCTTGTGTTTCTTGAGGGACACTTCCTTTATGAGCAATTCTTTTGCATTTGCACCCAGATTCCTTTACGTCCAAAGCAGTAGTTTAAAAGAGAAGGCTACATTTTTCCATTTTGGCCTGGAAATTAGATTTTTATTCTGCTTACTTCTCCTTTAAGCATAGTGAATATATAAACTTGTGGGCACCCTTTACAGACAGACTTCAGAATCACATGTTCAGATGAATGTGGGAATGTGGGCAGAAATCAGAAACCTGATTGTGCTTCAGTACTTCAGACCCTGCCCTATGAGGCCCTCCTTCTAGAAGAAGAAATGGAACTTACCAATAACGCAAGTGAAAAACCCTTCTGGGCCGGGCGCGGTGGCTCAAGCCTGTAATCCCAGCACTTTGGGAGGCCGAGACGGGCGGATCACGAGGTCAGGAGATCGAGACCATCCTGGCTAACCCGTCTCTACTAAAAAATACGAAAAACTACCCAGGCGAGGTGGCGGGCGCCTGTAGTCCCAGCTACTCGGGAGGCTGAGGCAGGAGAATGGCGTAAACCCGGGAGGCGGAGCTTGTAGTGAGCCGAGATCGCGCCACTGCATTCCAGCCTGGGCGACAGAGCAAGACTCCGTCTCAAAAAAAAAAAAAAAAAAAAAAAAAAGAAAGAAAGAAAGAAAAACCCTTCTGGAAACTGTATATATGAAAGAATTCCATTTAGATCAACTCAATTTTGACTTTCATTTTCAAACTTGCAAATAGAAGCAACATTTTAATATTTTTCAAGAGGGGGAACAAAAAATACAGCGTGTTTCCCTGGCCCTATTGTATCACTTCCAGTTTGTCTGAAACTGATTTCATGCAGGAGATGCAGTAGAATCAGCATGCAAATTCTATGTGCCCATTGTTCAGTCTGTTTTTGATTCATGGTGGTAAAATATGTATACCATGAAATTTGTTATCTTAGCCATTGTTACATGTACAGTTTGGTAGTGTCACATATGTTCACACTGTTGTGAGAAAGAGCTCCAGACTTTGTCATCTTGCAAATCCGAAACTCTGTACCCATTGAACAACAACTCCTGGTTTTTCCCACCCTCCAGTCCCTGGCAACCACCATTCTACTTTGTGTTTCTACGAAACCTAATAGAAGTGGAATCATGCATTATTTGTCTCATGTGACTGGCTTATTTCACTTAGCATAGTACCCTCAAAGTTCGTTTATGTTGCAGCATGTATCAAAATGTCCTTCATTTGTAAGACTGAATAATATTCAATTATATGTACAGTCATACATCACTTAATGACAAGGATACATTCTGAGAAATGATTGCCTCATTTTAGAACATCATAGAGTGAACTTAACACAAGCCTTGATGGTATAGTCAACTACACACCTAGGCTAATTGATAGAACCTTTTGCTCCTAGACTACAGACTGTGCAAGTATGTTACTGTACTAAGTAGTATAGGCAATTGTAACACAATCATAAGTATTTATACATGGAAACATATCTAAACATAGAAAAGGTACAGTAAAAATACAGTATTATAATCTTATGGGACCACTGTCATAGATGCAGTTTGCTGTTGACCAAAATGTCCTTGTATGGCACATGATGGTATATACCATATTTTATTTATCTCTTCTTGCATCAGTGAACACTTGGGTTACTTTCACCTCTTATCTGGTAAATAATACTGATATGAACATGGATATAACATTCTAATTATGTTTTGTTCATCTATGGTGGGTGTGAAAGTTAAACCAATGGAACCGTTTTTTAGCGAATTTAGTCAAATTTGTGAAAAACAAGAATTCCTATGGAAACATACTGATAAACATACTCTTCTTATTATATATTAAAAATGTCTTCAGGGAAAACCCAGCTTCTAATAGTACTATGGGTTCGTGAAGATGCAGTAAGTGCTTGCTAGAAAGATTTTTTTTTTCCAACTTTGTTTACAGCTTTATTGAAAATATTAATTTACAATAAATCACACATGTTTAAAGTGGGTAATTTAATGACACTTATTTATACATTTGTGAAACCATCATCCCAGTCAAGATAATGAACACATCCATCAACCTCCCCCCCCAAATTTCTTTATATCACTTTGCAAGTCTTCTATTCCATTCTTCCTTAACCTTATTCCCAGGGAACTTTTAGTTTGCTTTCTGCAACCATAGATTTGTTTACATTTCTAGAATATACTTTTTTAATCTAGAGAGCTAGAGCAGAGACTTAGAGTTCACTTGTTTCTTCTTCTCTTTTTTCCAATCATTTATAAGATCTCTCATCTTAACTCATTAAAACTGGCTGATTAACTTTGATTACTGACACACCCAAACTATTTCAAACCAGTTAATTCAAAATTGCAGTTGCCTCTTTGAATTATTTATAAAAAGCATCTCATTACACTTTTCCATAGAAAACGATGATGGCAAAGGGGAAGAAGGGGTCATTATGCTGCTCCTTTAAAATACGGGATTCTGGCCTGGTGCGGTGACTCACGCCTGTAATCCCAGCACTTTGGGAGGCCAAGGTGGGCAGATCACCTGAGGTCAGGGGTTGGAGACCAGCCTGGCCACCATGGTGAAACCCCATCTCTAGTAAAGATACAAAAATTAGCCAAGTGTAATGGTGGGCGCCTGTAGTCCCAGCTACTTGAGAGGTTGAGGCAGGAACATCACTGAACCTGGGAGGTGGAGGTTTGTAGTGAGCCAAGATCACGCGACTGCACTCCAGCCAGGGTGACAGAGTGAGACTCCATCCCCCCCCCAAAAAAAGTGACATCCTGGTTAAAGGTCCCTGTCCACATCCCCCTTTTGCAACTATTTAATCCCCAGCAAAGTCCTAGCCAGGATTTCCTGGTAAGAGTTTTTCTGCTCTGCATTGTCAACAGACTATTTTCTCTAGCTGAGCTCATGGAAATAACCTAGTTTCTATCACTAGTGGTTCTCAGTCAGAAAAATACGAGTGTAGGTGATTCAAGTGTCAGGGTTGTGGTGGCCCTCTTGGCTGTGTGCTTACTGGGACTGAAATACATGGTAGAATGAAGGCTCTTACTAGGGAGACTTCTAAGTTACTAGTTTCACCACACAGTTGTCTCACTCAGTATCTTGGAACTGTTTCTTGCTTTATGTGTGTGAAAAGTATAGTAAATTTCCAGGTCATATTTTAGCATAATTAATTATACCAACTATGAATCTAATATTTTGTTTGATTTTTAGTTTCCAGGGCAAAACATTAATTTTCTCTTTAATTTCCATTCTGTAAGATTCCTATTTTTTTCAACAAATGAGAGTTTCCTCTGTAAACATTACTGACTCAAGACTACATAACGTTAAAAAAAGATGAGAACATGTTAGTATCAATAGCCCTTATTATTGTAATCGATATGGGCCTAACTTCTGCTAGCAACATTAAAAATCTTTTCTTCTACTCTTTCTGTCATTTAGTAACAGATTTTCTTCTGGTTGTGTCGAATAGAATTGTTTCCTTGATAGAGAGTATTCTCTTGAATACAGGAATACAGTAAAGAAAGCATCCATAGTTTGTGAGGCAGAGTTTGGTGCTGATGTGTCCAGAAACTCAAGTGGTATTTTGACAACTGAATCCTTTCTGGGAATTACTTAAGCCTTAAAACATCTCTGCGGTTATGCTGCCTATTTTACATTGTTCTGGACAGATGCTCATTATCCACTTCTCATTTATGATGAGCATGGGATTGATAAGGGGGCTGACATGAAAATTATGGAGAAAAAAATATGCAAATAGCAAAAGATAGAAGAAAGCATGTATACCTCATGATGGTTTTCCCCATTGATCTTGATTTGGACTCATTCATGATGTATCAGGTGTGTTCAATCTTTGGCAAGCATATAGGGTTTTCATTTTTGCTGAGGTCCACTTGAACCCTGGAGCCCAAAAAGAAGTAACCAGAAATTTCTCTAGCTTAGTAAGTTTCATGTTCTAGAACTTTTCATGTGGACCTCAGAAAAAGGAAATAACCAACAGTACTGAAAGCTACATGTACTTTGAATTGTTCAGCATGTATAAAACCCAATGGCTAACCATGTCTAGAAATAAGTAGATAAGTAAAGTAAGATTGGAGCCTGGCATTTGGAGTTAAGCAGCTTTTCTCGGCTGTGTGCTGACATTTAAGTTAATACAGTGATTTCTGGTGGATTTCTTTGAAACATGACAGTTCATCTGAGATTTGGTTAAAAAATATTTCATTACTTCGAGGAAGTGATTAGAGTTGGTCTTATTTAGTCGGGACTTTCAAGATTGATAGTTTTGCCTGATGGTATATGCTAAAACATTGAATTATAGGTTTCCTAGCCTGGCTGGACCCTAAGCCCATCATGTGGAAATAGTCTGTATTATTTTTGTTATTATTGTATTTATTAAAGAACATTGGACAAGTGAAAATTACAAAAGAAAGGAAAATGGCACAATACGCTACATTCTGTTGTATCCCATTTCTATCTCATAGAATTATGTGTATTTACCAAACTGGTGTCTAGCTGAACATTCAGTTTCATATCTTGCCATTTAAAATTTAACATCATATGCATTTTTATGTCATTAAACGTCCAAACACCTGGAATTTTCATGTGTGATTTGTTATCGCTAAAAAGTACTTCTCTTGATTTTTAGGGGTTTTCACTTTTAATTAAAACATATTCTTGAAGCTCCTTCTCTTCTCCTTGGCTAAACCTGTTATGCTACAGGACTTCAGGAAAACTTGAGCTGCTTTGGCTCTTTAATTAAATGCAGCTGTATTTAGGGTTTGAGGTGAAAGGGTCTTTAGGACAAACCTCATTCCAGTTTGAGGGAAAAAGAGAGAGAGGAAGTTTGGAAGGTATAAATTCATTAAATTTTTGCTTCTACATGGAATCCACAACTTTTCCTTTTCCCTGACTTCCTTCCTCTTCTTCAGTGAGTTTCCCAGGCCTCTCTTCCTCCTGCACAGGCTCCAAAGAGAATAACCATAACTATAAGGGTTATTAGTGATGTTTTGGGAGTTGTTCCATTCTTACCCACTCTCCCATCAACACACACACTCTCACACCTCCCCACATCAAAGTTTGGGATCTCTGAGAACAGGGAAACATCAAGATATTAGAAGATGTCAATGTTATGTGTGCAGAAATAGTGAAAAATCAATGAATTTAGTAAGTTAAATTTGTTTGGGTAGCATTTTAAAAGTATTTAAGTAGTTTGACATATGTTACCCCTTACTACATAGAGGGTGCTCAGAGAGCATTTGCTACAGGAGTGAACCCTAGCCAAAACTATTTTTTTGTTGTTTTGTTTTGTTTTGTTTTTTGAGACGGGGTCTCACTCTGCTGCCCAGGCTGGAGTGCAGTGGCTCGATCTCGGCTCACTGCAGCCAGCCTCCTGGGTTCACGCCATTCTCCTGCCTCAGCCTCCCGAGGAGCTGGGACTACAGGCGCCCGCCACCACGCCCGGCTTATTTTTTGTATTTTTTAGTAGAGACAGGGTTTCACTGTGTTAGCCAGGATGGTCTCAATCTCCTGACCTCGTGATCTGCCCGTCTCGGCCCCCCAAAGTGCTGGGATTACAGGTGTGAGCCACCGTGCTCGGCCCAAAGCTGTTTTAACCAAGGCACAGTGGAGGCCCAGAGAGGTTCCTCGGTTTGCTTAAAATCACACATCCATGGGTAAGCAAGGTGATAGATAATTAGCTCAGCTGAGTCCGTGTACATTGTATACACATAACAAAGCATCATATTGTGCCCTGCAAATGTATAGAACTATGATTTGTCAATTAAAAATAATATTAATAAAATAAATAAAATCACGCATCTCGCATTGAGAGGAGGACAGCCTAGACCCAGATTTCTGTTAGCCCCAGGAATTGAGGCATATATGGGAGACTAGCAGACCACACACATAGGAAGCTTTTGCTACTTAATTATTGTTCTTTCTCTCAAGACCACTATATTCATTTGGGTTTGTTCTTATGCCCCTTTATTTTTTTAGCAAATTAAAAAAAAAATTTTTCCTTGAGTGATTCTAGTTTAGCTTTTTGACTAATGAATGTTGGAAGGAGCTCAGTGACAAAGGCCAGGGATTATTTTGCTTTCCCTCACCTCTTCCTTTGTTCCTCCTCATCATATGACAACCTTCTGTTTCAGGATTCCTTCTGCTTTTTAGCAGGATTGACATGCTGGGCCTTACCCGGAAAGGCAAAGGCTGATTTGATTAGGGAGGTCTTTGTTCCAGGTATCTTGCATCAGAGCGCCTTCATAACAAATGAGAGGAATGGATTAGAAGTTTCCTGGGGATAATTTTTTGTCTACCCTTTAAGGGAAATCTTGCCTTCATTAATTACATCTCAAATGGAATATGTGGAATGTAAACATTTTCATGATCAACAAGATGATTTTCATTTTAAAATGCTTAAAAATGTTAAGTGGCATGTGTGCACGCACACACACGCAACCAATTTCTTGCACCTTTTTCTTATTTTAATTCTTAAAATATGAGGTTTTAAATAGAAAGAAAATCCTAAAAGCAGAAGCTAATAAATACTAATAAAATGTTAATTACGGTGATTAAATCATTAGTTTTTTAAGATGGGCGCCTGAAATGTCTCCATAAATAAGCTTCGTGTGCTTTCACTTAAACAACAATTCAGTTAGTAAATTCAATAAACAGCAAACTAATGTGACATATACATATTTATGTGATTAGAAAATCATTATATCTACTTTAAGTTAGAAGAAAAAGTCTTTATTTTTGTGTTACTTTTCCAAACTCCCTTTTGGCACTGAATTATACTTTCTGGGGGTGTCTTGTCATTTTGCCATTTTGACTTCTATTCCAATATGTGATTTTCATCTCCT
>NW_012101843.1:394992-399412 GCF_000951045.1 Mandrillus leucophaeus | reverse complement strand
AATAATAATAATAATAATAATAGCCATTGTTGTTGTAATGCTCTCTGAAGCATTTAGCCCAGAGAATGTTGAGAAAAAATCTGACAAAGTGCTTAAATATTCTTGATGCCATCTCTCTCACTCTTCATCAGTTGTGGATATAAAGAACTGGGTTTTTTTTTTCTTTTCTTATAAGCCACAAACAATGAAGTAATCATTTCTTTGTTAAAACAAGACTGTGCAGATTGTTCTCACTGAACTTAAAAGTTAAAATTGATTTTTATTTAAGAATAAGCATCTAGTCTTGACCATAGTGTTTATGCCTATAATTAAAACAAACCAAAGCCAAAAACATATCTTTCAAATGGTTTGGTGTCAGACCACAAAGCAAGTTATTTTAAAGCCGCTGGAGGATTCTAGCAACTGAGTTAATACCGCTGATCTAGTCAATGTCAATTGATAATGTATTATATGAAGGAAAGTAAAATCTCTTTCAAAACATTACACATGTTTCTATTAAGTTAATTATATAATAATAGAAATGGCACTATTGTATAAGAGGGTAGATGATATAATTTATAGATCATTTTATCATTTAAAGCACCTCTAAGTGTAGAGATAGAATCATAGAACTTCATATTCTAAAGTCTTTCTGTTTATCTGTAGTGGAATTGATTAAATCATATTTGTGTAATAAATGACAGTCATAACAAATACAGTAATTAAAATACAGTTGTTTTACAAATCACTGTCTTCTACTCTTTCCACTTCCAGCATTTTCTTTTGATGGGTTAGAAGATTAAATAGCAAGTTGTAATTTTAAATTATGGCTCTTTGACAGTGGAAAATGGATTAAAAAAACATAACAACCTACTAAGTCTTGTAGTTTCTTCCATGTGGTCTTTTCTTATCTAGAGATAGTAAGTCAGGCATCTACAGGAAAAGAATCCACTCTAGTGAATTTGTGCCTGCCTTTGAACTGTGAAAATCCTTTGCATTGCCCCACATTTCTAAAGACTCATGAATTGTGCAGTCAGCTGGAAATATCCTGTTTCAAAATTGAGGTTACGTGACACTGCCCCAGAATGACACTTGAGCTGAATGCTCTTGTCCACTGCTGTAGGGTACACATGAAACCTTTTACTTAGAAACTTAAGGTTCTTTATGTGGCTGGAAAAATGCCACAACATGCCTTTTATAAGGCTAAAATTTACTGTGTCATGATGAAAAATGAATAAAGTAATCGTGACTCCTTTTAATTTATTTTACCTATGTCTGACTCCAGCTTTATCCTAATATACAGGACAAAAGTTATATCCATAGGAGCGTCTATTATTTGCCTCTATTTCTAACCCTGTACAGGTATGTTAGAAACACTGAACATAATTTTATATATGTCTTTGTCTCATCAATACAGTACAGTTTTATTTTTTAACTGAAGAATTCATGTTTTGACATGTAAGGGGTTACCAGAGCTATCCAATTTTATTTTATGAAACAAAATTGTAATTATTCAAAGTCCAAGACATGAACAGAAAATAAAAAGTAATGTTTAATACATCTAAGAAAGCATAATTGAAGCTCATTAGTCAAACTAAAAAGCTCATGAAATTTCTCACCTGAATCTTTCCTCACCCTGGGCAGAGATTTCCTTTTGATTTGTGCTCAATTTTAGGCAACATTTAAGGATATGAATAGGCAAAGAGTAAGAGCAATGATTGTAATTGTGTTGTTTTAAAAGGTTTCTCCACTAAATTGGCATATGACAACTGAAAAAAACCTTGGGACAATGTCATTCAGACCACAGGAAACTGCTTGAATATGTTCTCTGACACTCTTCTTAGAGCAGCTGATATAAAAAGCAAAGAATGTTATGTCCAAAAGACTTAGGCAAAATATCTGAATGGAACGCTGGATGCGTGCCTTTTCAATTTATAGCAATTTATAGATACTTTACATCTATAAAGTAGTAGTAATTTAATTTAATTTAATTTCTTAGAATTATGGAAATAACAAATGATGTCATTTAGAATAAGTGGTTCTCTGCTCTCCTCACCTCTGGAGTTTTAAAGATGGTAAAACTAGGACTCAGAGATGTGAAGTGGCTCACCCTTGATCACACAAGGAGACAGTGATATATTTTGGTTGAGCCCAAGTCTCCTTCTGAATCTAGAGCTATAGCTGTTACACTAAGGTGCTTCTCAATCATGTCCATGGAGCAAGGATATGAGAGTAGTTGGCTTTTGTGTTATATGGGATACAACTGCAAGAAAGTAAGCATGGCAGTTTCACCTTAGGGGTGAATTCCATGCTTTGCACCAGTTCACAGAAGTGCAATGATGAGGAAATGGCTCTCATGGTACTGAGTTGGACACTGTACAAAATCATGGTGTTATTCATGTTACTGGCCATAAAAAGAGCAAGATCACATTCATATATGTTCTGGTTGAAAATTACTCTCTAGTGTTTCTGCTGTCACCCACCCAAACCAAGCTATATATTTTTTTCTTGAGAATTTTGAATCCATGCTGTTTCTTGTTTGGTTTGCACTGACAAAGAACATTCTTCCTCCACAGCACAGATCTAGTTATTTGCAAAAGATATTTTAAAAATTATAGGCGAATGTTGATTTAGACTCCTTACACATTAATTAAGAGAAGCACTTTTGTGGATGTTCTTAGGCCTAGTTCAAGACTTCATCAATCTGACTTTTCATTGAGACTTTATTTTTCTTTTTCCCTAAAAAGTACTTGTTGCTCAGATTTGAATAAGAGTAGTTTACTTGTCTACAGATAAAAACACCTTGGCTGTATTCAAAGGGTAAAATATTTAATTCAAATTTTAGGCTATCTGAATTTTATCATTTCTGCTTAGCTACAAATATTTATTCTTTTATTGAGCCACAGCTATATTCCAGAACTGTTTTAAGTGCTTGAGATTGGGGAATAGAGATAAGTGATACTAGCTTGATATGCACATATATGGGTGTCTAGGGGGATTGTTAGGAAGTGGAAGAAAGAGAACTGTTACAAAAAGGCATTTATAACACAGCTTTTTAGTTATCAATAAAATATGGTAAAATATGTCAGTTTATTAATTATTTGATTAAATTAAACACATACTCTTTTGTATGTGAAATTTTCAAGTTAGTTTGTCATGTTAATTTGGCCTTGCTTGAATTTACTAACTAAACAGAAATTTCTAACCATTCTCGACTCAAATGACCACAAATCAAGAGAATCAGGGACACTTAGATACTTAGCCAGCTCTTTCACTAATTTATTTAGGATATATGCCTGAGATCATGACAATAATAATAATCATGGAAATAGTAGCAGTTATTGTTATTTTAATAGTCATAACAGATGAGTGTTGCCATGAAGGTCAGTATCGCAACACAGCCAAGCCCATCTGCCTCATTTTGATGTTTTAGTGGCCACCTAACTGATACCGTGTGGTAACACCCAAGTCAGTGACTCCCACTCTTTCTAGGGGATGGCCTCAGTGGTTTAGGGAAGGTGCCAAGGAAAGCTACCTGGAGACTTGCTCCCGATAAGTCAGTGATCATGGACCACAACAGGTGGCCATGACCCCAGGGGGCTTTGCACACTTGGAAAGGTGGAGTTGTGCAATATTTTGCTGTCTGGCTGCCACCTTCAGTGGCAGATTTACTGCCACTTGAGTTGTCTTTCTCATAATTATGTTCTGTATTTCTCAATATGACAGAAGTTTGTTAACCTAGGTTTTGATTCTCACTCCACCATTTACTGCTCGTGTGACCCTTGGCAATCTGTTTAAATTTTAGCATTTTCATGTTTTTCCCACCTATAAAACTAATATACTTTTCTCAGGTTAGCTGTAAAGGTTTAGTGAGATGATGGATGTGAATAGGATTTTGTAAACTTTAACAACGGCTGACACTTAGTCAATATTGGCTATGGTTTTATTAGAGTGGTGTGGATTGAGTTATGCAGCTTCTCTGTTCTCACCTTGTCCTGGGTGCCTGGGGAATGTCTAGTATTCATAGTCAGGGCAGTCATCCCAGTTCCTGCAACGTGGTACTGATAGGAAGAACAACAATCAACGTTTAAGTTTTGTCTCACTTGCCTAAGTTTCTTCCACTTACAGTAACTGATGAGAAATGGGGTATAAGTGTGAGATTTATGTCACTATTCAAGTGGGGATGGTTAAGTCAATTAATATTAAATAATATTATTTAAATAAATTATTGTCTCCTTGACTCTAATGTAGGAATAAATTCTATAAAAAGTAAAGATTTTGTCATGTCATCATCCACAGTGTTTTGCATGTGCTAGGTTCTTAGGAGATACTTTCTTAATGATTGACTTTTTTGTTTACCTGAAGAGTATATAGAGAGAGACTGAAAAATATGTAAAATGTATGATAATCCTGAAGTTTAAAGTTCATGAATCAAATTTTC
>NW_012101843.1:378877-393545 GCF_000951045.1 Mandrillus leucophaeus | reverse complement strand
TTAATTAATAGCACTTCACCGGTAGGGACAATAAGTAGATAACCATTTTCATTGCTTTATGTGAAAGACAGATTATCACATGCGCAGCACCCAGACTAGTGCAAAATTAACCCATGCTGAATGTGCCATCTTTTAAGTCCATGTATTACAAGAGGTTTTTTTCCTGTAATTTTAATAGCTCAGAAAAAGTTTTAATTTATTGGTGAATTGAGTTGGGTAAAGGTTGGCTTTTAAACACTGACAACTGCTTGGGTAGGATGAAAATTGAAAACTACAAGAAAAAAAATGACATTAAAAAAAGTAGCCTGACTGGGTGCTGTGTGCTTGTAATTCCAGCTACTCACTAGGAGGCTGAGGTGGGAGGATCACTTGAGTCCAGAAGTTCAAGTCCAGCCTGGAAAACATAGCAAGACATCACCCCAAAATAAAATAAAAGGAAAAAGTAAATATCTGTACTCAGATATAATAAGCTGTCTGTTCTAGACAAATGACTGATTAGTATTTTCATGCTGATTCTTGTACATAAAAGGTAAAATGTCCTGTAACTATTATATTTTTTGGAATTCCAGAGCATAATGCCAGCGATTTAACTGTACTGATAGTAGTTAAATCCTTAACAATATATAGTACATGTGTATTTTCTAAATAGTAGTTTTAATGTTATAAATGAAATGCAGCTTTTCCAAATTGAAAATCATTATAATAGAAGTCCATACCTTCCATTTATGGCCCAGTGACTATCTTTGCATGATAATATAGTTATTGTTCTCAAAAAATTAAGCATTTAGCTTTCTCAAAGACACTGTCACTTTATTTTTTACCCTAATACACTGACAAAGTTGAATGGACTCCTTTCCTCCACTGTTATATAAATTAATCTACATTACCAGATACCACACTACTATTCATGATTGATTTGAGTGTTTAGGCATTTCTTACCAAAATAATCTGATACCTGCTTTTTAAAGAAGTCAGACTGCTCAAGTCAGTGAAAATGGCTTAATTTTGGCATATAGTGAGTAAAGGCTAAATTGATTTTTCTGATCTTATATATTCACCTGAAAGCAAAATAATGAGTTCATATATTCTTACATGGAAGCACACTCATTGTGATCAGAATGAAGGAAATTATTGCTAATGCACTTACAAATGTGTTTATCCCTGCAAGCTAATATAAGTGTCTCCGTTCCTGAAAGTTATTATTACCTTGCTCCTTTCTAGTATTTTAAAAGATAAAAAAAGTGATAAATTTCAAAACAATAAAACGTCATTATTGTTGACATTGAGGATGATATTTTGTAAATTAACCTATGACATTTTTACTTTTTGGTTAATCCTTCAGATTTACTCTTCATTGCTTTTAACTATGAATTAATGAGTTGAATTAGGTTCAATGTCTAACGTAATTACCATGTCCTCAGTAAAAGATGATTGTTAATGTGTCTGATGATAGTTGGTTGACTAGAAATTACCTTCAGTTTCACATTTTCAAAATGAATGCACCGTGGGTGGAATGGAAAATAATAATTTAAGCCACATTAACCATTAATATAGACCTCGGGTGACCAATTGCCCCTGTTTGCCTAGGACAGGGAGCTTTGGGTTTTAAAACTGATACCGAGGGGTACCTGGGATGCTCAATGTTTAGTGCTAAAACCGGGAAGGTCCAGGCAGGTGCTGAGTGGATCAGGCTATATAGATTACTGCACAATTAATTATAGTAAATAGATTCTGTATGCAACTTAAATAAATCCAGTTTATTGAGGCATGATCCAGTTTGCCCGTATGAGAACCTGATTTCTGTGAACATGGAGATTTAGCCATGGGTGGCTGAAGGAGAGACATAATATAGATGATGATGTTAATGATAGCAATAGTAACCATTTATGGATGACAGGACTGGACTTTTTTAAGACTTAGCCAAAGGTAACGTTCTCTGAAATCTTTCTTGATATCTTTGCCCTACCCAGAATGTTCTGTTTCTTCCTTTTTACTTCCAGTGTGCCCTGTACCGAAGTTTATTATAATGCCCTTAAACTTCCTTGTTTGTCTTCCTCTGCTAGAATATAAGCTTCTTTTGGAGGATAGAGGCATTATTTTATTTATCTCTGTATCCCAATCATCCAGTGTATTTAATGAATGAATGAATTGCCTAGGTATTTTTTTTACTCTTGAAAGTAATACAGTAAAATATGTGATACCATCCTGTTTTACTGATAAGAAACAAATATCTAAGATGTTCTGTAACAAGCATAAGAATACGTTAATAGGCCGGGCGCAGTGACTCACGCCTGTAATCCCAGCACTTTGGGAGGCCGAGGTGGGCGGATCACAAGGTCAGGAGATTGAGACCATCCTGGCTAACACGGTGAAACCCCATGTCTACTAAAAATACAAAAAATTAGCCGGGCATGGTGGTGGGCGCCTGTGGTCCCAGCTACTCGGGAGGCTAAGGCAGGAGAATGGTGTGAACCCCGGGGGGTGGAGCTTGTAGTGAGTGGAGATCGCGCCACTGCACTCCAGCCTAGGCGACAGAGCGAGACTCCCTCTCAAAAAAAAAAAAAAAAAAAAAAAGAATAAAGAATATGTTAATAAATTATGAAGCCAAAGATGGAAAATCAGATCTGTCTGATTGCAAAGCCAGTTCTGTCTCCATTACTGTGTATTAAATAATGCTGGCCAAACGTAGCACTTGGAGGACCCTCTCCTTTCAGGGAAGAGAGTAGGAATCAGCTATACAAATGAAGACTATGTCAGTGTTGTCATGAATACTGATGAAAGTTTTCTGGTAATCTGCAAAATAGATTTTATAGATAATTGCTGTGGAAAAGAAGTGACTAAATGTAAAATATAGTCACTACTGGTATGTTTAGACCGGGAAATCAAAATGCATGCCCTAGTCAGACAAAGCAAAAGGTTCTTTATGTGTTCTTGTATCATCAGTGAGCCTTTTTAAGTACAATGAAGTGTCCCTGCCTTAAGAAATTCTTCATAGGCAGAAATTCATTATTCTTTATTAACTCACTCTGCCCTCTTCCTTCTTCTGCACATTTTCCTATGTATTGCATCCCATTTTGAAATGTATTAACTGAGAACTAAGGATAGCAAAGTGTTGTCAATATTATAAAGTATAGTAAGATAGCATAGAACTACATGGAGAATATATTGATACCAGCATCTTTTACACAGTGATGAATTAATAATCAAACCAAACAAAACCAAACAACAACAACAACAAACTGTTTTACAGCTGCTTGGGAAACATCTGTAAACAAAGTTTCATAATAATTAACTCTTGGTACATTGTCACTTACACAAATGCTGCAATTCTAGCAAGTTTGGGACCCTTACAGGAAACTATCTGCAATTAAACATGTGTAATGATTTTAGTGTATATGAGTGAAACAGACAGTGACTTGTTTATTAAGGTCCCTTACACAGATATGGGAGGGACTTTAAAGGCATCAGAGAATACTTGCCAGGAAGTAAATGTTGACTATTTCCAAATCTCAGTGCCAAATGGGATAGATAATGTTAACATGCGCATGGAGTAATACATTCTTTAAGTACCTATTCAGTGAGGACCTGCTATGTGCAAGGCACGTATTCCAGATATAATGACAATTGTGATCAGATAAAAATAAATGTGACTATTTTCATTGATCTCATTTTATATGTTCAATAAATCAGTTACAGATTAAATGTGAGTGATAAAATGACTGGAAAGTTTTTGCCTTAATCAAAATTAGTGTAATTATTTTTTGTGGGTAATCAGGTGATTTAGAAGCTTAGGAAATTATGATGCTATTTTTATAATTATGATGCTATTTTTATGATGAATCACCCATTCATGTGCCTTAGGCAACATTGATAAATATTTAGATTTTCAGCGTTTTAAGTGTCTGTACCTTATTTGCGTATTATTAAAAAGTTACCTTGGTTGTGATCATCTGTCTTCCCATGATCACAATACAGGTTTGTGGTTTCCAATATGTCATGACTAAAAAGAGATTTTATGATGCTTAAATATGTAGTAAATTCATTAAACCTTAGTCATGAGTAAAATAATCTGTGTAATACCATTAGTTGTATAATACCTGCATCTGATGCCTGCTTTTAATTTTTCTAAATACATTAGTTGGTTTCTAGAAGTTAAATGTAATATTCTACAGAGCCATAGACTGTTTTGCCACTTGGAATATCTCTAACAGTTGTCATGGGCAAGGCCACAGGTGCTATATCCTAAGTGTATACTGCTTTTATTTTTACATGTACAAAATATTAGAATAATAAATCATTGTGGTAAGGCTTCTAGAAATGAAAACGGTTGTAAATCTGTAATTTATAGAAAATTTATGCAAGAAAACTTACGTTGTATTTTAAGCAATTCTCCTGCATAATAACTTAGTTTAGAGTAAGAAATATGCATCTTATCTAAACTGATTTATAGAACACATGCTATTTTTACAAATACTTAAGAAAATTCCTAGATAAACTTTGGAACCAAAAACAATGTAGCCTAATAACAATGTCAACTATACTTACAGTGTAATTTTATATATAACCTTTTATCTTTATAATAATAAATACTAACACAGCCATTTCGAGAAGGCAATTTTAATTTACCTCTATTGCTTAAAGGCTTTAGCTATTGTTTATGCACAAAAAGAATTCTGACTTTTTAAAATTAGTTTAAAATTTTTGGATCAGCTTTATAAAGAAACACATTGTTGTTAAATGCAGACAAACGAGAACCTTGCCATTTCTGCGTTTATGACCAGAAGCCAACAGAGTCAATTTTCATGTTTATTTATTCTTTGCTTTAGTATGTTATGTCAGTTGACAGTATTCAGAGCTTGTGTTGATGTAAATTGCCATAAAGCAAGGAAACACGGGCTATAGTACTGTCAGGGAGGTTCAGCACTGCAGAACAACACAATTTAAGAAAAACATTTGCAGAAAGATTCAGTGTCAGTCTTTGGAAATTGACTCTAAATGCAAATTGACATCAACTACTTCCCAGTCTCCCTCTAACAAAAGAGATGGAAAGGGTGGAATCACCAAAGAGAATGCACTTTTCGGCATAGTAGCTTTCATGAAGACAAAAATAGGATCCCATTTGTTCATTCACAATGGATATTCAGACTCCACATTCTGCCACCCCCATGTTTTATTGGAGCCTGCAATTCTGCCAGGAGAAGGGTTGCCTCATGCTAATTCATCCTAATGTTTCTCCTCCTTCCTACACAGGGGAAGTCTTCCAACCCTTCCTACTTTTTAAGATTAGAAGAAAAGATTCCTCTTAAGCCAGCCATCTCTTTGGTTACCCCTTATACTGATGAAATGCTGTTGTGTTTTACCTGAGTTTGGATATTGTCATTGTCTCCTGCTGACTCAGCATGCATTGTAGCCAGGATCCTGGTCTAAATTACTGTTATACAAAACCCTGAGCTCTTCTAATTTGCTTCTGGAGAAAAAAAAAAAAAAAGAAAGAAAAGAAAAATTCTGGCCAGGCGCAGTGGCTCATGCCTGTAATGCCAGCACTCTGGGAGACTGAGGTGAGTGGATCACTTAAGACCAGGAGTTCAAGACCAGCCCGGCCAACATGGTGAAACCACACCTCTACTATAAATACAAAAAAACTAGCCAGGTATAGGGGTACATGCCTGTGATCCCTGCTACTCTGGGAGGTTTGCAGTGAGCAGAGATCCAGACACTGCACTCCAGTCTGAACAATAGAGCGAGACTCTATCTCAAAGAAAAAAAAAATAGTAAGTTCTAGAATCCTTAGGGCGTAGAGGCAATGGTAACAAATCAGAAGGTACATTACAATTTTAAAAATTTTTGTCATGCTTATACTCAGATCTCTTTAAACATTACCTACATTTAAAAAATTATTGTATGTAAGAGATAAACATACAGGAAAAATATTTGATTTTTGCTTTTGACCCGTGTCATCAAAATAAGATGATTCTCCTTATTTCTCAAGAGGCATTCCAATTTTAAATAGAGAGGTAGGAAAAAAAAAAGTGATTTTAGCAGGGATTTACCTTTTCCTTTGTACTGGTAAGTTATTTTTATGTTGATAAATTGTTTACACTTTAATGGAATTGAGGTGTCATCATCTTCCATTTATATTATTTTGCCTTTTTTTTTCACATGTTTTTTACTATTAAAAGAACCACAATAGGTGTTATTTGAGGAAACAGTTCTGTAATATCATTCTTTTTTTAAAGTTAACAGTTTCCTCAAATATTTATGGGGAAACCTTTCTACTTCTCAAATTTGAACAGACAACTTTAGTCAATGCTTAGCATTGATCTTTTGACAGCTCATGTCCATTTCAACATTTTATTGTGAGATAGCTAGGAAATTAGTTGTAAGAGCAGAGAGGTAATTAGGTAGGTGGTATAAAATTTTTGACAGTTTTGACACTACTGATGTTTTCAGGAAAAAAAAAAAACATACATATCCTAGTTTAGAGTGAGTCTAGCTGAAAATGTCAATACATTTTTTAAGTGAACATAATTTTTCAGTTTGAGATAATTGTAGAATACATATAGTTGTAAGAAATAATACAGAGAGAATCCCTGTACCCTTTGTCCATTCTCCCCAATGGTAACATTCTACAAAACCATGGAACAGTATCACAAGCAAGATATTGACCTTGATTCACTCAACATACAGAATATTTTCATCAGCACAGGAATGTGACTATAAAAAAATTTTAAATTTTTTTGAGGATTATTCTACCTCCAAATTCTTTAGTACTAAATATTCTTACATCTAGACAAACTAAAACAGGGTTTATAGGAAAAATGATTTGACTAGAGAGTCAATAAGCCTGAATTCACATCTCAGCTCTGCCACTATCACTGGTTTAATTACATTTGGGGAGTCACAGCGTGGTGGGGCCTCAATTTTTTCTTTTGGAAGGACTTAGTCTAAATCAGTGATTGTCAGCTAGAATGAAAGTGAGGGATCTCCTCTCTTGGAGACTTGTCAGAATCTTGGAGGAGACATTTTGCAGACACAGCCCAACTCTTTTCCCTCCACACTCCTACCTCCACCACCACCACAAGCAAATTCTGATATTTGTTCCTAGACTTCTAAGATTTTTGACTCCCTCATCTTCCACTGAGAATTGCTTATGGAAACAATGTAATAGATTCCTAGCAAATCTTCGTGTACAGTGTGTCAGCAACTAGTCTCAAGTGTTTCTAACGTTCTTTTCAAGTTTAAAATAATAATAAGAAAAAAATATCTACAAAGAACACTAAAAATCGTTGTGCTTCACACCATCTAGCTGATGACTCATAAGAGTAGAGGAAAATGTGGTCAATCCATGAGCCAAATTCAGAGTGGCGCATGCGGAGGGCTTCCTCCAACAGGGATTTGAGAGAAAGGAGATCTGAGGAAATTCAGTTCCACTAGGGAATGATCCCACAGAAATGGAATCTTCCAGCTCAAGAACCTGAAGAAAGTGACTCACACTATGTGAGAATTTGACCCTATCTGATGCTACTTTCAAACATATTTGAGTATTTATAGTTTCTAATTTTTGGAATACATAGCTTTCTCTATAATTTTGATACCCTATCTCCAAAAAAGATTTATTATAAAGTTAGAGCACAAAGAAAGAAAGATACAGTTGTGTTTTTATCATTATAATTGCTGCCTTAAGCATTTCTTTCTGTGGTCTAGTCTAAGTTATTAAACCTCCTTAGTTTTTTACTTCTGGTTAGTGCTGTCTCCCTGATTGTGGCAAATACAAGTTACCAATATAACTCTTTGCTATTTCTTTCCATAAGGAGACAAAATATTTGGCAAAAAGAGAAAAAAAATCTAGGATTCCAAATTATAAGCACTGCTCATATTGAAAGGTAGGAAAAAAAAAAGTGAGCTTGAACTGAAAATCAAACAAAAAGGTAAGAAAAAGAAATAGAAATAACGTTTTCCTATATCCCATTAGGGATGATACATTAAAGAAAAACTGAGGATAGCTGGAAGTAATATTTTCCTTCAAACGACAGCTAAATGAGATCTTTGGACCTGTGCCACAATGAGTGAAGTCAGGGAGACAGGGCCGGTAGTGACAGGAGGTGAAAATTGTTTCTTCATGTGTCAGCCCCAGATTTAAAATAACTCAGAAGGTATAAAAGAAATTCCTTCCTCAGATAAAGATTATTTGTGGGATACCTGATTACCATTTAAGAGATATTGACAGTTAAAGGAAGGGGATTTTAACCTGGATAGCCTCCCGTTAAATCCAGTCCTCTAATTCTATAAGGCAAATGACAAGGCTGTCTAGAGATGGAGTACATTGAGCAACGTTCAGATGAGGGAGCCCCGGCGACTGTGAGACAGACCTGTTCTGTGCCTGAGAGTATCAGTAATGACTCACAAGAGCTGGAGAAAAATGTGCTCAATTTATGGGCAAGCTCAGGGAGTTCCATGAAGACACATCATTTGGTACTAATGATACAGTGATACCACAAAGCACGGGAGGTGTAGCCAGCTAGCACTGAAGTTAGGAACTGATTTGAATTAACCCAGTGTTTGAATCTGAATGCAAGAACCTGTATGGTATCAGATGCTAACTTCTTCATAATCTTGTTCTTGAATGGGTGCCAGATTGAGGAGTCTTTGGGATAGTTGATATTTCTTTTAAAAAACCTGATCTATATGAAGATGTATCAACCATGTGCAACCACTTTAGCATACCACTCTATATTACTAGAATAGAAAAGATAATTAGCAGAGAAAAAGAGACAAGGAAAGCTACCAAGAATTAGTGAAATATAAAATGTGTTCTTATTTTCCCTTCCTCAATAAAGGGGGAAACAAGGTTGTTCTAGTATCATCTGTGGGAATTTTACACAAACTATTTCAGGAGGAAGGTGGGTGACTAGATGATGGATGGACAGATGATGGATGGATGGTGGCTGAAGTGGGTATGTGCATTGAAAGAAGCCACAACAGAGCACTATCATTTGAAGTCACTCGAAGTTATTCCAAAGGTCGGGGGAAGAAAAGGGAAAACCAGAAACCACATATGAAATTAGCAAAGCTGAGCCCGAGTCTGAACACACTGTGAGGAGGAAGCACCATTAGGGAGGTGATCCATTGCCAGTGGAAAGCCAGAAGCTCAGAACCATTAGCTGAGTCCATGCTCCTCCCAGGCAGGGACTCTCTGGTTGTCTGGGGAGATTATCTGAATTCACATAGGAATGGTCGTTGCCTCTCCCATGAGGATCATGAGAACATCACTAGGTCCAAACCACAAGTCGTTCTTGTGAAAGATAGAGTAAATAGTTACATTGAATGTAATCATAACTGTAGTCAACCTGCAGCTCAGCGGTATGTAAGAGTACAAGTAAAGCTCTTTATCCTTGTGCTGAACATTTTTATTAAAATGTGTGAATGAAAACCTATTTTAAAAAATAGATTAGGTGTGATGGCTGATGCCTATAATCCCAGCATTTTCAGAGACCAAGGTGGGAAGATTGCTTGAGGTCAGGATTCAAATCCACCCCCATGATCTAGTCACCTCCCACCAGGTCCCCCCTCCAACAATGGGGATTACAATTCAACATGAGATTTGGGTATGGACAAATATCCAAACTATATCAGGTGGTTACGTAGCCGCTGTAGAGAAGAGGAGAAATGAACTCCCTTCATGTTACAGCTAGATCTTACAGAAGAAAACAGGAATTCGTTTTGATGGTATACAGAAAGGAAAATCATGTGAAAACAAGGCATAAGGCTACCAATACGTTTAATGGGAATAAAAGGAAGAATTAAGTGACTAACATATGTACAAAACATGCAGCTCTTAGATCCATGATCCTTCAGTGCTCTTTATACTTTTCATGGCTTTTCCCACGTGAGCCACTCAACTCACCTGAACTGCTGTGCCCCATAACCAGCTCCCATTAATTGACATTATACCCATCTTTCAAAACATGGAGCAGATACGGTCCTTATTCCCAGCTACAAGGATTTGTCAAAAGCAGCTTTTTAAAATGGTTATCTTCGAATGTGCCTTATTTTTCTTATCACACTGTAAACTTTTTAAGTCAAAAACCCTATGATCAAATCATCATTACCATTTATTACTTTTCATCTTCACCTGTCTACCTCCCCTCTGCTCAACCCCAGCCCCTCATGCAGTATGTACACAATAAACATTTGTTGCATTGTGAATGAATACCTAATATTAACTTGCAAGGAGTTTCATGCCTCAGTTAAAACTTCCAGAAAATCTTTTTCCAATCCCCAGTTAGAGCCAGTATAATAACAGTGACATTTTTTCAACAATTACTTAAGTAACATTATTAAAGCAATTGTTGCTTTAGGTTGTTCATTAGTAAAAATTAATGTATATTTTCTTTACTGTTAGAACAGTTTGATTCTGTATGAATTCCTGTTCCTGTTTTTATTATACTCCTGAAACCACAGCTTGCTTCTGGTTCATCTGTTAGGCATTTGAAATGTTGAATTACTTTGCATTGCATTTGTTCTTATATTGTCTAGGCTCTGGTTGGCCTCCTAGGGTCGTCACACCATAATCTCAAACACAACATGTGCCTTGTGGCCCAGATGTTTTCCAAGAGGGAGTGCTGCAGCCAAGAAAAGCAAGATAGTATCTTGAATACCCAAAGGAATTGATATGACTAAAAAGCAACCGTACAGCCAACTGTAGAGCTGTCCAAGAAAAAGTGAGCCTATTATTTGTAGAGTTTAGGTTTTTGTGATCAAATAGTAGAATTTGCAAAAGTTTCATGATAAGATCTTTTGCTTCACAGATTCTCATAATATCTGCTTTTGTAGTATGGACTCCAGTGTTCAGCAGTTTGTAGATAAAACTAGGATCATGGCAATAATGAGAGAAACCAAAAAAAGAAAAAAAGAAGAAAGGAAGAGTTCATGGACTATGTGTTGTTCATAAATGTGGCGTGATAAAAATTACCTTTCTGTCTTAATATTTGAAAATAACATAAAGAATGAACAAAAGTTGCTTCTAGAACTAAACTTGGGCTGAGGCAACTTAATAAATGGCTGTTTGTTGTTGTTTCTGTTTTTTTCTTCTGACAATATTTGCCTTCTATATTCTTGTCGAGAGCTGAGATACCAGCAATTGTGCTTTTAAAAAATTGTTCTGTCTCCTTGCAGTGAGGTCTCTTTTTTGGCTTACTTATTAACGAAGAAACAAATTACATATATACATATAGTTAATGTAACATGTATACACATATGTATATGTAACAATGTAATGCTATGTGTATACATATATGTATATGTAATATGCATATTTATACGTGAAATATAAATTATACCTATATTTTCATTTCATTTACCTGCTAGCTGGTTCACATCTTTTTCATAACCAATAATATAGCTCATGGCTTGAGTATGAACCCTGACAAAGTATGGAATTTCACATACATGTCATGATAATGTCCTAGTCAGAGTCAGTCCTACCTCTTGCTTCTGAAAATGTGTTAGCTTCTGTTCTAATCTTAATTGCATGAATTGGATCATTGTCTGGTTTAGAAGAGAGGAACCAGTAGGAAGCTGCTTTGGTTCTGGGTTCAATCTAGGACTTCAGGTCTATCTTAGGGAAAGCATTCTAGAATGCCCTTGTCCTTCCTGATACACTTTGATGCACCTTCAACTTTGAGGTTATTGACTTACTGTTATCTTTAATGAGGGGGTCCGATACAGCCAGCTACTCCATGCTGATTTAGATTTCAATGCTTTTAAAATTCAAATTTTTAAAGCACTTGACTGTTTTCTCCAAATGAAATCCTACTGTTTTGTATTTAAAACAGTAAGACCAGATTTTCTCTTTTGAAGTAATTATAGGATCCCAAGAACCCTGAATTCCACTGGTCCCATGGTCTACTTATCCCCCCTGCCCCTCACAGCAAGTCCCTGACCCCTGAGGCTGCTTCAGTGACTCCTCCACTCACCCAGCACCATGTGAAAATGTCTGCTGTGCTCCAGCCAAACCGGACCTACTATATTGCAAGTTTATCATGGCTGTACCATCCACCAGAGATGTATGCTGTAAGGACAATGGAGGCCTCTGCTAAGTACCTCCTGCTGCATTCATTCCCAGGGTAGTAGGTGGTATAGTTGCAAGACACAGAACCCAATATTTTAGGCCTCGCTCCATTTTCTCTAGGCTTCAAAACTCCGAGCCAGTGATAGTTTATACAAAGTCCAGGACTCCAAAGAATTAAAATCACCGCCTGTAGATCACCTGGTGAAGATAAACTCCATGGGCATGTAAAGAAAGCAAGAAAGATACACACATAGCTTTTTTTTTTTTTTTTTTTTTTTGGAATATCAACAGTAACTTTGAGCAGAATGATTCTTTATCAGGCTTCTTGGTACTTAGGCTGAGCTGGTGATCACAAAGGAAATAATTAGAAATTTAAGCTGATTTTATTTTATATTCTTAGTAGGAGTATCTGGCTGCTATCTGTGGAATCTCTTCTATTAGTTACATGGAAACTTGGAGATTTTATTGTTTCTTTCTCTCTCAGTCTGTGTGTGTGTGTGTGTGTGTGTGTGTGTGTGTGTGTGTGTTAGCCATTTATTAATCCTAACTCCCCCAAGAAAAGACAATCTATAAATTTCATTTTCACTCACATTAAAAGGTGAGATGCAGGCTAGGCGCAGTGGATCACACCTGTAAACCCAGCACTTTGTGTTGTCTTAGTGTTATCTTGAGTGAGGGTGGGCTGATCACGAGGTCAGGAGTTCGAGACCAGCCTGGTCAACATGGTGAAACCCCATCTTTACTGAAAATACAGCAATTTAGCTGGACATGGTGGTGGGTGTCTGTGACCCCAGCTACTTGGGAGGCTGAGGCAGGAGAATCTCTTGAACCAGGAGGTGGAGGTTGCAGTGAGCCAAGATCACAGCACCGCACTCCAGCCTGGGCAACAGTGCCAGATGCTGTCTCATAAAAACAAAACAAACAAACAAAAATAAGTGAGGTGCAAATTCTCTTCACGACTCTGCACTCCACGCAGTGCTCCATTTCCCCTATTGATAATACCACCCCAAACATACCTATTTTTCCAGGTCTACGTTTCTCCAAATTGCACTAGTCATGCTGTTAAGAAACACAGAGTCTAAAAATGATCTGAGAAAAAAGAATTGCAATTGCAACCACAAAATTTTCTATATACTAGTGAATGGATAAAGGTATTTATTGTGACAAATTGAGCAATTTTTAAAAATAGTTCATGTACTCTTGCTCAACTGATTGAAACTTTGGGAAAATGTAACTTTTTGAGTTGTAAGATCATGCAACAGTTAAATGAAGGAAGAACAGCAAAGAAGTTAAGGGAATTGTTGGTGTGATTAAGTAGTTAAATTTGTATTCTTCTCCCGCTGATTAGGGAGTTGTTACTGAAATACGTTAGCGAGATCCTTCTTTTAGTTTTTCGTATGAATATTTGGTTTGCTTTCTGCCTTGATAATTAAAAGCGAATTGTGTGTATCTTGTCTTTCCTAAAGAAAAGATAATTGACTTTATCATGTCATCATCATCTTCATAGCTAGTAGTGCAATACCTTTATTGAACATCCACCATATATATAAGACTGTTCTAATCTAAAACAATTCAATAAACCTTTAAGGTCTATTTCTTATTCTTCTTGCTTTATTTACATAACTTAATTAGCCTTCAAAGCCCAATTCTAATATGCGTAATGACTTGAAGTATTTTCCAAATACAATCAGTGATTTTTTTGTGTGTGCTAAGTGTTCTCAGGACAGGGTCAAAACTACCTATACATACATTTACTATGAGAATTTAGCACAGTTGGCCTCTGGCAACAGATGCAAAGATTTATTCTGTGTAGCTATTTTCTAGCCTGCTGGATTCCAGCCAGTTGCCTAATGGATCATGAGTGAGTCAGTTTCATTCAGCTTCTTAGGAAAGTCAATTTGTCCAGCAGCACACAATTTTCTGTCATGTAAGGTCTTTGCCTGGCATTGCTGTGACAAACACAATCTAACTGTTTTGCTTCCCTAGATTCCAACTGAACTTTGGCCCTGGAAGCCTGGCTTAGATCATCAAAGTCCCCTCAAAGTAGGGAAAAATGGTGTAATGAAGGCTTCCTGGAAAAATTAGACCCTACAATTTGCCTATCTTCAAAAGTAGGTCATGGAACAAAAATATCCATGTATTAAGTTGGATTCATATTTGTGTATGCATTGAACAACAGCGTTTGCCTTTTGATTACTTCGGGCCCAAATGAGCTTTCTATTTTAAGTAGCAGAAAAATAACAAAAGCAGAGTCCATCTGGAAGGGACAGAATAGCATTTGCTAATTAACCTGAGTCACAGGCCAGTGTTGGAAGAGTCAGTGTAGCCCTTCTGAAGGAAATCTGCCAAGTGCATGCTATACTAGAGCACCATGACTGGGCCAGAGGAGGAACACCCTCCTTCTCTACCTTCCTTCTGTACTGCCACTCCTTCAAGATGGCCAAGTATGGAATTTCTCTGTCAGGGGTCCTTCTACCTGACATGTGCAGGTCCAGTTAGGCAGCTGAAAAGGAAACATTACTACACTCGTCAGGATTCTCACTACAAGCAGATTTTCATAGTCCTGGAAAGAAGCCACATCACCAAATGCCTTTGCGG
>NW_012101843.1:375145-378362 GCF_000951045.1 Mandrillus leucophaeus | reverse complement strand
CACCCACCTCAACCTCCCAAAGTGCTGGGATTACAGGCGTGAGCCACCACGTCTGGCCAGGTCACTCATTTTTTAAGTGAATATCTTCATTTCCAAAAAAAGAAAAAACTTCACATTTCCAAAGTGGCATAAAAGGCCCTGGCCTTTGAGTGTAGAACAGAGGGTCCTCCTTTTTGGCCAGCCTCTATTTCAGAAATCATTAGATAGAATGTATTTGGTCTGAAAAAAACTATGAAATTTTGATTCCCCTTGCAGAAAATGTACTTTAATGTGTATATTAGTTTTCTTCATTTCCTTCTGATACAGTAAAGTCAAAATATTGTGAACCATTGTGAAATAAGGAGAGATGCCCCCATGAACAGGAACACTTTTCGTTCCCTTGTTCCTACATTATGTTTGTTAGGAGTATGTAAAAGACAAGTTAGCTCTGTAGACCCTCTTAATTTTGAGAAAGAGAAGCAGAGCATTTTCCTCTTTGATTCTGTTTTGAAAGATTGCACATAATGATGCATACCTCATGCTTGTCTGCCTTCTCCTGGACTTTAATTTCTTCCTGTCCAGCTGAAGGAGATGGGCTTTGGCTTGGTTTCAGCTGTGCTTCCATACTGCTACACATCATACCTATCCGACCAGGTAGAGACTAGTGTATTCTTCTCACTGAGGGTAGATGGTCTTCTAACTTTAATCTTCCATTCTGCCTGTCACGTCTAGAATCTATCTGGTTAAAGCTCACGTTTTAAAAATGCATGTCCTAAATTGTATCCAACACTTGTTAATATCAATTATTATCATCATTTAAAGCCTAGATTGCAGATGTTCATCATAATGCTTTGCCAATATTCTCATGACTGTTTCTTTTTTCCCATAGATAAGTGTTCCAATTTAAGTGTGTTTTCCTTTCCAGAGTTTTCTATATGTAACTCTTCTGACATTTCAGAGATTGTGCTATTACTAATATTTAGTCTCGTGAGGTGCTTCATTTTTTTAAAGTATTCTTTATTGTGTTTTTTCTTCATGACCCATCATGGTGCTCGATCAGTTCCTTATTTTTTCTTTTGAGCATGACTAATAATAATAAAGTCTGAGCTCTGGTCTCATATCACATATTTTAATTGTATAAAGCAACTATGAAGACCCACACTGACAAGATCCTGAGCCTAAATAAAATTAGGTCATGTCTAAAAGATATCGTCCTTTGAGTTAAGCAGAATGTGTGGGTGTGTGCACATGTGAGAGAGAGAGGGAGAGTTTGCTCACACACAGCCTTGATACTGATAATATTTTCCCAGACAGCTTCTACTCAGTGTCCTTGTAGTAAAATCAAAGGACCTTTGGTGTGTACTCATTTTACAAATTAGGATAGTAAAGCCCAAAGAGAGTAAGTTATTTGCCAGAAATCCCACAGCGAGGATCCACGGGAACTAGGACTCTGGCTTCCAGGACCCTCCTGGTTCAGTCCTCTTTACTTTGAGTCAACTCTGATGGGACCTGGCATGGTGCCCTGCAATTCCTGATGATGCAAAAGGTAAGAGCGGGTAAAATTTTAGCACACTGATCAATCTTGAGATACTAAAACATACCAGCACAGTTGTGAACTCAAAAATTACTAAACAGGCTGGGCATGGTGGCTCATGCCTGTAATCCCAGCACTTTGGGAGGTCAAGGCAGGAGCTTGCTTGAGCCCAGGAGTTTGAGATCATCCTAGGCAACAAAACAACAACAACAACAAAAAAACAATTTGTCGGGTGTGGTGGCACATATCTGTAATCCCGGCTACTGAGGAGGCTGAGGCAGAAGAATCTCCTGAACCTAGGAGTTCAAGGCTGCAGTGAGCTATGATGGTGCCACTGCACTCCAGCATGGGTGACAGAGTGAGACCCTCTCTCAAAAGAAAGAGAGAGAGAGAACGAGAGAGGACGGAAGGGAAGGGAAAGGGAGGGGAGGGGAGAGGAGGAGAGGAGAGGAGAGGAGAGGAGAAAGACAAAGACTGAACAAAACTTGAGAAAAGCAATGTACTCTTATCACAGTTTTATGGGAAAGTACAGAAATGAATAAAATGCAAAATAATGGCATTTTCTATACTGAGAAATAGAGATACCACAGAGCAATCTAGGAGGAATTAGTTATACTGTTCTCTGTTGGATTACAAAGCGGAATTCTGAAAAGCACACATTGTTTGACACCCAGTGTGAAGTTGCTTGACGTTCACTGTGATGTTGGCTGGGACACTCTGCCAGGTATGTGTGGGTCTCCAGATTCATCAAATGACACTTGGTCAGAAGGACCTTCTTTTTGCTAATGTCATTAAGTGCCCTCTATTAAAAATCAGGTGCTTACAAATGAGAGTATTTAAAGAATCAGAGGGAGCAAGGTATTATGTGTCCCCTTGTTGTAAAACTGTAATATCCAAATAAGGATATAATCAAGCCAATTCTAAACAGTCCAAAGGCAAAACAAAAGAATGTGAACAGTGCTTTCAGCCAGTGTCTGGATGCTAAAAATCAGACTGACTAGTCAATGAAAGCGACCACAAAATTAGATGATTTTGACCCAAAAGAATGCCTTGGCCTCCCTTCCCAGAGTGTTTGCCAGTTTTCCATGTCTGCTCTTCCCCTCTTCACCCCCAGCCCCAGGTGGAAATGAAGATGGTTTTCCATTTTGTTTTGAAGAGAGAGCTTCATGTCACTGATCTATAATGTGAAGGAAAATATCTTCGTCAAAACCAACATTCTTAGGAATACGTAGAAAATGAAAAGACTACTCATATCTTAGAAAAGTTTTCCCAAAAGTTGGATCATGTTGGATAATGTCATGATCCTTTTCACTTTCAATGTTCCCTAGTTCCCTTAGAGAGGGGAAAATTATATTACTGGTAGAAATCGACATTTCCTTTTCTTTACTGAAAAAATAACACAGCACTCTTTAATTGAAACCTGTGTATCTTTGCCCTCCCCACTTTCTGCCTTTACTTTTCATTCACATTTAACTCCCGCAGCAATAATAAACTCTGAGCTGTTCTTCTCAGAGAAGAACTCAGAGAGAACTCAAGAGCCCTGCAAATTACAATTTCAGAAGTATTGATCATATTAAACAGCATGAAAAATTTTTACCACTTTTGCCTGTACCTGCCTCTTACTTTTTTCACAAGTTCATTGAAGACGGAAGGCAGTAAAGCCTAATGATTCTTTTTCAGAAAGGCTAAAATACAATATAATCT
>NW_012101843.1:370272-373639 GCF_000951045.1 Mandrillus leucophaeus | reverse complement strand
AAAAAACAGTGCTAAAAAGGTAGCAGCAATTTTCAATGAGTAAACACATAAGTAAAGGACAAGGAGAGAATTGCCTCTTTTCTATCACATTCAAGAAACAGCTGGAAAATGGAAGAAACATAGAAGGAGAGAAATATCAAGAAATACTTATTAGTGATTCCACTGTAGGAAAAGTTCATTACAGGAGAGTCAGGCGGGCAGTCGGGATCTTCTCAGTATCACGGACTGATTTTGATAATGTGCCTACTTTTCAGTGAGGTCGTTTTAAGACCTAAGCGCAGCATTAAGGTGTTTCAGTTGCAGACATGCCTGTCTTTATTGCAGTAGGGAGAAAGCCGAGGCTCATAGAAGAGGCATGAGCATTCACGAGAAGGAAGAATGACCACATAAAGACCTAGGAGGAGGTGACCTGGGAAACTGTACAAGGGAGCAAAGGCCCCTTCTTCAGTTGAGTTCAGGATGGCCTTAGCATCAGTGTTTGGGGAAGAATGGCTCACATCCTCTATGGCTTACCCCATTCTTCCAAGGCTAGTTTCAGAGACTTTCTAGTCTTTCTTTTGGGGTCAAATATATCATGGATTTGAAATAATAAAACTACCCCCCATAGAGCTGTTACTTCATTTTCACTTTTGATATAATATTAAAATCTCAGGACTAGGAGAGATTTCCAGAAGCTGTTAAGTCTAACCACTACCTCCAGATAGAACTTCACCTAGATAGACTAAGGGAATATATTCCTTATTGAAAATATATTCCACCTCATTCATTTACAAATGAGGTGTAAACCTTCCTGGAAAAAAATTCACAAGCGCCATTATAAATGCTTCCACAGATAAAGACCTTAAAGCTAACCCAAAGTTATTTTGACACATATACTTAGATGTCTTAAATAATATGCATTCTCTCGATTCCATCCTTGTAAATTTGCATTTGGGTTCCCACTTCTTCAAAAGAGAGTGCATTTGTTCCATGACTAATTAGTTTGAAAATATGTGTGTAAGTAATTTTGCATGGATAAAAACTAACCATGCAACTTTAACTCTGCCTTTAATTAAGTAATCATTAAAAACGAAACTTGTCTACTTCCTCCTGTTCTGTAGTTGACAGTGATTGAGGGGCTTGGTATGGCTGTAGTGGCACAAAAATGGAATCAGTAAATTAGAGCAGTTGTCAGACCCAGATTCTGATTAGTTAAACAGCTTGCCTGGGTTAGTGATTAATGCAGTTGTAGGGAATGAAATCTGCTTTCCTAGAAAAGTCAGTAGAGAACGTTTAATGGAGTAGAATTATGTGACAGTTGTCCGGTTGTGTGAACCATCTTTGAACTTAGTCAAATGCGGATGTAATTTTATACTGAGACTTTAAAAAGAATGGAAAATGGCTTCAAACATAGGAGAACAAAATTTTCTGCTTTCTTTGTTTACTTCTTGTTTTATGTCACCACATAAATGTGATCGGTACAGCTTTTGAGATTGTTAGTTTAGAATTCCTTACCCCTCGTTGTCTTGAGCCATCTTTTCTCTAGAAACATGCTAATATTACAGATGGTTCTAATGTTCCTATAACGTCAATGTGTAAATCCTTATTGAGCAATGTAGAGGCCTGGCTGTGAATAGGACAAAGAAAAAAATAAGAAAATATTTAAATGTACATACCTCCTTTTCTAGGATTCAATAACTCAAATTATTTATAAAATGTTATTGACAACTTTATTAAAAGTATAAGTTACACGTGATAAGATTCACACTTCAAAGTTTACTATTCAGTGTTTTTAGTAAAGTCACAATGTTGTACAACTCATTACCACTATCTAACTCTAGGATATTTTCTTCACTCCAAAAACAAACCTCATACCCATTAGCAGACCCCTCCCATTTCCTCTTTCCACCCTTTCCCCAGCTATTCAAGTTATTTTTTAAGCAGATATTCTGATTAAAACTCTGTATCTGTCTTTGGTGCTTTAGCTAGCAAAAAAAATAATGAATATAAAACAATTGCCTCCTCATATATATTGGTATATATAATTTGTTAGAATGTTTTTCATTTTACTTTTAATGAAATAATAATGAAATTTTAGTATGAATAACTGGTAAAAACTGTGAGTGAAATAATAGGTCAAAAATGAATGCTTGTATTTAACTCACAATTGATATAAACAAAAAAATCAAATGATCTAGTCAGGTCGAGGGTAAATTCTCTTAAGGAAATAACCGGTAATACTTTTCCGTGCTGTCTCTTATACACATCTAGATGTGTATAAGAGACAGGAGTGCAACAGTGCAATCTTGACTCACTACAACCTCCGCCTCCCAGGCTCAAGCGATTCTCCTGCCCCAGCCTCCTGAGTAGCTGGGATTACAGGCATGCACCACTGCGCCCAACTAAGTTTTGTGTTTTTAGTAGAGATGGAGTTTCACCCGATTGCCAAGGCTGATCCCAAACTCTTGACATCAGGTGATCCACCCACCTCGACCTCCCAAAGTGCTGGGATTATAGGTGTGAGCCATCACACCTGGCCAATGTAATCTGTCTTTAAAGATGGTTTACTGTCCTGAATTGTGTACTTGGTGTAGGTTAATAGAGTGAAAGTCCTGTAAGCTATAGGATTAGATAGGTGTTGCCTGCAATTCAATTCCATCTGTAGAGCAGATTTCGTTGTCACATTAAACATTAGAGCTTAAGAAATAAGTTCTTCAGAGAAGTGGATTGAGAAAGATTGAAGTAGTATTGTGTGAGCTGAGCATGAGTCAGCTATTCTGTTAGAGAATCCCTAAATTACATCAGTGAAGACAGCTCTGGGCTAGTCACCTCTATGAGCTTTGTCATGGCTATAATTTTCATCACCACTCAGTCCTTCAAATAGATATTTCTTGGAGATGCATGGGTAATTAGAGGAACTCTCAATTCAGTTATTAAATTTTTCCTACTCATATCCAGAGTTAACTGCTCATTTTTGGCTTGAAGAAATTAGAGGATTGCTTAGTGCTGAATACTTGCCTCTTTGTTCTATAAGCTTGACAGAGCTTTCTTATTGGCCTGTATGATAATGTTGGACCATCCTCAAGTGCCTACAGTCTTTCCTGGGGCTGGTATAGTCCTCCAGCATAAATACATAAATGTGTAATGCAGTAGAATTTCAACTCAGTGATAAAATTCTCTAAAAAAGAGAGCTAATTAATTTTAGAGCTAAAAAGAGGCCTATATCCAACCTATTTATATATGTGCTAGAGCTGGTTACTGTAGAGCAATTAGAGACCAATAAAAAACATGGTGATCACTTCAAATTGAACTGTCTTACAGAAATAAATTGCAGAAGCAGATATGATTTTCACAAATCAGTGCAGTATGGCCCCATTACTTTTTATAG
>NW_012101843.1:361891-364837 GCF_000951045.1 Mandrillus leucophaeus | reverse complement strand
GAAATAATAGGTCAAAAATGAATGCTTGTATTTAACTCACAATTGATATAAACAAAAAAATCAAATGATCTAGTCAGGTCGAGGGTAAATTCTCTTAAGGAAATAACCGGTAATACTTTTCCGTGAGTGTAAAGACACTTATATGTATTTATTAACACATACATAGAACTTAGATAAGAATTATCTTTAAAAATATGCATCCTTTTTAATTTATTCAACTAGTATTTTCTTTTCACTACAGATACAATAAATCCTGGTATTGCTCGCCTCCACTAGTTGATACCTTGAGTTAATCCTGCACATCAGCTAAAAGAATAGAGCTAAAGTTTATATCTATGAATAGAAGGACTTGATAAACTATTTGATAATGTAAATAAGAGTAGAAAGGGAATATATAGTGTATTATGCTAAGATAGTATATGTAATTCATGGGAGTGAGCATGCTGATACGTTTTAAGATAAACAACGCCATATTAATGCATATTCTTGCCCTGATTCCTTTTCATCTCCTTTCCCTTCCTCTCATATCCTTTCCCATCCCCTTCACTTTAGACCCTTGTCACACTGACCTACATTCACTTACTGGAACTGGCTATGTCCCCTCCTGCCTCTGGGTCTTTAAGCAAGGCCTCTCCTCTGCATGTCTAAACCCAATCCACACAACTCCCACACCATGCTAGCCCTTTGCTTACTTAAATTAACTTATCATCCTTCAAATTTCAACTCAGTAGTACTTCCCCTAGAAGCCTTCTGCAACTTTCCAGAAGTCAGGTACTGTTCATGTTCTCAGAGCAACCTGATTTTTTGGAAGTAGCATTCGTGCTCCTATCCTCATCTTCTCTATTTTCCAAGAAGGATCAAAGAATTTATATCCATTCTAATATATATTGTGTAAGTATACTAATGATTCAATATCTTTTTAGAAAATCTTCAAGTTTGGACTTTTGGTTAAGTCAGACATCCTTTGCTTTCGAGAAATCTGAACTATTTTCTTTCGTGATGACTGTGACATTCATTCCATGTGTTGAAATCAAGACGCAAGAATGCCAGAAATGATGACTTGCGAGTAATTGTCCAGTTTTCACTGGTAAAGGTCTGGCATCGCTCTCCCGGAAGAATAACGACTCAGTGATAGAGGGGCATAAAGACTATGGGGCCAGCATATTTGAAGGTGATTTTTAAATATTAATCGTGGTCTTCAATGTGAGTAAGCCTGCATTTTTCAAAAGGTTTCATATCTTACAAACTCCTGATTTCTCCCTTTATTAAAATCTATTTTGAAGTAAGCCAAGCTGTCAACTAAAGTGAATGTGTTGAACTAAAAGATGATTCACTTTCTAAACTTGACAAAAATAAATGGAGAAAATTAGAGATTATAGATCAATTATCACTTTCTAATTTATTTCTATGATTTCACCCTGATTTATTCCACGAGCATTTTAAGATATTTTAACTATCCGACATTCATTTAGTTGAACAAAAAGAAAACGTGAAGGGTACGCCTTGGTAAATAAGGGACCCCCTTAAATTGAAACTTTCCCAAGTACATTTGAAAGTCCATAAACTGACAATGGATACTGAGATCATGAGATCACAAATGTGACTTTTCCTTAACATTTCATCACAAGATAAATCAAAGTGCTAGGAATCAAGTATCCTTCTCGGATGACTCTTTTTGTAAAACTAACAACTTCTCATCTTTGAGACTTGACTCACATACCAAATATCAAAAATGGAAAATCTTTGAATTCTTTTTCCTGTTGTGCGAATACAAGTCATTTATAACAACAACAAAAATCAATAGGAAATGGGTGTTTTAGGGAAGTGTATCCTGAGTGCTGTCTTTAAAGCATTGATTGGAGACTGCCCGCATCTAAAAAGTGACTTTAGGACATCACTCTCATGTATTTCCGTGAAGAAGCTGGTGGAAAAATGTGTTTTCTTCTAAAAGGCTATGCATGGGACATGTGTTAGTGTTCACATGTGCCTAATAGTCATACATAAAATCATACTTGTATGAAAATCAAGTGAATCCCCTGAAATAAACAGCAACCCATGTTTGGGCATTTGTGTTGGTAGAGATTGGCTTTTAAAGGAGAATAGATTAATGTATGATTCTCTTGTCAGTATTACTATGAATTGTTCTTTTTTGAGGCAGAGTCTTGCTGTGTCGCCCAGGCTGGAGTATAGTAGCACAGTCTTGGCTAACTACAACCTCCTCCTCCTGGGTTCAAGTGACTCTCCTGCCTTAGCGTCCTGAGTAGCTGGGATTACAGGCACATACAATCCACACCCGGTTAGTTTTTGCATTTTTAGTAGAGGAGGGTTTCGCCACGTTGGCCAGGCTAGTCTCTAATTCCTGACCTGATCTGCCTGCCTCGGCCTCCCAAAGTGCTGGGATTACAGGCGTGAGCCACCATGCCAGGCCTGAATTTTCACTTGCAGAATTATCAGTCACTTCTTAAAACTTGAGGCGGGAGGAGTCAAGAAAATGAGGTGAATGATAAGGCTGTTTAGGCTGTTTTTATTGTCTTCCGGTCCCATTTTTGTCTTTCATTCTTCTTTCTCTCTAATGGCTGGGTTTTCAACAATAATACAGGCAAGCATAAAAGTTAGCAAATGAGGGCTAACCTACAAGTGCAAATTTAATTGGGTTTCATGTTGGTTTTCCTTAAATAAATCAGCAGTTGTAACAGGGTGGCATTTAATTATATTTGTTTACAGGAATTTTTTATATTTGAATTTCTTTCATAACAGTGTTTATTGTGGTCAAAGGATAGGAGGGATGAGGAAATAATATTTGAAGACCATAAGGGCGTTCCCCACCTCTGTAGTCTTATTATCTGACCTTGAAGCACTACAACATTCTTTAACTGAACCTATTAGGGGATGAACACCAACAACATAAGTCAGAAAAAGGTTTACATTGACCCCTTTGGAGTCTAC
>NW_012101843.1:359402-361841 GCF_000951045.1 Mandrillus leucophaeus | reverse complement strand
TTTCTAATTTATTTCTATGATTTCACCCTGATTTATTCCACGAGCATTTTAAGATATTTTAACTATCCGACATTCATTTAGTTGAACAAAAAGAAAACGTGAAGGGTACGCCTTGGTAAATAAGGGACCCCCTTAAATTGAAACTTTCCCAAGTACATTTGAAAGTCCATAAACTGACAATGGATACTGAGATCATGAGATCACAAATGTGACTTTTCCTTAACATTTCATCACAAGATAAATCAAAGTGCTAGGAATCAAGTATCCTTCTCGGATGACTCTTTTTGTAAAACTAACAACTTCTCATCTTTGAGACTTGACTCACATACCAAATATCAAAAATGGAAAATCTTTGAATTCTTTTTCCTGTTGTGCGAATACAAGTCATTTATAACAACAGCAAAAATCAATAGGAAATGGGTGTTTTAGGGAAGTGTATCCTGAGTGCTGTCTTTAAAGCATTGATTGGAGACTGCCCGCATCTAAAAAGTGACTTTAGGACATCACTCTCATGTATTTCCGTGAAGAAGCTGGTGGAAAAATGTGTTTTCTTCTAAAAGGCTATGCATGGGACATGTGTTAGTGTTCACATGTGCCTAATAGTCATACATAAAATCATACTTGTATGAAAATCAAGTGAATCCCCTGAAATAAACAGCAACCCATGTTTGGGCATTTGTGTTGGTAGAGATTGGCTTTTAAAGGAGAATAGATTAATGTATGATTCTCTTGTCAGTATTACTATGAATTGTTCTTTTTTGAGGCAGAGTCTTGCTGTGTCGCCCAGGCTGGAGTATAGTAGCACAGTCTTGGCTAACTACAACCTCCTCCTCCTGGGTTCAAGTGACTCTCCTGCCTTAGCGTCCTGAGTAGCTGGGATTACAGGCACATACAATCCACACCCGGTTAGTTTTTGCATTTTTAGTAGAGGAGGGTTTCGCCACGTTGGCCAGGCTAGTCTCTAATTCCTGACCTGATCTGCCTGCCTCGGCCTCCCAAAGTGCTGGGATTACAGGCGTGAGCCACCATGCCAGGCCTGAATTTTCACTTGCAGAATTATCAGTCACTTCTTAAAACTTGAGGCGGGAGGAGTCAAGAAAATGAGGTGAATGATAAGGCTGTTTAGGCTGTTTTTATTGTCTTCCGGTCCCATTTTTGTCTTTCATTCTTCTTTCTCTCTAATGGCTGGGTTTTCAACAATAATACAGGCAAGCATAAAAGTTAGCAAATGAGGGCTAACCTACAAGTGCAAATTTAATTGGGTTTCATGTTGGTTTTCCTTAAATAAATCAGCAGTTGTAACAGGGTGGCATTTAATTATATTTGTTTACAGGAATTTTTTATATTTGAATTTCTTTCATAACAGTGTTTATTGTGGTCAAAGGATAGGAGGGATGAGGAAATAATATTTGAAGACCATAAGGGCGTTCCCCACCTCTGTAGTCTTATTATCTGACCTTGAAGCACTACAACATTCTTTAACTGAACCTATTAGGGGATGAACACCAACAACATAAGTCAGAAAAAGGTTTACATTGACCCCTTTGGAGTCTACATATTGTAGTAAATATTATTAGTTCTGAAATATCCTATCTGTTTGATTTCCCAAATGATTGTAGAAATAATTTGATCTTTTTTGTGCTATGATATTTTAGAGATAGCTTGCTAATGATGTTTTTAATATTTTTCTTGTTTCCACAAATACTTGACCTGGACTATAATGCCATATTTATTATAACTTACGTGCAAAGCAGTCCAGTTGTTCTGATTCCTAGACTTTTCCAGTAGGATCTGAGACATCAAATCGGAAGTTAGAAAATCAATAACAGGATCAAATGAAATCAGTCTTTTTTCTCTTAATAACAGTAGGTCATAAAGAATGTTCTCCTCATGGAGGAAAATGTGAAGTCAACTTCTTGTTTGTTTTTTGAATCAGCTGAATATCATTTGTGTATCTTTGAAGTAGCACTGTTACTTAGAATAAGAAAAATAATTATTCCTGCCACATAAACACATATAAACAAATCTTACGACTTTCATTGAAATGATTGTATTTTGTTACTTTCTTTAACTTCTACCTGTTTTTCTTCTTCCAAAACAGTTGTTTTCAGGATTCTGGGTATTGATAGGGATTTTTTTTTTAAGTAAGGGGCAGTTCTGAATGCATTATTTTATGTCTTTTTTTTTTTTTTTTTTGGTAAATTGATGGGTACAGAAAATATAATTCAGCCTGGCATGGTGGCTCATGCCTGTTATCTCAGAATTACAATCCCAGCCTATGATTCCTGTAAGTCAGGTGGGAGGATCACTTGAACCAAGAAGTCGGAGACAGGGTCTCACTCTGTTACCCAGGCTAGAGTGCAGTGAGCCATGTTTGTGCCACTGCATTCCATCCTGGGTGACAGAGCGAGACAAAGAAAGAAAAGAAAGAAAGAGAGA
>NW_012101843.1:349351-359292 GCF_000951045.1 Mandrillus leucophaeus | reverse complement strand
AAGGAAGGAAGGAAGGAAGGAAGGAAGGAAGGAAGGAAGGAAGGAAGGAAGGAAGGAAGGAAGGAAAGAAAGAGAAAGGGAAATGTAATTCATTTTCTACTGGTCAGCAGCTCACAGGATAGAACACATTGGAATAGAAACCTGTTGTATTCTTAACTTTTACCCATGACATGGCTTGTTTTAGAATACAAACTGTTTAGAACTAAGACAGGAAAATTTAACAAAGCATTAGATACAAAAATGTTCACAACATGTATGGTCTGTTCTTTAATTTGAGAATATTTTAAGAAAATTAGTGGTTGAAATCTATTGCTTTCATCGAGGTGGTGTTACAACACAATCGATCTCTGAGAAAGTGATGGCTTCACCAGGGAAACACTAGACCTCCACCGCAGCAACTCCTGCTAAAGATGGTCTTTGCCATCGCTGCCCTTTCTGACGCCTTTGTGTTTGCTCAGATTGGCACACTGATTAATTTCAGATGCCATCAGCAAAAATGGAATATGCTGAACAAGCACTTACAAAGTAGTGGTTCTTTATAGAACAGAGCTGTAGCCTTTCAGTAACAAAGAATGAGTCAGAGGAAATGAGTTACTTTAACAAATTGCTAGTTGCCTACCAGACATCGTAGCAAGGAATGATATATGCAAGGTGTGTTAAAGGCAATGTTTCTTTAATTTCTTCTTTCTATCTGCCATCTCCCAGTGTCCTTTGGGGAGGCAGTAGAGGTGGGAGGGACATATTAAATAAAAGTGTGACCAATTGCTGAATAATTTTTAGTGATTTGTTGAGCTGGATTAAGTGAATTTAGAGTTGAATCTTCAAAATGATCATTTCCTTTTTTCAAGAGTTTATAATCTGGATATTTTCATTTGAAGAGCGGTGATAGTATCGGGCTAAGGTTTACTAAATTATACAAGTGGCTTTGCAGAAGAAAAAATGAAACGACTTCTGTATAATGAACTGGAAAATTAACCTACATATCATGTAAGCAAATAAAAAGCAATCATATATCTTATAATGGAACAACAGTAAGATAAACAAACAAAAGGGATAGTTAAAAATCTGTATTAAAAAGCAAATTCTGGTTTCCCAAGGCTCAAGAATTTTATGATTTCTGAAAAATACTTAAGTGTTGCCTGCACTTTCTGTGCAATAAATCTCATTATTTCATATTTTATTGCCACTACTGTCATGAAATTAATGGATCACATTTAAGTATTCCTTCTTGGAAAAATATCACTAAAATGTGATATTTCTCAAGTCATAGCACAAACAAGATTATATTTATCATTTGCAGACAGGTTTTATTGGTCCTGGTGCATTTAGTTCCCCCCCACCTCTGATGTGGCCAATAAAAGCTACAGAAAGTCTCATCAATGAAATTAGTAATCTGTGGGGACAAACATACCGTTAGTGCCTGTCATTCGAGATTTGCGATCATTGACGTGTGCTTTTTATGGCCTCTGAAAATATTGGTTTGACTTTAAAAAATGTGGAGTTGTTTCTATTGTTGGATATATTTATAAAACTCTGGACATAAAAATGCTCTTTGGTAGTCACTTGAATTTTTAAAACTATATTTAATAAAATGTAGCTTTTAGGAATAGCAATCAACGTGGGATAAGTGACAATGTATTTTAAGTAGCCTCTACTATCCTTGATGAAAAGTGCTAACGTGGCAAAATGTTTGCTTTAGAGATGTGCAGAAGTAGAAGATGTGTGAAGGACATTAGGTGTTTCTCCACTTTGAGAGGGAATCTCCTCTTGATCTAGTCTTTATTTTCCATCCCCGTGTGAACAAGGTACTAGTTGATGAATTGCAATCAGGATACCTGAAATTAAGACTTAGATGTAGCACTTTGTGATCTGCAAAAATCATATCAGATCTTGCTTAAATATGAAAATGTTTGAGTTTAGCCAAAATCACCAGCATCATTGGTGTATACCAAGTTTAACCCTATCCTTGGAATAATAGAACTTCAAAGTTGGAAGATAAATCTTGAATACTTTGAAGTTAAACCCTGCCTGCCGTTGCAATGAGTCCCATTGAAAAACATTTCCTACGTGTCCTCAACAAGTCTTTGCTTTCTTTAGTTACAAGGAGTTGCCCAACCTACCAAGGCTTCCCCATTTTATCTTTGACTATTTCTATATATTTCTTTTTAAAAATTGTGGCCATATTTTAAGACACAGGGAGGGTAGACCCCCAGATCTAAAGGATATTAATCTACTTAAAAGGAATTTGCTTACAGAAAGATGATCTAGCAAATGAGATAAAGTGAACTGATAAAAATTATCCAAACCCAGGTTTAGATGCCTATAGCAGTTTCACAAAAACTAAATCCTTGTCTCTAATGGATCTGAGCTGATAGCAGTGTAGTAGAGACCAAAGGTCTGTGACTGTCGTGGAGAAGCCCCTTTTGGATGAAGCTTTATGGAGGATTTTCAAATGTTAATTATATTTACAAACAGATCAGATGTAGGCATAGATAGAACATTTTATATCTTCTCTCATTTATTTTTCTACTGCTAGATAAATGGGACTTATAAGTATCTAAGTAGGTAAACAAGAAAGAATGCATACAGTTTCATTAATTTATCTGAGAGTCTGTGATAAGCTACAGGGCAAGTCAAATGGAATAGTTTTGGCATGGGGCTTGCTGTGCCTGTGATGGTCAGTTAGCTTTTTTCTAAGTTAAACTTGAAAACTACGAACTTTAAGAAGTGCATGGGTATATATAGGGGTGTGTGTGTGTGTGTGTAATTTTACTAGACTGTAGAATTATAAAATGACATTTGTTTTAAGGAAGATTTGATTGACAATTTCACTTAGCAACGTTAGCCTCTAATTATAACACTACAGATACCCAAATTTTAAAAATTCCTTTATGATAGTCCCTGAGACCTGGTGATTGGGGTCTTAAAAAAGGAATGGTAGTCTTCTTTCAGAATTTTAAATTTTCTCAAACAATACTTCACCAAATATTAGCCACACTTGTTGTATACTCCTTTGGTCTTTAAAATGTATAGTCATAATTACTCCTATGGAATAGGGATTTCAATAGAAAGAAAGCTTTAGAAATGAATCTGCCTTTCTTTGCAGATAAATGCTATTTAATTTGCAGAGTTAATACAATTCAAATTATTTAGAAGTTTACAAGATTCTATTGTAAAGCCAGTTTGTTTATTTTTTTAATTCTATTATCTGAATATTCTAAACAAGTAAATAGAAATCTATTTGTAGAGAAAATAATACCTTTTAAAGAAAAATGTATTTTGTACTGGGCTACAATCTTATTCATCACTTGACAAATGATGCTTTTAATTCAGATGATTAGAGTAATTTATAACAAATTGTTAGATATAGCAGACTTGCCATTCCATTTCTATAAAATAAAAATACATTGTAATGTTTACATTGATTAGCAATAATAACAACACATTAGTAGTAGTAACAATATATTACCTAAAATCAGTGGTAATAACGTCCTATGATAAGAAGATTGTACAAACTTAAAAGCTAGATTTTCTTTCAAATCTTTTGTCATGCTCCTGAGAGAAAGATATGAGGGGGAAAAAAAGTCACTATAGCAAAATGCCTGCTCATAACTGTTTCCAGAGCAATTGAGGGGAGAAGGAAAGAATTAGTCAGAGATTGTTTCAAATTTAATATGAAATAAACTGTTACCTTTAACCATTCAGCAATGACCTGGTTGTATTTCATTCCAAAGGTGTTTACAGTCATATGAGTGGGTTTCTGTATTCAATGTTACAATAATTCAACTTGGAATTTCCCATTAAATATGATATTATAAAAAAGATTTAGGTACAGCCCCCTGGTGTGTTTGAAGCTGTGCACTCTGCAAACACATATATAAAAATATATTGAATTGGTTTGTAGCATTTTGAGATTTTTTTCAGAAGGAATGTACTTTAAAAAAAAATAAGTTACTGCCATTTTCTTTCAGAAAATTGGGCTTTTTTATTAAATAATGCTAGTCCAAACTTAAAAATAAGAATATTTAAGCCTGGTAAGCATCTTTGTTCTCTCAATAAAAAGAAAAAAGTTAGAGACTCTCTTTCTCCCTGGACTCATCCCCCCACCAGCTTCTGAAGTTATATGTATGAAGTATTTTTTTTAATCTACAGGGATACCTTTTAAATAAAATATTCCTTTATTATCATATATAATCTGTACAACAAAATAATAGTGGCAGTATTTGTAATAAAGTCCTAAAGGTTAAATCATCCTTATTATACTTAACATAATCCAAAAGACTCCTAATTAAGTTTTCCTTTCCGAATTTATGGTATCTTAATCTACAATAATTTTGGTGATGTTCTCAAATGTTCTTATATCTGCTTCTGAAATAGTAAAACAGATTATTGAAAAAGACCTCTGAAACAAAGCAAATAAAATAATGCATGGAAGGAAACAGCTTTTAGTCTTATCTCTAATGGAATCATGTTATTGAGTATTCTAAATTATGGAAAATGTCAAAGGTCATTTAGAGCCAGACCTCATGTGAAGAGTTCTTAACTTGAATTGGCTTCAGAAAAAGAGGTCCATGAAACTCCAAAATTGTATGCTTCATTTTTATTTGTACATGTAAACAAAAATTGATAGCTTTCCCCAAATTCTGAAAGGAGTCCTTAACTCTCAATAAAAACCTCCTCTGAAAATACTCAAGACATTTGAGTAGGGACTTTGTGGTCAGAGATCTGAGTTTGAATCTCAGCTCTGCTGTTTTCCACCTGTAAAACTCCTAATCTGTCTGAGATATTATTTACTTTCTAATAAGTGCAGGTAAATAATACAGAATTTACAGGTTATTGTGAGAGCCTATGACATCATGTATATTTTTGCCCTGGCATATTGAAGTCACATAATAATGCTTTCCTTTCTTTCAGTTTCTCTCCTCTAAGATGACAGGAATGGTAAGCTAAAGCAACTGGGTGTTAACACGAGGGTTCCTTCTCTGTTGCTCGTTATCACACATGGGTACATATAACACTGACTGCCTATAGGAAGGAGTCAGTACCTGGGACAGCTTTCCCTGGTGGATTTTTATGATGGAAAGCAACCACATTAACTGCAATATGACCCAGGGTGGCACTTGACATCTGTATGTTTTATTTTTATTAAAAAAGTAATTTAAAATATTGCCTTTTCTTTCTGTTATGGAAGGAAATGTAAGAATGTTGACTGTTCACTAAGCCAAAGATTCCCTTTTTGCCTTCAAAGCTTTTCTCAAGGACATTAAACACTCTTCCTAAGTACTTTTTATTGATTTCTTGACATTTCTACTCAGCATTGACTACTTATTTTTAGGAAACAAAGAAGCCTAAGTGAAAAATGTTAATGGTGCATTTGAAACTACAAAGTTCAATATTTTAATCACACCTGTTATATGTAATCGTAGGTAAAAACGACGTAACATTTTTGCCATGTGCCTCAGCTCTCTTATCACTGAAGTAAATAGAAAATTCTGTGATTCTCAGATTTCTTCTATAGCTTTCACTTATTTTGAACAAACCTGTGACTTACCTTGCCATATTTCAAATTTTATTTCTATTATTATTATTCATTTTTCTTTTTATTTTTTTGAGACAGGGTCTCACTCCATTGCCCCAGCTGGAGTACAGTGGCATGAACTGTAGCCTCCATTTCCTGGGCTCAAATGAGACTCCCACCTCAGCCTCTCAAGTAGCTGGTACTACGGGCCCACACCACCATGCCTGGCTAATTTTTAAGTTTTTTTATTTGTAGGGATGGAGTCTGGTACTACTATGTTGCCCAGGCTGGTCTCGAATTCCTAGGCTCAAGCAATACTCCTGCCTCAGTCTCTGAAAGTGCTGGGGTAATAGGTGTGAGCCAATGAACCTGGCATATTTTATTATATATATATATTTTTTTGTCTCAAGAGGTTCTGAGAACATGTGCGTCTGTATTTCAAATTTTAAATGGGTTAAGATAAGGCTTGGCATAGTCAGTTGAATAAAATTCAGTAAAAAATCAACAGAATACTGAAGAGACTGATGAAAATTACACAAATTAAGTCACATTTTGCATTCTTCTTCCAATTTTGCAGTTGTTTGCCATTAGTAAACACTTTAAATATGTCTGCCACTCTGATTTTTAGCATTATTTTTGTTAGGATAACTATGTAAAGCAAGTCTGATTAGATGATCCTCATATGTAATTTAACCAAACAAAAGTTAACTATTTAGAACAGCCCATTTATTTAAATGTTGTTCATTTAAATTACCTAACAGTCAGGAATTAACTTTTAATTAAGGAGTGCTACCATCAGACCTATTTTTAAGAGTTTCTTGTGCATGATTTGCATATTATATACAAATGAGGTTGAAGAAAATTACAGGTCAACAAAATGAACCTAACATTAAATATCCCTGGAGATAATTTTTTTATTTTATATAATTTGTGTGCATCTCTTATAGAAATACTTTTTTTATCTTTTCTCCCTATCTCTTTGCTGTATACAATCAGCTTTTAAAGGATCTAATGGTATTAATTTTGCATTGGGGTCAATCAGAGATCTTATGCAAATATTAAATATTGCACAGGCATCATAACTAAATTCAGCATTGCATTTGGAATAGTTCCTATTGCCATAACTCCCTGATGATGTTTATAACTCAGCATATTTATATTTGTATGTGCATTTGTATGTATATGCATTTCTCTTTGGTCTCATAAAAAAGTAAAGTGGGTATTTTTTTTTCTAACTACAATCATTATGAAATGAAAATTAAGTTGTTTTTAAGACATATTTTTTAAAAGGAGAATGATGATCATCTGAGTGGAGGTTAAATAGAATCCCTTATAACACTCTGGCGCTACGTGGTCACATCATTGAATTTCTGATAACTTTCCTATTATAATTTAGTCTAACTATTCAAGATAAGTTTAGTTTTCTAGTGTTTAGGAAAGCTTAATGAAAACTATAAGACAACAGACAACTAGAAAACTAGAAAACTAGATAGATAGATAGATAGATAGATAGATAGATAGATAGATAGATAGATAGATAGATAAACTGAAACAGACAACAGAAAGCTAGATAATGGAGACTGAACATTTTCCATGAGTGAAGACTAAAATGCATCAATTTGACTCACATAGGCCTCCTGCTAAGAATGCACAACCTAAAAGTAATATTTTAAGTCTCATTCTCTGACAATATGGTTTGCAAACATAGAGAAATATTCAGATGTAGAATATGGCTTCTCTAATGGCCTCGTTTGTTTGTTTGTTTTTAACTACAAGGTGACATTTATAGTTCTGGAATGAAAAAGGCATGACAGGGCAGGATATTTCAGTGGCTGTATTATAGGCCTAGCAAGTAACCTGCCTTGGAATTCCTCTTTATTATTTTGAGAACAAAGGCATGCCATTTATCTTTTTTCAGCCTCTGTTTGTTTGTTTGTTTTCAACTTTGAGAAAGTGTCACCTATTTCTTAGGATTATTGTAAGGACTAAAAGTGTTAAGATGCTAGAATGTCTGGCACATAGTGGATATTTAATGAATGTCAGTTTATCTTGTCTTAGCTAAGAATTTTCATGCTTTACTATACAGATAACTCTTGATTTTATCTGCATTCATTTCTTCTCCAAAAAAGGGAACCAGAAAGAAGAGAAGCAAAAGATATATCTTTACAATGCCTAGCTAACATTATCAATGGCAGACACCTACTGGCCGTGGTGAATATGATTTCTACTTCAAAAGACAAGATTACTGTAAAAAATTATTGTTACACTATCGAGTTATGCTATAATGTTATGCTATGAAGTTGTTATGCTATAAAGAGGAAAGAAGATGTTTAAGAACAAAACATGCTATCCAGAGCACACCTCCATTTTTGCAATTACAAAATGTCTTCTTTCTTTGCTTCTCATTTCTCTGGTTCTTCCCTTGTGACCTACCTTGAAGATCACCTGTAACCAGAACATGTAACCAGAACATGATAAATTATAACCAGAACATGATAAATAGCATGCCCAGTAGAAATGGTAGTTGTGAGCACATTTAAAGTGGTTTGTGATGTTTTACTCTCAGCTGTATTGAAATATAGTTGGTGATGACTTATTTTAGAAATATGACTATTAAGAATTAGTACATTTATTTCTTCAATAATAAGAAAACTAACAGAATGGTAATCCCAGAATCTTAGTTCTACTTTTAACATTTCTCACCCAGTAAGTTGGATAATGAATGGCAGGGTGAATCTACATAGGTAATAAGTCTGACATGGCCCTTTTCCTTATACTTTTCTCCTTGAGTCAATAATGACTTTGATGGTTCAGTCTCTCTGCACTTTATAGAAACCATATCCCAAACAGTATTTTCTAGGCATCAATTCTAGCATGTGAAAGAATCCGGATAGCCTCTCCAATTTTTATGCTTCTGGGACAGAAAAGTGTTTATCACGGGTAACGATGATAATCCAATTAAATTTGTTATGCCTTTCTTTACTTTCAAAGTTAATTTCCATTTTTCCATTTTGGATGCTGTGTTTTATGGAAATTGCCTATAAAGAGTCTAGTAGCCTTACATGTAATGGTAAGCAGGCATATTTGGTACCTTTTTTATTTTTTAATTTTTTAATTTTTATTTTTTAGTAAAAGGAGTAAGTAGGGAGCAAGTGAGAAGTGAAGGGTAATTTAGTATGTCTCTTCCTATTTGGCAGCAATGACGCATGTTATTCAATCTTTAAATAATTTTTAAGGAACTTGTCTCTTATCATAAATTATGCCTGGAAAATTAGAAGTGCTACATATAAAAATTCTGTCTTTGGAATTGGTACAGATCCATGTCAACCTCGTTAAAATGATGACTTCTCATCTAACTTCAAATATTCATTTTTACCTTATTAAGTCATAGAGTTTAGCTAAGCACTGAGGGTATGTCCTTTTTGTTATTTTGATTCTGAAATCCTCCTGATGATTTCTAGGGTAGTTATGGTTAAGGTTTTGGTGCCACGCCTGATATTTCTTACCATTACTATGATAGTGATGGATTTCTTCTGTCTGGACCTCTGCTCTAGTGGTTCTCTGATCTAAGCATGGTTGGAACTTTGTACTGACCTCATGCTATGCCTAGTCACAGAGCTTGTAAAATACAGCCGAAGTTTTATTAATTCAGCTATATCTCTTATCTCTTGGATCATTCATGACTCCTCTGTCAGAGTTGTGAAAGTGGTCAGCTTTGTTATGTTGAGCCTGAAGCCCTGGTCCCACAAATCAAAAGACCACGTGACTCAATTCCCAGCTCAGTCATCTTTTCTCTTTCGACCTTTGTGTATATACTTAGTGTACCTGTCTCTCGAAAGTGATTCCAGCAACATAGATTACATACCCCACTTAACAGATAAAATTTCATTAGACTTATCAACGAAGTTCCTTTGTTGCCATATTGCTGTTACGATAGTCCTATATAGGAAACTCCAGCTTCCCATCAGGATTTGAAGCTAGACTTTACCATAAATTGCAACAGCTGCCAGCCTGTCGACCCAAGAAATGTGGTGCATTCAAAAAGAAGGAACAAACTAAGGCAAGTAACCAGCCCTGTACAACAACAATCCTTCTGGTTTCGGTAAACTATCCTGTGACTATCTAACTTTAGTCCTTGAAGGGTATTACGCCTTATTTACCTTACAAAACTGGCATCCTAGACCTTCCTAATTAAGTTGAACTTCAAATTCACTGTCTAAATCCTAAGAAAAGCTGAATTTTCACAAACCCCAAATCCTGCCTGCTCTCTCCTTTTCTCCCATACATCCACCATCAGATTATATTTTTGTTTACTTTCTCTGATAATTCGAGTAAGTTTAAAAAAAAAAAAGTGTGGCCAGAATTTTCTGTTTTCTGTGGATATTACTGTGGGTTTGCCCATGCCTAGTTCCAACTTTTAAAT
>NW_012101843.1:334168-349126 GCF_000951045.1 Mandrillus leucophaeus | reverse complement strand
GCTCACTGCAACCTCTGCCTCTTGGGTTCAAGCGATTCTCCTGCCTCAGCCTCCCAAGTAGTGGGGATTGCAGGCACACACCACCATGCACAGCTAATTTTTGTGTATTTGGTAGAGACAGGGTTTCACCATGTTGAGCAAACTTGTCTTGAACTCATGACCTCAAGTGATCCGCCCACCTTGGTCTCTCAAAGGGCTGGGATTACAGGTATGAGCCACCACACCCCGCCAAGCAGAAATATTTTGATGCTATTAATGCATTTGTCATTTCTATTCTGTTTCATCCATGTGTTCTGCTTGTTGACCTTTGTAGTAGTCATTTACAGTGAAAATAATTGACAAATGAAATGGAGTTGTGTTCTTTAAAACAAACATACAAACAAAAACAAAAAATGAAAACAGACAAATGAACAAAATGGCCAAGTAGGTGTTTAAAGACTTAAATAGAGCAAAGAATAAAATGATATTTTTTTAAATGTTAAAGAATGATGATGTGTTTTAATACTATTGTTAACTAATGAATCAATTTATGTTTAGTCTGCTTAAAATTATATTTGGCTTCAAGATGGACTACTGCTATCAATTGATTAGACTAAAAACAAACAAGCAAGAAACTAGACAACACAAATGGGGGAAAAATAATGAGATGTCTTGGACACTTTCCTGGCTGTAGGAAAAGAGCTTTGATAACAGGAGTGATGAGATATAATTAAGCACAAAGTAACTTATATGCTTATTTATCAGTGAAACCTTCAGTTCCAGATCATTTCTTCTACAAAAAACTAAAGAATAAAAATCAGCCTTTCAGTCACTGGGTGACAGGATGCACTTTGATTTTTCAAGGAAAGGAAACCCACGATCACAGGCACGCACACACACACACACAAACGCACACGTGCACACGTACACATACATGCACAAGCTCAAGCACATGGACACAGAGTACTTTGGCAAGTAGAGTGTTAGCTCCCCCAGCATGAGCTTCAGGCCAGACTCAGTGGCTGTGATAGACCCCTGTAGCCATCTGACAGATTTTGATAACCTTTTTATGCAAAGCAACATGAAGGGCCAATGAAGGATTGTTGATTTTTTTTAAGACAAGCTCTTGCTCTGTTGCCCAGGCTGGAGTGTAGTGGCACCAACATGGCTCACTTTAACCTTGAACTCCTGGACCTCAGTTTCCCAAGTAGCTGGGACCACAGGCATGCACCACCATGCTCAGCTAATTTTTAAAATTTTTGTAGAAACGGGACCTCACCATGTTGCCCAGGCTGGTCTTGAACTCCTGGGCTCATGCCATCCACCTGCCTCAGCCTCTGAAAGTGCTGAGATTACAGGTGTGAGCAACTACACCCAACTGGATTGCTGAATTTTTATAACATGTCTCTGGGAACTAAGATCCTTTGAACTACCACCATTGTATTCCTAGGACTTGGTGTGACCTCAGTGGAGCAATGACTCACTTCTCTCAGGTTTTCAGACTTGGAGGAAAATCCAAGGGTCCATTTGTAGTATAATGCTAGGCATGAAAGGCATGAGGAAATGATAGGAGCCTCCAGACAGAAGAGATCTCCCACCTGTGACTGATGTCTATTGAGAGACAATGCTATCCCTGTGATTGAAGTTCTAACACACCGAAAAAGTATGAAACCAAGAAAAGTCTCTGACTCTTTCAACAAAAGTATTCCATATTTCAAAAATTTTCAGAAGTAAGGATTTCTTAAGGGAAAAGCCCTGAATACATCAGGCTTTTTTTTTTTTTTTTTTTTTTTTTGAGATGGAGTCTTGTTCTGTCACCCAGGCTGGAGTGCAATGGCGCGATCTCGGCTCACTGCAGCCTCTGCCTCCCTGGTTCAAGTGATTCTCCTGCCTCAGCCTCCTGAGTAGCTGAGTAGCCTCCTGAGGCATGCACCACCACACCCAGCTAATTTTTGTATTTTTAGTAGAGATGGGGTTTTGCAGTGTTGGTCAGGCAGGTCTTGAACTCCTGACCTTGTGATCTGCCTGCCTCGGCCTCCCAGAGTGCTGGGATTACAGGCTTGAGCCATTGTGCCTGGCCTAAATCAGGCCTTTTTAAAGAATAGGATCAGAGGTCTTGTTTCTTCTTCTTAGCAAGGTCTTGTTTTCCTGGCAAGGCCTTGTTTTCTGCTTAGAGGCATCACTACAACAAGCCTGTCATCTGTCAACTTCTGAATCCCTTGGTGGGATTCAGAAGTGTAACCCCTGCCCATGTCTCTCCATTATGGGAGTCACTGGATTCTGTGGTTGTTGAATTAGAACATGCCTCACTAGGTGTTGGCTATGCCTATTTGAGCTGAACTAGAAATACAAATTCCTGCTACACATATTTCATATTGCAAAGTGTTCTACTTTTTGAAAGCTTTTGAGTAAATGGCAAATCTCAACTGAAGACTTTGACTCTTCTCCAGGAACTACATTGACTATACAAGGAACTGAATTGGAAGAATGAACACAGCCTAGCATTTGGTTTTGAATGCTTTGATTTCTTAGGTGGCTTTGTAGTAATGGATGGAAAGAACAAAGATCTGTATTAAACACATGCTTGCAGCACCTACAAAAATGGTTTATGGTTTAAAAGAAGAGGGGGAAGACCTCAGTCATTCTGAGTTATTACAGCTCCAGGAGATGGAAGTGTTTTATTAGCCCATGTACATGGATAGATACAGTGCTACCAGGAAAAAACTAATAAATTATAACTAAGGTCCTATGTATGGACCTTAATATTCCTTGGGTCTGACGATGCAGGAATTTAGCCAGGCAAGCTGAGATAAGGCCCTGACCTTTGCTCTACTTTTTATGATCTTCTTCCACATGCCCTTTTTTGGTTTAACTATAACCAAGATGATTTCCATTAGATTTTCTAACAACTGCATGATGTGTGTGTGTGTATGCGTGTGTGTGTGTCTGTGTGTGTGTGTGTGTGCATAGCAGCAAGGCCAGATGATAACAGCAGGATACATAACCCCAATTTTTAAAATATTATGTAATGTAGAAAAGGAGTGCACACACCTGTTTGCTTCCTTCCCATTGAACAACATTAGGTTGAACGCCAACAATAGAAAAACAGGTGCTGTTTAGGTTTGGATGTGGAGCCCCAAAAATTTTTAAAAAAAAGAAAAAAAAAGAAAGAAAGAAAAAGCACAAGGCTTTAGAGAAGGCTTTTTTAGGCATAAAGTTAATTTATCATTTTGGCCCTGTTCTGCTAAAGATACAGAATTTGCAGCAATTCTACCTCCTCATGGCCTATTTCTCTGACCTAAAATGTGTATTTTCTTTACAGAAATAAGAATTATTATGACCAGCTAGTCCTGGGGTTGGGTGGGGGGCAAGAAAAAAAGAAAATTGTTTTCTTTAAGTAAAGCACTTAAAATTATATGTTTTTTTCAAACCTGGTTTTATTCCTGTTCAGATTGGTCATGAGTGAAATGACATAGAGTACTTAAAAGAGTTAGATTTTCATGTGTTATTTTGTTACTATAGAATTTGTACTGGAAACCTAAAAACGGCAGATATACATTTAATAACACATTGTATTACAAGGAGAGATGTTTTGCTACTCTGATCGTGAACTTGGGAACAAGGAACTCCTGGGAGTTGTGGGAAAATATCTGGACTGAAATTAGCCAAGTGTTGTGGAGCAAGATTCATATCCTCAAACCTACTTTTACTGCTTCATTGCTTTCTATGCAGCAATTTTTGGCCTCAGTGAGGAAAATGTTGTGTTTGTGGAAACATAAACTATTTATGTCCACAACCATCACACAAACACAGAACTGCAGTAATTTGGCTAAATAGTATATAGCAACGTGCAGTCTGGGGTTTTAGAGAGGCGTGTTTCAAGCTGCACGTGCGACATTCTAAGGAATATTAGTCAGGCTTTTTGCCTGCAGAGCCACTGTTCAAAGAGGCCTGGCTCAAACCCGAAACACTTGGAAGATTGTCTAAATCCTAGAACCCATTTTTTGCTGTACTTTCAGGGAAGCTCCTTGCTGCAAAGTACTGAAAGTTTAGATTGTTTAAAACATTAGTCAGAAATCATTTCCTGGAGTGAAGATGCTTCTCTAACTCATAGGCACATCACTGCCTTCATCATCTGTGTAAAAAACATATCATTTCAAGCCAATTATGGTATTGTCCATCTTAATGGGATCCTTTATATCAACAGACATGTAGTCTAGTGAGATTAGGAAAGCACAGTGACAACTTTAGCTGTAACAGACATTTTAGTTTTACCAATGAGTATTGAATATTGAGAATGGGCCTCAGTTCCTCTGTTAACATGATGAGTGTTTCATAGATTGCTTGAAGAGTAATGAGAAAATGTGTGATAAGCAGTTTGAATGCCTCAGAAACAGGTGCAGCACAAGGTGTGAAATACAAAGGAACTCCAACAGTTAGCTCTTCTCAAATTTTAATGTATATAAATACAGTGTCATTTCCTGAATATGATCCCTATTCTTTTTCCATCATTTTCTTGCAAACACTGTTATCTTCAAACCCTCTTCTACTCTCACTTCCTTCACTTGTCTCATCTCCATGTTTTCCCCTTCCAAAGGCTGTAGAATAGACCATTCGTTTAATTAATTATGACCTTACTCAAAAGCATAACTCTCTTCATGGCCTACATATTAAACATCAGTTCCAACCCGGTTATCAAGGGCTTCTCTGGTATGAATACATTATTATTTTATAGCTTCATTAACTTCACCTCCTTATTTATAATCTATGTCCTAGTCAAATTGAACTGCTGCCTTTCACCACCAAACATGACATTTACTTTCTTACCCCTACATTTATGTGGTTTTCCCTTTAGTGGAATGCCATCTTCTCCCACAACCATAGGCCAAATTCACCTTCTTAATGTATGACTCTTTTAATATAGTTCCCATTCTCACATTTATTGTTAGATTCATGCCTGACTGACCTGATTGATATTTTCTGTTGCTGCTGTGAATATGATCACATAATTTCCCTGGGTTTTCTTGATAGTTACTACTGGTATCCAACCATATCATCTCCAGATAGTGATTATTTTCTCTTGTCATTTTCTAAAGTTATCTCATAATTTTTTAATTCCTGCCTTATTGCATTGGTTAGAACTTTAAGACCAATGCTGAATAGTAGCACTGCTGGTCAATATCCTTCACGTGTGTTTGACATTCATGAAAATCTCTTTTAGAGTTTCACTGTTAAGGATCATTTAGATTATTAGCTAAAAGCAGATATTCTTAGATGATACAGAATATTATTCTAGTTTTACAATACAAAGACATGTTTTGAAAAACCCAAAATCATTATATTTTTGCATTTTGGCATTTTAAATATAAATATAAGCATATATTTAAACAAGTACATATATAATATCCATTTAAACATGCATATTAAAAACCTGAAAATGCAAAGGATTGTTTAATGAATCTCCATGTAACCATCAGCAGTTACCAGTTTTGTTTCATCTTAATCCCTGTCATTTCTCTTCTCTCTTACAGTTTTGTAGCAAGTCCCAGACATCTTATCATTTAGTATATAAATATTTCAGTATGTATCTCTAAAAGATAAGGACTCTTCTATTTTTAAATATAGCCATAACACAATTGACACACATAAAAATTAATGATAACCCCTTAACATTATTATTCATTATCTAATCCATGATCAGATTTCCTACATTTGTAACTGTTTGAATCAGGATCTGAATAAAATTCACAACCATTGTGATTGGTTGCTATATTTCCTAATGCTCTTTTAAGTGTTGATATTTGAATTTTTCTCCTTTTTTCACTCTTTGTTTGATTCTAGCCCTGGCTCCTTTTGTCTCCTTTTTCCACATTTAACTTTTTTTAAAGAAACCAGGTTATTTGTCCTGTAAAGTTCTCTGGGTTTTATTGCATCTCCTCTTGATGCCACTTAATATAGTCCCTGTAGGTTACATGTATGTGGATGTTTGATTAACCAGGTTTGATTTTTAAGGATAATACCTAATAGTTTTATAAAAATTGACTTTCTAATTTCATCAAAGGTTGATTCATTATCCATTGAAATGACCATATGGCTTTTATTTGTTGATGTGCCATGATGTTTTTTTTTCATTTGTTGAATAAGATAATGAATTTACCTTATGATTTCTCTCTTTTGACCTTTCAGCTACTTTCATTTCTAAATGGGCTTTAGTTGATGAATAAATTAACATATGTCATTAAATGTCACATGGTAAATTCAGTAGCTTGTTGAATAACTGAATCCTTGATTCTTGTTGGATATTCAGTCCTCTTTGTTTTGATTTGTTTTGTTTGGTATGAAAGACTTGACTAGTTTGGAAAGTGACAGGTTAACATTTTCTACATTGACATGACCTTCTTCCACCCAAAATGATCCTGGTAGAAAATGCAGAGTATAGTGTGCCTTCCACATTTAGCCTGGTGAGATCTATAAATATATCAAATTAAGCCAGTCAAATGGCCTGCTGATATTTGCTTTGCAGGCTAGACAGATTGTACTCCTTTAGAATCTAAGTATTGATGGAAAAGGATTCAAGGGACAGCTTGAAAGTTTGTGGACTCCGGCTATGGAAATTTTATACTCATATAAAACTGTCAGTGATTAGTAGAAAATATATAGCAGAACTGTGTTTCTGGAATTGGATTCTCAGCTAAGAAAAGATTATTGGCTTTGTGAAAAAGAAAATGTAGCTTTCTTGTAACTCCATTTAGTCAATTATCCACTATGGGAAGATACTTTTCTTCTTTGGAAAAGCTATGACATCCTCCAAGGTATTTGTATCATTGAGATGTTTCTCCTAAGAAATAGTAGACTTAGCATGATTAGACTGTGTCATGAGTAAAACGCACTGTCTGAAAAACAGAAAAAAAACCCCAGCAACTTGTAGGTTTGAAAAATAACCTTTCCTGGCAATCTTATTTTTCTAAGGATAACACTGTCTAATGACACCAAATCATTTGCTCAGCAACTGCTGGGAACTTAGAATCTGCTTTCTGTTTAGCTACAAATGAGATCAGTGTTACAACAAAAATTATAATTTTGTTTTATGAGGAGAAACATTGAACGGTCACTTCATTCTGCTGAATAGGAAGAAATAATATCAGGGTCTGCCCAGAGACCTTGTAAGGGAGAGAGGAATCTTATGCACTTAGGAAGCATTTTCTGATTCACTTATGTGACCTTGGGCAGCCTTCCCTGTGCACTTTTGTGAATTCTTAGCTAGAGATATTTTATTAAAGACTGCAGAACTATTCTGTTGAGATGATCTGTATCCTCCTTTAAAATATAGGATAAACTATAAAATGTGCTAAGATCCTTGATAGTCCTACCATTCTATATGTGTTTGAACAATGCCAAAGCCCAAGTTCATCAGTTAAACCAGTTAATCTCCATTGGCCCTTGGTGTCAACTTGTTCTTTGGACAAAGTGTCACCTTGTAGGAAGTCTGTAAACCTCTAAGTGCTCCCAGCGTATTAGCTAAGTCCTGAGTTCCATGGAGTTGGATGCCCTAATTCTGCTTTAGAAAGTCCTGGTTCCATTAGTGGTCTCCTGAGAATTCTTCTGGCTTCCTTTTTTGCTTCTTGAGCAGAGTTCAGTCAAGGAGAGGTCAAGAGAGATGATATGTTACTTCCAGTCACTATATTGGCTCTGGGAACCTCCAACTCTAGGCAGGTTTCTTTGATCTTCTCTGGTCACTTTCTTTCCTTTTCAAGTACATATTTGCTATTCAGCAAAGGATTAAATGACTTCTCAGGAAAAAATGCCAACCCAGAATGACAAGGCTTCCGTGATTCTGAGCCTGACTCTGAACCTTTCCTTTGGAAAACTAATGATTCCACGTATCATTCCCTTGGCATTTAGAGAAGCTACATTAGGTGGCACAGCTCTTTCTACTCAGCTTCCACAGAGCTTCATCTTCAGGAGCCATCTCAGCATTTTTTCCCCAGTAGGACTTCAGTCTGCTCATTATACCTAATTGCAAAAGAGCTATATTCAGAGCAAGAATAATAATTTCAGATTTTTTAACTGGACATCAAAGAGCAGGAAAGTATGCAGATTCCTAAACACATAAGCATTGAAGATATTACAGGTAAGGTTAAAAAAAAACCTGTAATTTTGTAGTGACTAGAAGTTTAATTTTCAAATATTTAAAATGTGCATATTTTATTAAGCAAATGATGTAGAGTTATTTAGTTTAATTTTCTGTAAGTAACTCATAAAGAATTGTCCTAAAAACTGTGGGTGAGGACTAATTCATTCAAGGGAAACAGGATCTAATGATTGCTTTGTGGGGTATACACTGTATACTCATGCTAATTCCTGCTAATTGTCAAAGAAGAATAGTGGCTTTTTATCAGCAGTTTGCATTTGTGTAATGGTCCTGGTCTACTGGTTTTGTCTCCTTCACTGATAAGGAAAACACCATTTAAAACAAGCAAGAAAAGCAAGCCATCCTTTACAGCATTATTTTCTTTTTAGCCTGTCTTGAGAAGAAAAAAACCCAGCAGTCTACGGGAAATACTGTTTGATTCCATGGGAAAATATTTAGTAACAAGCAGAGAACACTTGATTATTTCTCAGCTATTTATTCTGCATATTTACAAAATGGACAATAGTATTATTTCCAACATCTTAAGTTGTAAACAAAGTTAATATTACATTTCACATACCATGGACATGACGCTATTTTAAAATATTTTATACTTTAAAAAATTGTTATGATAACACATAATATATAATATTGTAAGTAAGTTTAATTCTTGTAATTTGGAAATTCAGTCAGAAATATTAAAGAATTGTGTAGATCTTGAAAGGATAAAATAATCATGCATTTATACTGATTTCTCTTAAATTGTTCAATTTTATTTTATAAGAAAATTAAGTGGTTATACATTTTTGACAAGTAGTTTTGATAAAGTTAAACATAGATTATTGATATTTACTTAATGCTTTATAATCATTCAGTGATTGTCACTCCAAGTTAGGCCATCTTTTTTCATATTTTGCAGAAGAATGATTTCCTAAGAAACAACTATTGAGGCTTTGTTATATATGTAAAATTTCAGTCTGGACAGAATTTCTTTTTTTACTTTTGTTTGGTCAATATTTATGTCATCAGTAATAGTAACAGTATCATATATTTGTGTGGAGTGTTGGCAACTGACAAAGTGTTTTAATAAACTTGGCAACAACCCTTTGGTATCTCATTTTGGGGTATCTCATTCTAAGGCAGGTAGATAGAGAGAAGTCCCACAGCTAATAATTGGCAAATTGTGCCTTGGACCTGATTCTTCACAGCCAACTTCAGTGTTCATTTCACTACATTTTATCTATGAAGGTTTTCTTCTAGGGAGAGTTGGTCATGGTCTTACAGTTTTTAACCCCAGTGATTTTGGTTGTTATCATTATGTCTTGCACATAATAAACAGTCACTAAGGAATATGGGTCAGGCGCGGTGGCTCACGCCTGTAATCCCAGCAATTTGGGAGGCTGAGGTGGGCGGATCACGAGGCCAAGAGATGGAGACCATCCTGGCCAACATGGTGAAACCCCGTCTCTACTAAAAATACAAAAAAAAAAAAAAAAATAGCCGGGCATGGTGGATTGTGGCTGTAATCCCAGCTACTCAGGAGGCTGAGGCAGGAGAATTGCTTCAACCTGGGAGGCAGAGGTTGCAGTGAGCCAAGACAGCACCACTGCACTCCAGCCTAGCAACAGAGTTAGACTCTATCTCAAAAAAAAAAAAAAAAAGGATTGTGGAAGGAGGTGATGAAGGAAGGAAGGAAATAAGGAAGGAAGGAAATAAGAAAGGAGGGAAAGAAGGAAGGAAGGTAAGAAAGAAGGGAGGGAGGGGCAGGCTGGAAGGAAGAAAGAGGGAGGGCGTGAAGGAAAGAGGGAGTCCTGTTGTGTGGTAAAGGATTTTTGGAGCCCCTAAATGATGATAGTTGTCCCCAAGTTCTCAGCTGTTTCAGAGAACTGTCCAGCTTCCCCCGCAATTATCATTTGTCCTGACCTTTTTTGCCAAGACAGACCAGGTCTAGAGTAAAATACTACAAAATACATTCTCTGGTATTAAAAAGGAATGGCCAAAACCGTAATTACTTTTGCACCAACCTAATAGTAAGTTACTGCTTTACCTTATACTTTCTTCCTTATAATACTGTAGTTGCTGACATACCAAAGAAAGTGTGTTTGGGATAAAGTGGTCACATAAATGGCAAACATCAAAGTAACGTCAGATTTTGTAGTGTTTCTGATCGCTGTTCATTTAGTAGTCACTAGAAGATAACTCCCAAATTGTGAAAAACTAGCCACAAATCGGAGGGAGACAAGGTTTAGGAAGCCCTGAATGAGTGAGAGCTACTTCACCTCCTTCCTGGAACAACTATTGCGAGGGGGGTCATCTTTTATATATTGAAACTTATTTTATCTTCCAAATTTTAGTTTACCTTTAATACAGCTCCTCCCACCTCCCCAAGAAAGAATGCTGTTTGCTCTGTTTGGCATAGGACCCTTTGTGTCTGTTTCATTATGTCCTGGTTGAATGACCAAATGGAAACTGATTTAGGAATACTGAGTGTGTATGGCACAGAGAAAAAATATCACTGCAAAATTTATAGGCCTGTGTAAGACTGTCAGGGCACTGTGTTCAAAAAAGGAGAGCAAAAGGAAACCTGGCGAAAATCTGAAGGGTGTATATAGCACCATCTCCATCCTGGGTTCTTCTGACAGTTATAGCTTATTCCTGTGCTTGGCTGCTGGTTTGGAGCAGCTGCTTCCAGTCAGTTAACACTTTGCATCACCTGGGAGCGCATTGCTGCCTTACAATTCGTGATCATTTTTTGATCTCACTACTGCTAAAGGATAAAAGTGCTAAGCATAATAATCCATAACTGTATGAGATACTTGCTACTTCATTTCCTTCCAAGAATCAGTTTGCTGTCAAATATCCCATTTCAGGTAATGATCTAAGAATTTTTTAAATGAATATGTCAGAGCTAGGGGCTTCAGGATAGCATTACAAGGATAATCATTTCAGGGAGATATATTTTTAAGGCCTTTTAAAAAAGGGTTGTTTCTAGTTTTTAACATATTTGTTCATCTTATTTTGATGATCTCATAAGATCAGAAATTCTAAGGAAGCGGTATGTCTGTATGTTGCTTATATCACTGCTATTTTTTATTGTTAGTTTACATTTTATAAGGAGTGTCTACATTTTGGGGGGAGGTGGAATGTTGGTTTTGTTGTTTTTAGCAAAAGCCTTGGCATTTGTCCTGAGAGAGCCCATGCAGTGTTTGCTGTTCAGGATGCATGAAGGGTAATCTTTAGCAACCTGTCAGAGATGCAGAGGCCACTAGGGTCTGCTTGAGGTTCAGAGTTCCTCTGCAGGACTGCATGGTGACAGCACACCACAGGTGGCCCATTCAGCACTGTCACCTGGGGCAGCAAGGATACCCTGCTCCATTTGTCATCCCATGGAATTCTGTCAGCAGTTGAAAGCCTTTAAGCACAAAACCTTTAACATTCAAGGTAAACTTCCTAATTTTTTTTTCTTTTTTTTTTTTTTTTTGAGACGGAGTCTCACTCAGTCATCCAGACTAGAATGCAGTGGTGTGATCTCAGCTCACTGCAACCTCCACCTCCCAGGTCAAGCGATTCTCCTGCCTCAGCCTCCTGAGTAACTGGGACTACAGGCGCCTGCCACCACGCCCAGCTAATTTTTATATTTTTAGTAGATACAGGGTTTCACCATATTGGTCGGGCTGGTCGCAAACTCCTGACCTCATGATCCGCCCATCTCGGCCTCTCAAAGCGCTGGGATTACAGGCATGATCCACTGCACCCAGCCAACTTCCGGTATTTTTAAAGGCAATTGCCGTGGATGAAAATATTAATACATAGCACCTAAATAAGTAGTTTTCACATGAAAGGATAATATTATGTTAAAATTATATGCTGTGTGATATATAGAAATGTTGTATACTCCACGATTTTACAGACCAAACAGTGAAAATCGTGTTTCCCCTCTTCTTGAAGATGTTAAATTATAGCTGATAATTGATGGTAAAAATCACCTGTCTACTCATTCTTTCTTATTCCTTTTGTTTAGTTGTTTGCTTTGTAGGCCTGGAAAAGATGCCTTGAAATGTATTTTGAAAACAACTTTTTGTTGGAGTAATAAAAAATTAGTCCAATTCTTATTTATCCATAGTAGTGATTCCAGAATAACATGCATCTTCTTAGGAATAAAGTTCTCCTTTAAAAAAAAATAAATAAATAGCATACATCTTTGAAGTCCCCAGATTTCCATTGTCAAGCTTTTTTTCTCATTGGTACATACCCAAATTAAGAGCCTTCCCTACTTGCCCGTTAATGTTTGCTGCTATTCATTGAATGCCAGTTTTTTTGTTTTGTTTTGTTTTGTTTTTGGCCAATTCCTTTATCTAGATTGTTCATAATCTCTACAGTATTCTGTAAGAGTGCCATTACCCCTGTTTTCTTGATGGGAATATTGAGCATCTGACTGGTTAAGTGATTTATTCAAAGCCAGTAGGAGACAAGATTTGAACCACATCTGTCTCCAAAGTCCAAGTTGTTTTGAGTGTCTTTTGCTGTTATTCGAAAAAGCCATGCTGAGATCAATGAAAGAGGTCAAAAAACATGCCTTAGACAGGATAATAAGAGGCAAGCAAGGCCATGAGTAATTCAGAAATGGAATAATCAGATGTTGAGTATTCTAGTCAGACAGAATAAAAATCAAGCAGGGGAGAAGACAAAATTAGGTTATGTGTCACAACAAAATGTAGACTTTCGAAGGAAATGAACAGGAAAGGCAGAAGAAAATGGAAAAATAATATATGGCAGGTCAAATAAAAGTAAACAAGGGCATATGAAACTCACATGCAAATAATAAAATAGAAATTAGTGAGGAAGACAGACAAGGAATTAAAAATTCATAAGAATGTATCAGTAGACAAGAAAAAAATTTGCCTCTAAAGATGGATTTTTTTTTTCCTAAAAGAGTATATAGAATCTACGCTGTCTTGATATTATTGGTTTTGCTTTTCATCCTGATAATATCATTGATAAACATTGTGTACATTAGACTATTTTTGGTTGGGACTGAGTATTGCCCATGGTGTTCCCAATGATATGAGAAGAAGCACCCTGGTACTAAATGCCCTGGTGGCCTGGGGCTGAGAGGTTTAGCCTTGTATAATTCATGCACCCACTTTCATGTAATGTGAAGTTTGACAAGTGAATATTAAGTTCATTATATGAAGGTGTTGCAAACCAAACTTGAAACATATTTCTACCTCTCATTCTAAATGGAGATATTTTGTTGTGTTTTAGTCTACATTTACAGTGATATTAGACTCTTTCCATTTCCCTAAAAGTATGATGACATTTGGACATTCAACCATGTTCCTCTAAGAAATTAGAGTAGAAAAGAAATTTAGAAGAGAATGAATTCTAATCTGCATGTTAATATGTATCTGACTAATAATCTGTAACGTTTTCATTTGGAACAAATAAGCCAACTTGTGTTTCTTTTTCAATATATACATCATGTCTAAAAAATATAAAGTCAATAGGCATGTAAAACATTTCAAAAATAAAAAATTTTATCAATTAATTGCCATCAAAAATAGATGTCTAAATTGAGCTTCACTGACATGACTTTATACTATTACCTTGAACCTTCCTGAGAAATGTATTTTACTTAATGACAATAGAGCTTCTCTTTTCCAGCTACCTGGAAGATAAGATATTGGTTAAAAAATGTTGAGCCCCTTTTCCTATTTAGTTATTATAAAATTAGTTAACTCTATAATTCTCTCTTTTATAATTTGATTCTATGTAATTAGACCCACGAAGTGCTTAACTTCTTTGCTATTGTTTGTAAGGTCTGCAAGTGTAGTGAAATCTGTACCTTATATGAACTCTTCCTTTTAGGATTATTTCAGATTAATGGCTGCTTAGAAGGGGAGAAAAAAAAGTCAATGTTAACCTTTCTCCTTTCTCTCCTCTTCAGCTACATCTACATCCACCACTGGGACAAGCCATCTTGTAAAATGCGCAGAGAAGGAGAAAACTTTCTGTGTGAATGGAGGCGAGTGCTTCATGGTGAAAGACCTTTCAAACCCGTCGAGATACTTGTGCAAGTAAGAAAAGAAATTCTGTATGTGGCTTATGTCTATAACTCCCTGTTTCAGATGATTCTATGTCTCATGATGTATTGTTGCTTTTTTTCCAGTTTTGTTGCATCATGTTGAATAATGCTGTTTTATATGTAGAGTGTTTTAAAACATTCACACCATTCGTCATCACTCCTCTGTCATATCCAGAATTGCTTTTTGCTCTTTTCAATGTGTGTGAGGTTTTTTTGGGTTTTTTGTTGTTGTTGTTGTTGTTTGTTTGTTTTTGCCATGTTATTTATATTGTTGCTTTCCTTGTGGTTTTTCTTGTTGTTATTCAGAAAAGATATGCAGATATCACAGAGGCCTATAACTTTTGATATCTACTTCTACATCCAATGTATGAATTAAGCTGCAAGATAATGTTGCTTTCTTATCCCAGTGATCACCTGCAAAATGAATAAGACAACAAAAAGAAGCAGAAGGGCAGAAGATTACTTACTGACATGTATCTGTTACACTTGGGATTGTCTTATTGTTGCATAACTATTTTTTAAATGGAGTTTAGTTTTATATCACCAGTAAAAAAAAAAAAAAAGAGAAAAAAGTAAATTGCATATATTTGGAAATGCATTGTGTGTAGCATCCCTGTGGGTGACAACAGTGTTCTTTCATTTGTCTATAGATCTATCTAGAATAGCACTTTCTTTCCAATAACCTGAAGGAGTGATGCACCATTAAGAAGTATCCAATTTAGGCCCGGGCATGGTGGCTCACGCCTGTTATCCCAGCACTTTG
>NW_012101843.1:322922-325602 GCF_000951045.1 Mandrillus leucophaeus | reverse complement strand
TAATACTTCTCTGTTCTTGAATATTGTAACATTTAACAGATACAGACAGTATTTGTGAGAGCAAGTGGTGGGACTCATGTGGCTCTAGATAATGCGCTCTTCAGACAACTGTGTCTTCTATTTCTTTCATGTCCTCATGTATCTAGAATCCTACACTGTGCTTATGAGGAATTTATTAACTCATTTAGCCTTTAAATCACCGAGGTACAGTTGAAGAAAATTCTTTAGTTTTTATAGGATTCAGTTCAGGTGTAGTTTTGCCTAAAATCAGGTGCATTGACTAAGTGTTCTGAATAGCTTCGTTCCTCTCTTATAAAAATCAGCTGGGCAGCTATATATACATTTATTGAGCTCCTATGAGACAGGCTCTGGGCTCATGCTACTTATAAAGTAGTGAACAAAACCATACTGGTCTTTGCCTGATGGAGTCTGTAGGCTACTGCAAGTAACCATCATGTTTCATATAATTAATTGAATTATAAATCACAGGTTTGCCAAGTGCTATGAAGGGTATTAAGTGAGCTAAGGGAAGGTACAATGAAAGACCTAGTCAGAGGCTGACTCTGCTCCGTGGAAAAAAGAATAAAAAACGAGTATGCAGTCATACTCTTGAGATGTATACAGAGTCAATTTAAAATATTTCATTGTGCATATATACCACATTTTCTTAGTCCATTCATCTGTTGGTGAACACTTACGTTGATTTTATAACTTGGCTATGGTGAATAGTGGATTTTTTATAACTTGGCTATTGTGAATAGTGGATTTTATAACTTGGCAATTGTGAATAGTGGATGAATATTTTAGCTAGATTGATTTAATTATTCCACGTTGTATTCATAAATCATAATATCACTTTCTACCCCATAAATATATACAAGTACAAATTGTCAATTTACCGGAAAATGAATACACAATTTTGAAATATTTATATTGAATGATTTAAGGTAAAAGTGAATATTTAGATATTTTATCACAGAATGAGGCTGGTGAAGTGGATAGAGCTGTAAAGCCCCTCAGAACCCCTAAGCTGTTTGACAAGACAGGGAAACTTCCTCCAGAGAGGAAAACCAAACCACAAATTAGCAGTCGATATGTCATTGTGTCACAATGACATGGAGATGTATGGGATGTAGATTGATCCCATAGCCGATGAAATTGTTTCACTCCCAACTTAAGGATTCATCATGTAGAGTAAACATGGGCAAGAGTTTTAGTCTGCAGATGAGCATTTCAGAGCAAGCTGTGCAAACAGAGATTTGGGAAGGGCACCAAGGTTCAAACAAGAAGTTAATTCACAAACACTGCCACCCTCATTATTGGGATTGCATGTCCTGGACATTGAAAAACATCATTTGAAAAGCCAGGACAACTTAGGTTTTTGTTTTGTTTTGTTTTTTTCTCAGCATTTACCCATGAGTCTAGTGTGACCAGTCTGTATCCTCTTATCTCATGGATTGGAAACTAGTCCCCAGATTACCATTAAAAAGAAAATGGAGGATATATACTGTCTGAACAGTGGTGGGGAGATATAGGTTGGATCTGAAGGAAACATTACTGGAACATTTTATATTTAATATTTTCTTTAATGATGTTAAAGAGGGCATTCCCTTGGGGACATAGATGTCTTTTGCAGATGATGCTAGAAAGAACACTAAAACACAAATTAGAAAAGCATATACAAATCTTGAGAAACTTCACTTAAAGGTAGATAACAGAATGAGGTTCATCTTGGAAAAATGCAGACTAATAGTAACAATACATTTGGGAAAGAATAATCTACAACACAGATACTCAGCCAGTGAGTGGGCGAGTTCTAGACAGAATGCTGAGCTGGCTAAGAGGTGAGAAAAGTCCGTGTTTGCAACACAATCCTGTAGGAAAACAGACCAGCACAGTTGGAGCTGGCGTAGACACTGCCACCTCGAGTTTACAAACAGAGAGAGCAAAGACTTTGGTGTCTGATGCTTACTCACCAATATTCCTTGAGAGAGATGTGTTGACATTTCCATCATTTAATATTTGTAAACATAGACATCAAATAATTTCAAATACCACAGCTAGTATTGAGCAAAAGCAGACAGATAACAGGGACTTTTCATTTTTTGACAAGGTATTTTTTAAATCGTCCAAATATTTTACTGTGGAGTAATGACTAGAGAGAGAGGAAATATCAGCTGTATTTTTTTTTTCTTCTTGTTCCTGATCAAGGGAGGGTTTGATGAAAATGAAGCTGAGAAATAAAGAGAAAGGATGTCTAAGGATGGTTTATAAATTGATCATAAGTATGTGGTTTATAAAATTAACAAACCCTAGCCAGAAGTTTCTTGGGGTCCGTGAATATCTCTGAATATGTCTAGAATCTCCACCAAGAAAAAATGGAAAATAATTTATTCAATTGAAATATAAAAGATACACCAAGCATTAAATTTATTTCAAAATACATGCATCTATGATTGATTACATAGTAAGCATATCAGGATATTAACAGTGTATTGAAGTTATTATTAACCACAGTTTTTATTATACTGGTGCTGGGCAGAATTTTGGTTAGTAGAATGCACTGCTTTATTGAATTCGAAGTAAACCGGTATTTCACTAACAGTATTTAAATTCAAGATAACAGACTCACTGTTAAAGAATCAAAGAGTCTTTTCCAAACTGCAAACATTATGTTAAA
>NW_012101843.1:314711-316867 GCF_000951045.1 Mandrillus leucophaeus | reverse complement strand
AGTGAGCCGAGATTGCGCCACTGGCCTCCAACCTGGGCGACAGAGCGAGACTCCGTCTCCAAAAAGAAAAAAAAAAAAAAAGAAGTATCCAGTTTATTCTGTCTCAAAAAACAGTCTAAGATAGTGATAGTTTCAGTACATTAAATATTTAAACCTTGTAGTAAAATCTAATAGGACTCATTAAAAAGTACATTTATTTTGCCATGCATTTTAAGTCTACTATTGATATTTTGTCCACATGTGGTATATGGACTTAAAATTTGATGTGGGCATAAAAACATATTTAATGTTTTATTGAAATGATGAAAACACACGTTTATTTTGCTGTTCACCAATAGCTGTATCCCAAGAGCAAGGTATTTTAAAAGTCGTTCCTTAAAAAATGTAGTGTAGAACATCTAATAAATTTTGCCAGCAGTCCCCAGCTGAAAACACGCAGTGAGGCCATTGTTCTAAAGCAGCAATGCTTGTTCTAAAGGAGGGAAAACCATTTTGTCATAAAAATTGTTTTCTGCTAGAATATTGGCATGGGGCTTAAATCTTGACAAGGAAGAACAAATCTGTTAGAGAGGCAATTGAACTGATAGGGGCAATTAGCAAAATGAAAAAGGCACCAGAAATAGTGAACAAGGACATGTCCCTTTTACATCACAGAAATACTATGTAAATATTTGGTGCCAATTCTAATAAAATCTTAATTATGTTTATAAGTAAGGAAGTACATCTTAAAAAACGTATGTTTTAAAGGCAAAAAAGCAACGATCGAAAATGCCATTTTGTAGGCCATGTTTTGTTGCTCTCTGAGCTGTGGTAGATTGGACGTGTCTGTAGTGTGCCTGATGGGACCTCTGGCTCTGAACAAGCACCTTCCAGAACTTCTCCTTTCTTGCACTGAAAAGCTCTTCTCTGAAAAGAGTAGATACCGTGCCAAAACAAGACAAGTTTTGGTGGTTGTATAGCTGATTTTATCAAAGACAGACAATTTGTAAAAGTAAATATAATCTGTTAGAGTGAATAAAAGACTTGGAGCCAGAACAGTAGAATTCTAATCTCAATTACTAAACATCTCTTTTACAGAAATAAATAATTTTTAAAAGCCAAAGTGAAATGATAGGTAAAAGTCTTGCAAAAATATTAAAGCAAGATGAAACACGAGTATGAGGCCAGGTGCATGCCTGTAATCTCAGCACTTTAAGAGGCCGATGCAGGTGGATCACTTGAGCCCAGGAGTTTGAGACCAACCTGGACAATGTGGCAAAACACCATTGCTACAAAAAATACAGAAAAACAATTAGCCAGGCATGGTGGCATGCGCCTGTAGTCCCAACTATTCGGGAGGCTAAAGTGGGAGGAACACTTGAGCCTGGAAGGTTGAGCCTGCAGTGAGCCAAGATCATGCCACTGCACTCCAGCCTTGGTGACAGAGTAAGACTGTCAAAATAAAAATTAATAAATAAAATAAAAAATAAAAAAGAGTATGTAGAAAAGATCATTCCTTTTAGATCTGAATTATCTCATATGACTATGTTTATTGTTTAAAAAATAATCTTAGAGATTCACTTCTTGATCATTAAAATATTCAAATCTATATGCTTGCAGCAGAATAAAAATCTGTCTGATTTAGTCTTTAGTTCTGCTGACTTGCTGTGAATACAGCACAAATATGAGACATCCCCATATTTATCATAGCAAATTGGGATGAACCAGGTTTGTAGTTTGTAAGATTTTCTCTGATCAAAATAGAAAATGCCAGAAGCTGAGAAGTATAATCTATAAAATATGAGGTTCATTTGTTATATGGGGAAACCTTGTTATTTTTTCCTAATCTTAAGCATACAGCGTAATTGTATTTTAATAAATCTCCTTGAAAAAACATTTAAATTATAGTTCCTTAAATTCATCTCCTTTTTAAACAATGTACCCATATTATCTATGTCTCATATTTTTACTTCTTCAGAAAAGCATCTGAGACCACTATATTTTAATTATAGTAACGAAATGTGATCATTTTTCATCATCGCTTTGCAAAGATTTACAAGCTGAGTGAGTGCATATGATAGTTTCTGCATACCTCTAAGGAACCAGGGCAGTTTTTTTCCACATATTAATTTCAGCTATTCTTTAGCCCTCCCACGTCCAATACAAAACATGCAATC
>NW_012101843.1:313842-314661 GCF_000951045.1 Mandrillus leucophaeus | reverse complement strand
GGTGCATGCCTGTAATCTCAGCTACTGAGAGACTGAGGCAGGAGAATTGCTTAAATCTAGGAGGTGGAGATTGCAATGAGCCGAGATCTTGCCACCGTACTCCAGCCTGGGTGACACAGCAAGACTCTGTCTCAAAAAATAAAAAAAAAATAAATATCTGGGAGTCCACAGAGGAGAGTGTATCATAAACTATAAAAATAACAGACAGGTGTTCAAGATTGACCTGTGCTTGGCGAATCAATTAACTGTATGAAAATCTTTCTTTTTTTTTTTTGAGATGGAGTCTTGTTCTTTCACCCAGGCTGGTGTGCAGTGTCACAGTCTCTGCTCACTGCAACCTCTGCCTCCTGGGTTCAAGCAATTCTCCTGCCTCAGCTTCCCAAGTAGCTGGGATTACAGGCACCCGCCTCCATGCCCAGCTAATTTTTGTATTTTTGATAGAGACAGTCACCATGTTGACCAGGCTGGCCCCGAACTCCTCACCTCAAGTGATCAGCCCACCTTGGCTTCCCAAAGTGCTGGGATTACAGGTGTTAGCCACCACACCCTGTCTGAAAGTTTCATTTGATAAAATTGTTGATTAGATACGGACACTGTGGTCTGATCTTAAGTTCATTTTCACAGACATTTTCTGAGAGCCCTTTATGAGCCAGGCACTGTGCTAGGCATGAGAGATACAAAATGATCAGAATGTGATCACTGACAGAATGTGATCAATGTGTCACAGATCATCACAATACAGATAAGTGCAGTGAACGAGGTCAGGATAGGGTGCAATGCAAGAGCCAAGGAAAGAATTCTCCCCAGAGCATAGAAGTA
>NW_012101843.1:311528-313792 GCF_000951045.1 Mandrillus leucophaeus | reverse complement strand
TTCTTGATCATTAAAATATTCAAATCTATATGCTTGCAGCAGAATAAAAATCTGTCTGATTTAGTCTTTAGTTCTGCTGACTTGCTGTGAATACAGCACAAATATGAGACATCCCCATATTTATCATAGCAAATTGGGATGAACCAGGTTTGCAGTTTGTAAGATTTTCTCTGATCAAAATAGAAAATGCCAGAAGCTGAGAAGTATAATCTATAAAATATGAGGTTCGTTTGTTATATGGGGAAACCTTGTTATTTTTTCCTAATCTTAAGCATACAGCGTAATTGTATTTTAATAAATCTCCTTGAAAAAACATTTAAATTATAGTTCCTTAAATTCATCTCCTTTTTAAACAATGTACCCATATTATCTATGTCTCATATTTTTACTTCTTCAGAAAAGCATCTGAGACCACTGTATTTTAATTATAGTAACGAAATGTGATCATTTTTCATCATCGCTTTGCAAAGATTTACAAGCTGAGTGAGTGCATATGATAGTTTCTGCATACCTCTAAGGAACCAGGGCAGTTTTTTTCCACATATTAATTTCAGCTATTCTTTAGCCCTCCCACGTCCAATACAAAACATGCAATCGCGTAAGTGCTGTTCAGTTTTTTCATTTTAATATTGTGCCAACAACTGTAATTTTTCTTCACTCACCACAGTTTCTCATTAAATCTTAAGCCTAATCCAGAATTTAAAACTTGCTATATTTTAAAAATCTTGAAGTGAAACATTTGTTACTCTTCTAATAATTATTAAAGCCCCAAGCCTTGAAGGAACACTGCATCCTCCCTAATTGTCTAGTGGATCATTCTTGCCTTCTAGTTCTAAGAAAATTATACCTTTTTTTTTTCTTTTTTTTTTTTTTTTGTAATTAGGATCTTTTAGGTGTTTTAAATTAGTACTGGATCTTACCAGAAAGAAAATCTCTGACATCTATGATTTTGATAACTTTCCTCCTCCTTTGGGATGGTGACTTTATTCATACATTAAAGCAAGCCAGAATCTTGAGGGAAGAATTGGAGAGTATATTTTACATCCAAAATATTTCAAACCTTTCTTGTTAAATGAAACTTTTTCTTTTTAAAAATCCTGTTTGTAAAACATCTATAGCACTAAAAATAATCACCACTGAGAATTTAAACACAGACATATTATACTAGGTCGTATGATAATACATTGTTCACTAGACCACTTGAATAGAAACAGAAGACATAAAAATACTGCATTGGCTCATCACGGTCCTGTCTATGAAGCCAGTTCATAGTTTCCATATGGTCTATCTGTCTAGAGCTAAGCATTGCTGAAGCTTGAGCCACGTCATTGAAAATCAGCTTTATCCCTGACTAAAGACATGACTCAGAAACACCACAAGCCGGGAAGTTTCCAAGCAGTCTCTCTGGTCACCTAATCTGCTGTTGTCTTCTTGGGAGTTGAAGTAGAAGATTTTACAACAAGTCTCTTGTCTCTCTGCTTAGAACAAGGTGTTTCGAATGGATTAAACATATTAGCAGTGAAACACTTCTCTGAGGAGAGGTTTCCGGATTGCTTGGACCTCCTCCTGGGGATTGTGTGGCAATTTCAGTGGTAGTTCTCATCTTTTATGTTTTTTTCTCTACAGTAATTTAAAATTTATTCTGTGGAAAAAATAGTTACTATTCCAGATTATATAAAGATGAGAAAAGAATCATTCCATTTTGTACCCTTTGATGCTTTATGTGGTCCTGTGGTTCAAAGAAACAAGATACATGAAATCGAACATGAAATTGTCCAGTTTTCCTCTTGCATCTTTTCTTTATTCTTATATATCTGTTCTTCTGAACAGTTTCAGTGGAGAAGTACTTTGGAAGATGTTGATGTGATTTTTTTTAATCTAAAAATTATTTTATATCAGGCTGTGCTTGTAAGTCCAAAATGTTGTCCAGTGGACAGATGTACCTTCATCTGGAGGGGATTAGAGTTTTAAACTACAAATTTTGGTGAACAGTCTTATGTCCTTTCACTTCAACTCTCTGGACAATAAATTTATTTATAACATGAAGTTAATATGTTCTCCAAATTTCTTCCCAGGGAGTCAGTGAAATTAAATGAGTTCATTTCTGCTAAAGTACTTTTAACTCTGGGGAAGCAAAATTTATTTTTCCTTATAATAAAAAGTAAATGGTAGTATTACATTCTCTCAGTAGACATTGGAAAAATATATACACCTGTTTTAACAGACTGTGTTATCATGTTTAATTTCTTTTTTTTTTTTTTTTT
>NW_012101843.1:305175-306718 GCF_000951045.1 Mandrillus leucophaeus | reverse complement strand
ATTTCCTGCCCTGAGCAACTGTGTGGTGTGTGTGTATTTCTCTCTTACACATACACACACATACACAGCATGTTCACATATCTTACACCATGTTCTTTTGTTAGAAACAAGTGAATTACTGTGTGCTCAATATGAGAATGTTAATTTTTATCAAGAATGCAAAGAAGCAGGATGAAATGATAATTGTTGAATACATCATTAATTCTAGAAACACCTGCTTTAATTACAGCGTTTGTCTGTATGAACTCATAGTCCTGGTTGAGAAACAAATAAAAACCCCATTTACTTTGGAAATGAATTTGTGAAATAAGTTATATGAAAAAACGTTCCCATGTATTTTTCCTTGTGTACATTCAATAAGAATGTGAAGAAATGGCGTCTTTTTGAGAAATGACCCAACCTCTTTTTTTTTTTTTTTTTCTTTGAGACAGGGTCTTGCTCTTGTTGCCCAGGCTGGAGTGCAATGGCACGATCTCAGCTCGCTGCAATCTCTGCCTGCCGGGTTCAAGTGATTCTCCTGCCTCAGCCTCCTGAGTAGCTGGGATTACAGGCACCCGCCACCACACCTGGCTATTTTTTGTATTTTTAGTAGAGACAGGGTTTCGCCATGTTGGCCAGGCTGGTCTCAAACTCCTGACCTTATGATCTGCCCACCTCAGTCTCCCAAAGTGCTAAAATTACAGGCGTGAGCCACCGCACCTGGCCAAGCTTATACTTCTTATTGATGCATTTCTCTAGGTAGCTCTTCCTCTACTCCCTGCAGCGAAAATATTCTAAACAAAAATCATCAGTTTATTTATATGAAGGTGTTTCCAAGAGTTTAAAAGAGCTGTGTCAATATAAGATGTTTGTTGTTTAAGCTTAAATACATATTCACAAGGCGAAAAATCTGGAACTGCTAGTATTTTATCTTGCAGGCCATTTTCATAAAGTAGGAGAATTACATATACCAAGTCATTTGGTGATTTGGCTTGAAGGGAAACCAAAGTACCCCTATATTGGTAACAAAGTACAGTTTTGTTCATATCTCTTTGATGCCAAAAAATAGTATGTATTCTTATTTACTCTGTAGAGAAAAGGGTTGTGTAACATCTAGATGTGTATAAGAGACAGCACATACACAGCATGTTCACATATCTTACACCATGTTCCTTTGTTAGAAACAAGTGAATTATTGTGTGCTCAATATGAGAATGTTAACTTTTATCAAGAATGCAAAGAAGCAGGATGAAATGATAATTATTGAATACATCATTAATTCTAGAAACACCTGCTTTAATTACAGCGTTTGTCTATATGAACTCATAGTCCTGGTTGAGAAACAAATAAAAACCCCATTTACTTCGGAAATGAATTTGTGAAATAAGTTATATGAAAAAACGTTCCCATGTATTTTTTCTTGTGTACATTCAATAAGAATGTGAAGAAATGGCGTCTTTTTGAGAAATGACCCAACCTCTTTTTTTTTTTTTTTTCTTTGAGACAGGGTCTTGCTCTTGTTGCCCAGGCTGGAGTGCAATGGCACGATCTCAGCTCGCTGCAA
>NW_012101843.1:300575-302285 GCF_000951045.1 Mandrillus leucophaeus | reverse complement strand
CAGATCATCACAATACAGATAAGTGCAGTGAACGAGGTCAGGATAGGGTGCAATGCAAGAGCCAAGGAAAGAATTCTCCCCAGAGCATAGAAGTAGGTGATGGGGTGGTGGAGGGCAGGGAAAGAGTGATGCCTAAGTTCAGAAAAAAAAACTGTGAATTTTCACCCCATTAATAACAAATATAGAACAAACATCATATAAGAGCAAATACTAAAATTTTTTAAAACTCTGATTTCCATCTTCTAATATTACTGATTAATGAAACAAATGGTATATACATATATATACACACACACACACACACACACACACACATATATTTAAAGCTACAACAAGTACTTGTTATTCAGATCCTTAGATTATTCTCAGACATAAAATTCTTGGAATTTGCTCAAACTCATGCCAAAGCTTATTGTTGAAAATCAGCTTTGATTTACTATTATTCTTATCATCCAGGAAAGTGATGGATTGAATGTTTAACATACAATGTTGATAATAGAAATGTATCAGAAGCTGGTCTCCCTAGTCTGTTAGAAGTAATTCCATAGAATTTCACAGAGCTTATAGATCAACTGGGTTTTCATTTGCATGTGCTTTCTCTACACAATCAATGCAGTGTGCAGTTTGCTTATGCAGAAACTATCTCAGTTTCTGCTTTTCCTTTCCATCTCATTTGGCAACAAATTTAGATGTCTCTGAAGTCTACATCCTTTTGCTGCTGTACACTTGAGTTGCTTAGGCACTTGCAATTTGTTTTACCTCAACCAATTTTCTTAAAAATCCATTTAATCAAAAAGGATTTTTAGAAGTCCTTGAGTTCTATCGTCCCTGACTGGTAATGCATTCAGAAGAAATGATGTTGGGGTTTTCTAGCAGTGATTCCATGTGTTAGGATAAGTATCGTTTCCCAGAACCTTAGTGGAAAAAGAGATCTTTGATAATCACTTAATTACAGTGAGGCCTGGTAAAGCCAAATAGCTTGTCCATGGCCAAACAGCAAGATACCACAGTGCCAAAAGACGGCCTTTGCTTCCCTTTTCCCAGTTCAGGGTACCTTACATCTTGAACTTTAATCTACATCCACATCTCTTAGGAATTTTGTTAAAATGAAGATTCTTATTCAGTAGTTGTGAGCTATGGCCTGCGTTTACACTAGCATGCTCCTAGGAGATGCTGATGCTGTCAGTTCTGAGTAATAACAGGGTCTTATAACACTAAGAAACAATGATGAGAAAATTCATCTCCCAAATGAAGATAAATACTAGCAAAAGGATAGTTCTGGTTGAGAAGTAGCTGGTAATTCCAAAAAATGACTTGCATACCTCAAGTAGTTCTAGTGTTACTATACCCAGTTTTCCATATGATTTTATGATAGAGATAAGCCATCATCTCATGCTAGCTTCCTAGGAAACATCATGTTAGAAATTCATAATAATTAGAAAATTGATTGGGTAGGATTTCTGACTCACTTTACCTAGTTGTCCTGTGCCCTCTGATCATAGAACTAATTATAAGATGCCTAATGACAATTTCCTTATAAATGCCTTCCTTCTCTTAAGGAACTCGTGATTCCTCAGCTATTTGTTAATTTCATGATTCTTACTTACATAAGGGCATTTCCTGCCCTGAGCAACTGTGTGGTGTGTGTGTATTTCTCTCTTACACATACACACACATACACAGCATGTTCACATATCTTACACCATGTTC
>NW_012101843.1:297226-299803 GCF_000951045.1 Mandrillus leucophaeus | reverse complement strand
AGTCTGTTTAAGAAAATGAAATTGCTAAAATAGAAAATCAATAAATGAATATATGCCAAATGGTACAATGCTGACTATTAAGGTAATACAAATTTAAAGAAGGTAAAGAAAAGACTGAAGTAAGTTAATGAAGACTTTTTAAATATAATGATCATTTATAGAGTCTTTCCTTTATACCAGGAAGGCATTGTGGTTGTAAGAATTCTTTCTCTGAGACACGGTAACATGCAGCTTAATTCTAGGAAGTAAAACAAACAAATGAATGAAATAAAAGAACTAAATTATTTGGCCACTGCACCCCAGCCTGGGCGACAGAGCAAGACTCTGGCTCAAAAAAAAAGGAACTAAGTTAAACAGTGGAGCCACTTAATGACCTCTGAAGGTCCAGCAGAGGACTTTGGGTATATTAATAGCTAATAGGGAGTCATAGTAACTTCTGGAGCAGGAGAGTGGCACCATAGACATAGCAGATGTTTAGGGAAGCGAGTCTTCCGTACAGGCTAGAAGAAATCTGGGGACTAAGTAAGATGGGAAGAAAAAAGTCAAAGACATCAAAGGCACTAGCTAAGGTTAACATTTTATAAAATACTGACATAATGATGCTGATGATAGTAACTTTTATAATATGTATTAGTAGCTGGATTAACATAATTAAACAAGGGGGCAACGGTACAAACTTATAGTTGTGTCCTGCAGTCTCATCATGATGGCTGCAGAAAGAGAAATTTGGAAGAAATAAACAGGATATATACTGGGTTAGGACTTCCCGTCCATAAGAACACACTGCTAACTCCAATCCCAGCCTAGAAGAGTTCTTTCTTGAGAATCAGTGTTACACTTGCCTATAATACTTCTCTGTTCTTGAATATTGTAACATTTAACAGATACAGACAGTATTTGTGAGAGCAAGTGGTGGGACTCATGTGGCTCTAGATAATGCGCTCTTCAGACAACTGTGTCTTCTATTTCTTTCATGTCCTCATGTATCTAGAATCCTACACTGTGCTTATGAGGAATTTATTAACTCATTTAGCCTTTAAATCACCGAGGTACAGTTGAAGAAAATTCTTTAGTTTTTATAGGATTCAGTTCAGGTGTAGTTTTGCCTAAAATCAGGTGCATTGACTAAGTGTTCTGAATAGCTTCGTTCCTCTCTTATAAAAATCAGCTGGGCAGCTATATATACATTTATTGAGCTCCTATGAGACAGGCTCTGGGCTCATGCTACTTATAAAGTAGTGAACAAAACCATACTGGTCTTTGCCTGATGGAGTCTGTAGGCTACTGCAAGTAACCATCATGTTTCATATAATTAATTGAATTATAAATCACAGGTTTGCCAAGTGCTATGAAGGGTATTAAGTGAGCTAAGGGAAGGTACAATGAAAGACCTAGTCAGAGGCTGACTCTGCTCCGTGGAAAAAAGAATAAAAAACGAGTATGCAGTCATACTCTTGAGATGTATACAGAGTCAATTTAAAATATTTCATTGTGCATATATACCACATTTTCTTAGTCCATTCATCTGTTGGTGAACACTTACGTTGATTTTATAACTTGGCTATGGTGAATAGTGGATTTTTTATAACTTGGCTATTGTGAATAGTGGATTTTATAACTTGGCAATTGTGAATAGTGGATGAATATTTTAGCTAGATTGATTTAATTATTCCACGTTGTATTCATAAATCATAATATCACTTTCTACCCCATAAATATATACAAGTACAAATTGTCAATTTACCGGAAAATGAATACACAATTTTGAAATATTTATATTGAATGATTTAAGGTAAAAGTGAATATTTAGATATTTTATCACAGAATGAGGCTGGTGAAGTGGATAGAGCTGTAAAGCCCCTCAGAACCCCTAAGCTGTTTGACAAGACAGGGAAACTTCCTCCAGAGAGGAAAACCAAACCACAAATTAGCAGTCGATATGTCATTGTGTCACAATGACATGGAGATGTATGGGATGTAGATTGATCCCATAGCCGATGAAATTGTTTCACTCCCAACTTAAGGATTCATCATGTAGAGTAAACATGGGCAAGAGTTTTAGTCTGCAGATGAGCATTTCAGAGCAAGCTGTGCAAACAGAGATTTGGGAAGGGCACCAAGGTTCAAACAAGAAGTTAATTCACAAACACTGCCACCCTCATTATTGGGATTGCATGTCCTGGACATTGAAAAACATCATTTGAAAAGCCAGGACAACTTAGGTTTTTGTTTTGTTTTGTTTTTTTCTCAGCATTTACCCATGAGTCTAGTGTGACCAGTCTGTATCCTCTTATCTCATGGATTGGAAACTAGTCCCCAGATTACCATTAAAAAGAAAATGGAGGATATATACTGTCTGAACAGTGGTGGGGAGATATAGGTTGGATCTGAAGGAAACATTACTGGAACATTTTATATTTAATATTTTCTTTAATGATGTTAAAGAGGGCATTCCCTTGGGGACATAGATGTCTTTTGCAGATGATGCTAGAAAGAACACTAAAACACAAATTAGAAAAGCATATACAAATCTTGAGAAACTTCACTTAAAGGTAGATAACAGAATGAGGTTCATCT
>NW_012101843.1:203881-292786 GCF_000951045.1 Mandrillus leucophaeus | reverse complement strand
TGCTAGTATTTTATCTTGCAGGCCATTTTCATAAAGTAGGAGAATTACATATACCAAGTCATTTGGTGATTTGGCTTGAAGGGAAACCAAAGTACCCCTATATTGGTAACAAAGTACAGTTTTGTTCATATCTCTTTGATGCCAAAAATATACTATATATTCTTATTTACTCTGTAGAGAAAAGGGTTGTGTAAAAATCACTAGGTATGAGCTACCAGAGCTAACTTAGGCTCTTTGCATGATAGTTGCTGTATAGATGAACTATTAATAATAATTATGATGATGGATGTTGAGGATTCAAAATGAGGGATTTTCTATCTGTAAGTATATTGCTTCCTAGAACCTTTCAGTGGCCCTTTTTATTTTAGAATGATTCTGGTAAAATCAATCCTATTTAAAATGCTTTAGTTATTAGAGTAACAGCAACAAAAAAAATGGCAATTATAAATAACTTCCATATTTAAGCACAGCCCCATTGCATGACCTTAAGAACAATATTGTATCGAGATTCTAGAGTGCTGATAGGTAAATATATATGAGTGAAAAACATGTAAATTTTATACAGTTTTAAAAACAGTTTTACCTTAAATGCAAAATGACATATATTAAGTACTTCTGCATAAGAATAACTGATATAAATTTTAAAATGTATTTATCTTTGATTTGGGATAATACAATTAAGTGAAATTTGTCTTGATAAAAATCTGTTTCTAGTATCTTTGAACATTAAAAACAAGAGTTTATTTGTAATATCTTTTTAAAAAAGAGGGAATGTAGTTTTTCTTGTCAAAAAATCATTATAATGTGAAAGTACTTGACTTCTATTGTTTAATGACTTAACTTGTAACATAAAACACCCATGAAATGAATTAAAATTGATATAAGTATATAAAAGAAAAAACTCAAGATAATTTATTGATAAGAGACAGGGATGGAATCATGTTAGCACTTATGAAAACCAGTGTTTTAACATAGTGAGAATCAATGTTCAGTGGCAAACAGGGTCATGCCAAAGGAAAATTGACAGCTCTCTGGGCCTTGCTGCCTCTTATTCCACATTTCAACTTCACTCTGGTTAAATTTCAGTTAACCAATCATTTGAAGACTGAAGCAAACAACAACAAAAATCTGTAACCCACAGTTTTCATGGGACATGGTTTTCTAAATGTTGTGTCTTTTCTTTTCTTTATATTGCTTGGTACCAGATCATTTTTAGGAATCTCCATATTCCGTAGGAGGAAAATTGCCAGTCTGAAAGCTCAGTGTCTTTAGCATTTTTTTTGTTTACCACATTTTTGCCCTCTAGGTGCCAACCTGGATTCACTGGAGCAAGATGTACTGAGAATGTGCCCATGAAAGTCCAAAACCAAGAAAGTATGTTAAAATAATCTGAAATTTGCTTTCTCCCCCAACTACAGCAACAATCACTACCACTTGGTGCTTTTACAGCTCAGTTGCAACTGATTCATTTTGTTCTAATTATGGCTTAACCTCTCAAGGCATAAACCCATTCAATATTGCCTTATTAACTGTCTCTCAAAGTGGGTCCCTAAGTCATCAATTTACAAGAATGGCCAGGCACGATGGCCCGTGATGCTGACAAACTATTGCAGGCAAGCCAACCGAGAAACATTTTCTTCCAACGTGTGTGACCAAAGCCATCAAATGGAAAACTGAGATGAATAAAACGTCAGATTTCATTTTAAGAAGTTCCCTTTGAAAGAAGGCAACCACTTAAAATGCTGGGATCTTTCCATCATACCAACTTAAGAACTGCATTCTGTCCAAATTTTTAACCATTTGGGGGAAGTGCCAGAGCCTGAAAGCCATAATCAGGGCAAAGATTCAGTTCCTGAGGGTGAACCCACCAAGTTTCAGTCAAATGACACTGAAGGAGCTTCTTTCTAGCATATATTCACCTCTTCTCTTTTTCTCTGTTTTTTCTACCATTGTTTTTTTGTTTCTTCTCTCAGGTGCCCAAATGAGTTTACTGGTGATCGCTGCCAAAACTACGTAATGGCCAGCTTCTACAGTACGTCCACTCCCTTTCTGTCTCTGCCTGAATAGGAGCATGCTCAGTTGGTGCTGCTTTCTTGTTGCTGCATCTCCCCTCAGATTCCACCTAGAGCTAGATGTGTCTTACCAGGTCTAATATTGACTGCCTCTGCCTGTCGCATGAGAACATTAACAAAAGCAATTGTATTACTTCCTCTGTTCGCGACTAGTTGGCTCTGAGATACTAATAGGTGTGTGAGGCTCCGGATGTTTCTGGAATTGATATTGAATGATGTGATACAAATTGATAGTCAATATCAAGCAGTGAAATGATAATAAAGGCATTTCAAAGTCTCACTTTTATTGATAAAATAAAAATCATTCTACTGAACAGTCCCATCTTCTTTATACAATGACCACATCCTGAAAAGGGTGTTGCTAAGCTGTAACCAATATACATTTGAAATGATGGTAAGTTAATTTTGATTCAGAATGTGTTATTTGTCACAAATAAACATAATAAAAGGAGTTCAGATGTTTTTCTTCATTAACCAAACAGTTTGCATTGAGGCATTTTTTTGAAAAAGCATCAAGTAGGAAAATTAAAAACAAGCATTTCACAGCAAATGAGATATCCTGGCTTCTGTTTACGTTGCTTAGGGAACAAGTAATTCAGGCACTAGTTTAAACAATTATTTACTTATATTAGCATTCCTTTATGTTAGTTTCAAAAGTAATTTAGAATAAAATAGTTACTGTTATTTGCTTAAATATTTATTATTTTGAGATATAATGACTCAACTATAGGATAAATATGTGTGTGTGTATATATATATGTAACTTAAGGCAAAACTGGGAAATTTGGATAGATGTTCGTGGCTTCATGAAGTTTTGAACATCATTCCTAAAAGACCCAATTCACTTGTACATAATTATATAAACCAAACCATGTATTTGTCCTATTGTGAACTGGGTTTATAACTTCTGATCCTGGAGCTTTCAAAACAGTGCATTTAAAATGCATATCACGTAGTTATCCATGTAGATGAAAGAATGGCAATTTTTTTTCTGTAAAGGTTCAGAGAGCAAATATTTTAGGATTTGTGATGGCACCATCACTGTCACAACAACTCAAACCTACTATTGTAGCATGAAAACAGCAGTAAACAATGCATAAAACTGATGTGTATGGGTGTGTTCCATTAAATCTTCATTTACAGAAGCAAACAGTGGGCTGGATTTGTCAACCACTGATTTAGATTGTCAACTGCTCATCCTGAAAAATATGTCACATAGCTTACTGCAGTTTAAATTCATCTAACATAAGAAACAGTGATATAAGCTGGTTATTTAGGGGTCCTAAAAGAATCCAATTTACCCTTGTTCTGATGCATGCAGAGAATAAGTTTCTGTAATTCCTGTTAACAGTCATAGAAGTTTCCAGAATAAATTCTATAATGTTTTATGGTAAGATTAGACCCGTAATGTGCAATCATTTATTTAGGGAGGTAGTATTTATGTATTTACATAGGCTACATATCAAAGACAACTTCCTAGGCCATTTTCTGTTGTGAAAAGTTTGTAAATTGGCATTGTAAAATTTCCAAACAGCCTTCACTTTATTGACAAACATTTAAATGATATGTATTTAGTAGGGAGAATTTTTCTATCCACAGCTAAAGCAAATAGCTTGATTTAATTTTTAAGTTTTTTTTTTAAAGATAAATAGGATAGAAAATAAAAATAAAAGGGAAAAATAGAATGTTATTTAATACCTTAAAGCATTTCTCTTAGAAATGTGTATTTGTATTTAAATAACATAGATTCGGCAAATCTATGTGGCTGGATAAATACAGTAAAATCATACTTTAGATTTTAATGACAATTCTCATCACTTAAGTTACATTTACATTTTTAATGTTAGAGTTTTACTGTGCCTTGAAGGCAATGTTCAGGCACTATATAAACAAAAGCATTAAAAAATGAAGCTATTTGACAGTATAATTATGTAGTTAGATCTGACAGTGGTAACCAGAGAAAATATTTTCGACTTCTCTTTTAGACCATTTGCTTTTTCAGAAGATATCATTTTAAAATAGCCACTATGTATTTGTGAAGTTCAGAGTGTGATTCTTTAAATAAATTCTTTAGTATGCTTTCAATGCCACTTTTGGATGACATCCAGGAAAGCAGCATTCATATTTAACCTGATTTAACAAAGATTGATTGCACATTTATGAACAATATATGTAATGGCTGTGCAGCAGAGATGCCTCATGTCTGGAAAAGCAAGAGCTTCCAATCAGAAATTGCTTTCCAATGTTGTCTTACCGAGTTAATGTTCTAACCTCTATGTCTTAAATTTTCAGTTTTTATCTCTGCAAACCCCTACATAGAAGGCAGAAAAATAAATTTGTGCTGCTCTAAGAACTTTATGTTCAAGTAGCAATGAAAGCCAGAATAAAGATATAGAATGTCACCATAGTGACTGTTTTAAAATTTAATTGTTTGTAGTCTTAAAGTCTGGAAAACATAAATTTTGAACACAAAATGGGAAAAGATAGTCCCTAGCTTCAAAGAGAAACATTCAAAACTTACCACACTGCATTTTCAGTTGAAAAATAACATTCTAAAGAATGGATAATTTTTTAAGTTTATTAACATGAAACTTACATTATTCAGATTTGATACAGTGATTCTTGTCAGAATGTCCGTGGGCCATTTACTGATTTATAAAAACTGACTTAAAATATGAAAGAGAGGGACAAATGTATATTTTATAAGGCAGCCATTTGCCTTGAAATACAACATTATATTTATAGTACTTTCTAGGAAAATATTGTCAAGGTTAGTCAGCTTCAAATTTGACCTAACCTGACACAGAATTCCTAGTTGAAAAAAATTGTGTTCATCAATATGTGGTGTGGGGGGTGTGTGTGTGTGTGTTCGTGTGTGTGTCCACACATATGCATGTGTATACAGGCACTCCATAATGTATAGATTTTAGGGTGGAAAAAAGGAAAAGCACTCACACTTTCAATAGTTAGGGACAGTACAGACCAAGTATGTCATGTAGAAACTAACATACAATAGGACCTAATTATAGACTAGCTCAAATTTAGAATATTTTAAAAGATTGTAATTTTAGAACTTTTAGGAACATTCTCACACTGAACAATTTAGCAGATATCCTTCAAAGTAGTTTTGAATCACAGGTTACTAGTGCATCCATCATTTGCATGGATTTCTAAATGCAACCTGTTGAAATTATTCTTGTTTATCGAACATGCATCTTGCTAACAGTAGAACAGAGGAACACTTCACCTGTGACAAAATTGCCATAAATTGCAGCCAAGTGTTAGTGAGATTTTACTGTGTGTGTGTTTATGAGTGTGCTTATGTGCACATGGAATTTGGAACTAAGGAGAAAGTCTCCTGTTAACATTTCAAAGGGCCCAGTGACACTACGGATTGGCATATGTGAAAAAAAACAAAAAGTATCTCCATTGTATAAAGGTAAGTCTAAAATTAAAAGACAGACACTAAATTGGTCCTGTTCAGAATTGGCATTGACAGAACTCCTTTCGAAATCTCATCGGTACAGAAAGTCAAGACTTTTTAAGATTTTAAGTCTTTGAGATGATTAGCCTAAACAGGCCCAAGATGTTAAAGAGAAAAATCCTAAATGTCTTCAAATGTTAACAGAAACCATAATTGCATGGGTATATATTTTTTGTTAAAGAAAGTTGTTCTATTGTTCTTTTCTTTAATGCGATTAAAAATTTAAATTAACCTACAGGTTAATCAGTTTTCCTCAAGCAATTATAAAATCCTAAGACAAAGGATTCGTGAGTCAATATTTAATAGTTTCTGAAGACTTTTGGATTTAGATTAATTTTTTATATTGCTCAGAGCACAGCCGGAAATCACATGTAGAAAAGGAAACTAGATTGTTTACAGTAAACTTTGTGTTTTTGAATTATTAATTTAATTTGAAAAATGTAGTGGCTAGGCAGAAGTTCAATAGGAAGCATGTGATTCTTAATGAGCCCAGGCCAACATTAGATTAAGTAGAACAGATAGAAAGTAATAACCTTTTCATAAAATGAAAAGTGCTTGTGTATTCTGCTTTTTTTGACTCACAGTGAAAGAAATGTAGCTACCAATAGTAAAAATAAATTAGAGCAGTATTTGCTCTGGGTCTAGTATGACTGATGCATGTTCCCTCTGCTTGTTTCCTTGTTAGGGCTTATGGCCAGAAGAGATTCCAGTTTTAAGTACCAATTTCCCATTGAATTATTTGAAATTGGAGCTGCCTGATATGAATGACTTCCCGCGAAATGAAATTATAGTTAGGCTGACAGACTTACCTATAAAACTGTAAATGCAGTAATATGTATGCATGGGCATGCTACTAATTTTATTGAAGACTTAACCAAGCTTTCTATGCAACTAATACAGATCATGAGCAGTGTTCACGTAGGCATGGAATCCTGACTCTCTGGAGAGAGTTCCTGTAGATATCGCTTGATTTTAACCCTTAAATTATTACTGACTGGTAGGAGAAAAAGGAAAGAGAGGGAAGGGGTTCTAGAAAGAAAAGCTGGGTCCCACCTTCATGGAAATGAGTAAGGAAATTTATTACTGACTTCCCTGGAAAATGAATGTTTTCATGTTGATGTTCCAAAGTTTGTATGAAGAAAGCAAATAGGAAAAAAATGACCAATTTTTGACCAACTGAGTGTTGTACGGAGGCAAGAGAAATTTATCTGGATTTGAATAAATTATTTTTGCTGTGAATATTGTGCAACCAAGTTAATCATAACTAAACCCCTAGCTTTTAATTTATGAAAAAGATAGCTTATTTGCTTGTGTACACTGGACCCAAGGCAGAGGAAACTATTATGTATAGTACTTCCCATGATCCTTGTTATGCAGTGTACTTTTTGATATATGTGTGTGTGTGTGTGTGTGTGTGTGTGTATATATATATATATATACTTTAAAAAGATCTGGGAAGCTTCATTTCCTTAAAGGGCAGCAAGTTTTTAAGTTTTCAAGTATCCCCAGAGCTTAAAAAGTTTTTCTGGCCATGAAAGTAGCCAAAAGTAAACGAGAATACAGCAAGTGGCCCAGGGTACATCTCTTGATGTGTCTGTTACACAAGCTGTTAAGCCCTTCTGCTGTTAGCCACATATTTCACATCTCCTTTACTCCTCAGGGACGCCCAGTGAGGCATGTGTTTGTATAAAAAATATTTTGTTAATGAAAAACTAACATGTCCAAAGTCACTAAACAGGTCCACGGCAGAAGCAGGACCCGAAACCAAGATGATTCCAATACACTCATCTTGTGATGAGTGTACCCAGTACACTCAGCTTTTTCCCTCTCTATATGAGGTACCCAAACACAAGTTTTTGTAAGAGAAACGCCCCCCCCCACAGCATTTTTTTCAAATTTAAGAGATACCTTGTCATATCATTGAATAGCCCTTGTATCTCTTGAGGCAGTGATCAAAGAAAGAAAATGTAGATCTCAGTTGATATGCTGTCTCTCCTTCCCACCTGCTTCTTGACCACACACACATGCGCATGCACACGCACACACACACACACACAGAGAGAGAGAGAGAGAGAGAGAGAGAGAGAGAGAGGAAGTCCTAGAGCCTTCCACATCATGAAATTTGATTATCAGTTTTTGTTTTGAGAATGAAAAAATGAAAAGTGTCATCCCCGGAGATTTTTTTTTTTTTTTGCAGGGGGGACTTGTTTTCTCCCACTTCCTCATTGGAGCCTCTGCAGGTTCTGCTGTTCTTGCAATCCTGGAGTCTCCAGAGTCCCAGCTGCCAGGGTTGCTGGCTGTTGGCTCATACCTGTGCGTCTACTTCCCTGGGCAGCCCTGCAGGTCCTCCGAGTGGCTGTGAGAATGGGAGTCCAGCATTCTGGAGAAGTGATTTCGCTGACTCTCTGTTATTTAAAGGAGTAATAAGTTAAGATGAAAATCCCTAGGAATTGGATTTTCCCACTTATTTTTTCTTTACAGTTTGAAAAAAGTGAGGCGTAGAATTGTCCTAACCACACAGAACTTATATGAGAAAAACTGGAAGGAGTCTCCAGTGTCCCAAGCCCCTGTTTGGGGTTTTGGGGCAGAAGCATTTGTTGCTTTCTGTGAATGAAACAGACAAGTGATGAGAAAAGTGGAAGATTAGAAGAAGTAAAAGAGATACAGCTAAGAAAATAAATATACAACCAATGAGCAAGAAGTATTCGAGGCCAACTACCCACAAACAAGGAAAAATCCAAGTCCAACCTGATAACATTTTCAGACCAAATTACCATCCTCCTACCTTCTGCTCCTGCCTCTGCCCATGGGTGTCTTTGGGTAAAAAATTAATAATTAATTAATTTTACTTATTTTAATTAAATAAAATTCACCTCCTTGGAACTTTGCTTCTGCCTTTTAAAAAAAGGAATGAAATAGTATCAAATGCCTTTTCCGATTATAAAAATAATCCTTCTATTCCCACACAAGGAAATAGTGTAAGGGATAGTTCAGCGACAGAACTTCTCCCTCAGTAAGATCTTTTAAGGGTTAATAAAGACACAATGTGCTGCTATTTTGCACACCTCATAAAAAGAGACGTTCCCTATGTGGACTCACAGAGGCGTACCTGAGCACTGCTTCTTAACCACGCACCATTTGTCTGGTTCAATGTGCACGCACAGAGAGCCATAATAGTCATGTGTAATGTGTTTTGGAGTGCAGTGTATTGCTCTTTTCTGAAACTTTTTCCCTTTCTTTCTTTTTTTTGTCAACTTTCTGCATTGGCAGAGCATCTTGGGATTGAATTTATGGGTATGGACCAATCATCATTCCTTTTAGCCTGCAGAATTTAGAGCCTATGAGCTGAAATCTTTTTCCCTTCCTACTCTTACCTTTCAGTTCCTAACTAATTTCCTTTTTGTTTAGAAGGGATCATACAGCTATAACAATGATTTCTCTGCGTTCAATCTATGATTAGTTTACTGAAATGTTACTGAGTGCAGCAGGTTTCAGATTCCCAAGCATCCTTCACTTAGAATTTAAAATTACCCCACCTGCTGCAAATTCACATATATCCCAGGCTGCTTAACCCACTGATTGGATCTGGCTCTGCTGTTATAGAAAAGTTGGGGTAAGTAGTAGTAGCACATAAAGGATACAGGGGAAATCCACTCAGAGTCCTGAGAACAAAAGACTTTTTAAATCCATCTGCTTAAAAAACACACAGCATCTTAGCCTGGTAGGATTTTTGGCATACAATGTAAAAATCATCTATTTAATATAGACAATGTAATGTATATAGAAAGCCCTTACATTACAACACAATATTAAATGCACAGACTTGAAATACTCAGATTTTCTGGAGATACTCAAGCACCACCCTAGTCAACTTCATTATCTTATAAGAAGGAAATAGAAAACAGAAAGAAAGCAGCCTTGTGCTATTTTAGGTGGAGATTCCAGTGGTAATGGAATTAAATTTGAGTCATGAAGATTATGCAGACAAGTAATCGAATAGAAAATTTCACACTGTAAAAGGAAAAGAAAAATATATGAGTAGACAAAATTTGGACACACTTTTTTGGAAGGCCTTCATCCTACATAGTTGGGATTGAAGACCAGTCTCTGGGGAGCAAGGAGCTGTGCTACCTTCCCAGAGACTCCACAGGGCCAGGCCAGTCTGTCTTTCTCAATGCTGCCTACAGTCCTGGACCATGGTTGGTTCAGTGACACAATGTCCTGATTCACAGAATATCTAGTCCCCATCCAGCTGGCTTCAGGGACATCATGCAGCAGGGGCATGCTACAGCCACTGCCTTCTTTTGGATGATAACATCACAGGCTGCACATAATGTAGTTTCCAGACTTTGTGGGAAATGAGGCAGTTGCAAGCTCTAGCAGCTACAGGGATTGCTCAATAGGTTGCCCATTTCTTCCAAAAAAAAAAAAAAAAATTCAGAATTAAACTATCAATTTGATGAGAAGCCCCCAGGTGCATGTGAATGGACCTTTGTGCATTGCAGAACATCTCCCAAGAGGGAGAAACACAAGGGGGAGCACCTCTATTACTAGGGAGCACGTTGTGTACTGAGGGGAGCTGTCTATTGGAGTTTCTTCCCTCGGGGGAAAAAAAATTGTCCCACTTCTGCAGGATTATTGGCCTATCCTGCAGGGAGGGAAAAAACTCTACCATTACCCCATATCCTTCTATCCTTAACAGCATATTTCTCATTTTATAGCTGGAGGGTCTGACTATAGAAGGTATTGTTTCTGTCCCCAACAGTAAAGTGAAGGATAGTTCAGATACATAACTTCCCCCTCAGTAAGATCCTCTGTGGGTTAGGAAAGACACAGGGTGCTGCTGTCTGCATGGTTCTCAAAGGTACAGTTTCCAGAGGCTCATAGTTCCAGGCTGGCTGGTGTACTAAACCAGAACATTGCATCCTTCAGGAAAATCAGACCTTAAAGATCAAGTACAACTCAGAAAGGTAAGGGCTCTGTTTCTTGGCCAGGCCAGATCAGACTTGAAAAATGTGCTTGATCTGGAAACATATTAGTCCAGCCAAACCATGAGGACTCTGGGGCATTTCTGCTCACTGAGAGACAGACCCACCGATTGGAATGACGGACTCTTGTTTTCAGCCCTGTCTGTCTCTAATTTGCTCTTCCCCAGTTGACCTGACACATAAGAAAAAAATTAATATGGGGAAAAACAGGTTAAAGAATCTATTGTTTATATTATTTTTTCACCAAGTATTTTTCCTTGATCACATTCATAGTGTGGGATCACCTGATTGAGCCAAACCGTGAAAAATTCAAATAGCAATGTGGATGAGAGTTGTAGTGCATCTGGTCAATGCTGATGTGAATACAGGATTTTAATCCCACGTCTGTATTCTATGGGCCTTGGCTTGAATCAGTTCGTTTTAGTACTGTTACATTACCCTTTAGCCTTTACTGAGCTACCTCTTTATTTCCATGAAATGATCATTTTACTGGAAAATGTGTGTCTGCCTACACAGCATAGAAAGAATGCACCCGTCATCATGCACCATATGTTTCCAAGCGCAGCTCAATCTATTCTTCTGTAATTAACAACCAAAAGACAACTTGTCCCAGGAATCCCTGAGAGTAAGCATGATGCCTTTTTCCCATTTAGCCCTCGTCCATGTCCCCGTTTTTGAAGTTTGCAGAAGCAGTTTCCCAGCTTCTTTCTAAAGATAGGATGTTAAGATATCAGTAGAAAAGAACGACCACAGGCTTGCCCATCTCCAAAGAAGAAAACAGTAGAGTAAGGAAAAGAGGACAGTCATACAGGGCGTTCATCTCTTGGCAATAATACCTACACTCCTACTTCTTCACCAACTCCTCACAGCCCAAGGAGCTGTGCTGTGCATCCTGGGTCCCAGGGAGAAGGACCAGTGGGGTGACAGCTCTGCTTCTTAGACATGTATCCTAAAACCTGATCAAGATACCAAGATCAGGAAGGGAGGCTACAGCAGCAGCATCAACCAGATACCCCATAGAAATTAATTCCCTGTCCTGTGACTATGGGAGAGGGAAGGCAGCAGACACACGCAATTAACATATAAGCACTCACATTCCTTGTCCTCATCTGACTTTTGCTGCACACACAAAAAAATCTGTGGCACCAATGCCATATTTCCCAGTACATTGTTTCACCGCAATGCACCAGCCGCTTCGCTTTCTAATTGTGGCTTCCACATGACTGCTAGCTTAGATTAGGAGTTATGCTGTATGGAATGACCCTTCCAACTTTGCATCTACCTTTTCTTCCCACCCAAGCATTTCCTCCCTCTGGTTTTCTTTTCTTTATTTATTTTTTCCTCCCTTAGTATCAGGCATGCTGTGCCAGGGACTTCAGATGGCTCCTTAACTTTTAACCTTGTTTTCCCTTCCTCGGTCTCTCTGTCATTCTGTCAGTCTGTCTGTCCTCTTGGTTTGTTTTTCCTTTCCACCTCCTTTTGACTTGTTTTTGTATAATCTATGCAGCATTCTAGTCCTTTACCCACTGACTTCTCTTCTCCTTCTCCTCCTGTTAATAATCAGTGCTATATTAATTTGATTTGACAATGGTCTTGACCTGTTCACTGGAATTTGATTATCATGGGCTCGGCTTGTAGGAAATGTTTCATTTCATGATAAGGTCCACTGTATCCTAGAAATTAAAATTCACTTTTTCATTTCAAGAAAACTTCTTGCAAGCTGCCCTCTCTCAAAAGAGAAAAAGGTGTAATTAAAGGTGTAGTTGTGCCACTGCAGATGTAATATGGAAATAGGCTTTGCGGGTCCCTTGTTGATGTCCAGATAAGTCAGCTCTGTTTATACAGTATTCCCCAGTTCCTGACCAACTTATCGATTATAATGGCAAGTGAACAGCTTACACTGCTGTCGAGTTCTCTTTCTGAGTGAACTTGTGAAGATCTTCCAATAGATGTAATTAGACTCACTGGAAGCTCAGGTCCTGAGGGATCAGGGTCCCTATTAAATCAGCAAATCTTGTTAAGAACCTGACCTACCTTAGTCTAATCAACTTATCCCCCAAAGAAACTAATTCAAAAATAGAAAAACTTCTATGAATTAGAGACTGATTGCATTTTGGGTACAGTAGTATCTTTAGTTCAAAGTTCTAAGCATCACACTTCCTTAGCATAACCTACATTAGCTCATTTGCCAAGTTGGCCAATGTATGAATGTGAACTCTGTTCCAAATCACACATCATTTGTACTGGTGACCTCTTTGGACAAATAAACTTGTTCCTAAGTCCAATTGGTGGAGTAATTACAATTGTCTTCCAAAGGACAAGTCTCCACTTGGGCCCATAACTGTCCTACCCATCACATGGGATTTTCTTTGATACAGTGCCCTGATACCTCATATTGTATTGCTTCTTGTGTTCACATTTTACTGTTAAATCACAGAGAGCCTGACTCAATTTAATAGGTAACTACAAGCCAAGTTCATGTTTGCAAATGTCTTTGAATTTAATATATTTAAGTTAGAAATAACTCTTTGTAAAGACCACTGGATATAAAGTGATGATACAAAATAGCTGGGAAATACAAAAAGGCCAGGAGCTGGGGGGTAAAGAAGGGAGGAAGGAGGAAGGGGGGACCCCAGTAATTGCCAATCCCAGCTCCTTTAATTGATGTTGATTCCTGTTGTCTTTGCAAGAGCTTTTTATATTTTATTTTGCAAGAGACTTCACAAAAAAAAAACTACAGTTTTAACCAAATAGTTATTTTATAATTAATGTTTATGATTTCCAATTTACTATCAACTATATATATATTTATAGCTTATCATTAGAAGTAATTTTTGAGTATAATATTTGTATTGTAAATGGCCCCAGCTGGCTTTGTTATTTATGTTCAAAGCATAGTGCAGAGCATGTTGTACATTAGCTATGTGTGTAAACATAAAGAATTGTCATGTATTTATTTTCTTGTGAACATGGACAATGTCATGCAGCATGCCCACTGTTTGGTTGTAGTCAGTCTTGGCAAGTGGAAGTGACCTGTGATGACATCTGCTCTCATCCCTTTCCAGAGGCGGAGGAGCTGTACCAGAAGAGAGTGCTGACCATAACTGGCATCTGCATCGCCCTCCTTGTGGTTGGCATCATGTGTGTGGTGGCCTACTGCAAAACCAAGTAAACCTTCCTCCTCCATGCCTTTCTCTCTCCCTCACGCAGAGACAGCTTAGATGGCCAGGGCTTTGCAGAAACTGAGCTCCACAGCCTAGTCTTGGGGATAAAAAAAAAAGGAGGGGCGGGGGGGATTATTTCCTCCGAATAATCCATTCAGAGGATGTCTCCTAAACACAGAATATTCTATTCATGTGAAAGTGCTGTAAAGATTTCTGCCCAATGACCACAGCCCCTGAGTGGATAAAGGGCTGGAGGGACAGGCTTGTATGGAAGTTATGTGTATGGGTGGGACAGAGTGAAGGCACCTCATTCTAAAAGGAGAAGGAAGGTAACAAAAGTCCATTTGAGGGCTTTAGTATAGTCAAGTTATCCCCAAAAGAAACTAATATGCACCTAGAAAAACTTCTATGGGTTAGAGACTGACTGCATTCAGGGTGCAGTAGTACCTTTAGTTCAAAGGACTACTGAGAACAAGTCCAATTTACACTAAAATTTACAAGATAAAGGAAATCTTTTGTGGTATCTGAAATGCAGTTTTCTGAGTTATAGTGATTATTTTTAAATTCTATCTAATTAGGTTGCCAGTATGAATGCTCTCACAGTATGAGATGTAAAAAAGGAATCTCAGGGGAGGAAAATCAAGCAAAACTTTCTTTGAAAACGTAAAAGAGAACACATGAGAATAGATTTGGGTTCCCTATGTTTGGCCTTGAAGTTTGGTCCATGTTAACAAATTCAATTGTATGTGACATGAATTCTCTTCACTTTTCTCTCCTACATATAACTTACGTTTCAAGCCTAATATAATGTTAAATTAACAAGGTTTTTGAAAAAATGTTGCTGCATGATACTCTCTTGCCAAACCATCCATGGGAATATTTTCATAATCTGAATATTACATTGAGGAAGAAAAACAATATGCTTTTATACCACAAAATCCAAAGCATAGGTTGTATTTTCTCAATATCCCATGATTTAGTGTGTTGCCAGAATTAAGTGATAGAAATAAGCCTTCCTGGAATCAACCTGGTGAGTCTCATTAGATTCCATCTCAATATTCGCTGCCTAGTTACACAAAAAGCGTTACCAGAGTAGGAACATGTTACAAGTGTGCCAAAATCCATTGGCAAAATATGTCCACATTCTCACTCGCATACATAGGATACACTCACAAACATGCTAACTGTGTATATTCAAAACTCAGTTCATTTCTTCAGAGACCACAGGAAAAGCTATAAATGAAGTCACTCTTATAAATGTACTTTTTTTTTTTCCTGGTTCAAGTGATGCTCATGCCTCAGCCTCTCGGGTAGCTGGGACCACAGGTGCACGCCACCAGCCCAGCTAATTTTTGTATTTTTTGTAGAAACAGGGCTTCTCCAAACTCTTGGATTCAAGTGATTCTGCTGCCTCTGCCTCCCAAAGTGCTAGGCTTATAGGCATGAGCCACTGTGCCCAGCCCAGCACAAATTATTATCTAAGACAAATAAGTGTCCATTTGTAAGACTTAGGCAAAGATGGATTGATAGGAAAGTTGGGATTTTAGTCAATTATCAACTTATTTGTGTTATCCTCTTTTTTTCTTGTCTCTCGGTAAAACAGCTAAATTACCAAAAGAATCCCATGTGGATTTTAAAATCTATTTGGTAAGGATGTGTGGTTTCACTTGTTCTGGGATAGAGTGGACACACTCCCTTCCCTCTTCCTCATCAACAATCTATTGCCTTGAGCTACTCATAGCTGTCGGTAGAATAAAGATTTGGCTCTACTATGAAATGTAAATAATCGAAAAAAAATAAATGCTCCCTTTCTTATGTCTAGGAAACAGCGGAAAAAGCTTCATGACCGTCTTCGGCAGAGCCTTCGGTCTGAACGAAACAATATGATGAACATTGCCAATGGGCCTCACCATCCTAACCCACCCCCCGAGAATGTCCAGCTGGTGAATGTACGTTGACTCTGGCCAGTGGAAAAAACTGAGCCTCTTTCCTCTGTTCAGACGCCTTGAAGTTTATTTTCGAAAGCTCTTAAGCTTTTAGCTGCTGCCATTAATCACCATGGCTTCCAGGAATCCAGGTTTTTGCCAGGAGAAAATAATGGGAACATTTTTTAAAGTGGATTTGGTTACTGTAAAATCAGCACATTTCCTCTTATAAAGTGTTCATTAAGGAGTTGGAATAATAGTGTTGGGTTTGTTCTGCATGGAGGCCATAGCTGGGGCTTGCGTGGAGAGCGTGGGGAGAAAACAAAATTAATAGTACAATAATCAAAAGGATTTTTTTTTCATATATAACTTGGAATATATGAGGCTACTCTAGTCTGTAACTGATTAGTACAGATAACTGAGCAAAGAGCTTTAGAGTTATCTTCTCAGGGCAATTCACAGTGCCTGAAGATTTACTGATGATGATTTCCAAAGGATTCTGATTTCCTTTAGGGCGTGGAAAGGTCAAGTGACTTATCAAACACGCTTCTCAGTAGCAAAAGGAGAAGAGTGTCATGCCAGCTTCTTCCCTGGCCCTTTCTAAATGATGTCAAGCCCTCCAGATGAAATGTATCCATCATCATTAAAATATTTTGTTCATACTGTACCAAACACTCAGCATTCAGTTTTTAAAATACAACTAGATCATAGAATATTAGGTTCTGGAGAGTTTGAAGATATTATCTTTCAAATCTCTCTTTTATTTACAGATAAGGGCCAGAGCTGCACTATCTCCTGGCTTTTGGAGTATTGCTCTTTCTATTCCAACATCATCCTTCTTGTTTTCAAATTATTGCTATGATGTATGGTTTTTTTTAATACACAAAGCTTGAAGATTTTATCGTAGTACCTTTTCTATCCTATAGAAAAAGGCATATTTTGAGTGGAACAGATGTATCATAGACCCAACTACAGAGTTGGTGGTTACTAAACTATCAGCAAGTCTTGTAGCAAACACCGTTGAGATTTTGTTGGAACAAGGTGCTCATAGGTTAACATACTCTGTTGCTTTTTCGCACCCTAACAGTGTTCATCACAATGTTCTACACACGTGATAATGATATTCACTACAAAAAGAACTATAGTCTGTCACTATGCATGTTATATAAACGGTAGAATGACTGCCTGGATTACATTTACTGCTCACATTGTGTATCTTTGGCCTTTAACCTTTCTCAACCTTATTTCTTCAATATAAAAACAGACCTAAAAATAATACCTACTTCAGAGACTCCTTGTGAGCCTTAAATAAGGTAATGTGCATAAAACACTTAGCCTTGCGGCATTTAGTGAATGTTCAATAATTGTTAAGTACTATTTTCATTAGATTCACTGAGCTTGTGTTGCCTCCCAAGAAGCAATAGTGAAATGGTGCAGGGACTAGAAGTAGGTCACTGTGTATCCTTTCCTTTAATCAAGCTAGCTGTATTTCCTAGAAGATCCACATGGAATAGCCTTTCCACTAAGAGAACCAGCTAGAGTTTCAAGCATAATTCAAGCTGTGTATTTTTGGATCTCCATGAATATATTTAGAGCCCACAGACCATCAGATTATAAAGTGCCTTATTTCATCAAAAAGTATGCCTTTCTATTGGTTTTCCTATTACTTAACTCAATTTGGTATAAATATCAACAGCAATTAAAACACAACTTCAAAACAGGCCTCCCTCCCTAATAGAAACAGTAAAAACTACTGTGGTTTGCTGATGAAAATAAACTCTGACTAGGCGCGGTGGCTCACGCCTATAATCCCAGCACTTTGGGAGACGGAGGTAGGCGGATCACCTGAGGTCAGGAGTTTGAGACCAGCCTGGCCAACATGGTGAAACCCCATCTCTGCTAAAAATACAAAAATTAGCTGGGCTTGGTGGCACATGCCTGTAATCCCAGCTACTCGGGAGGCTGAGGCAGGAGAATCACTGGAACCCCAGAGGTGGAGGTTGCAGTGAGCTGAGATTGTGCCACTGCACTCCAGCCTGGGCAACAGAGCAAGACTCCATCTCAAAAAAAAGAGAAGAAGAAGAAGAAAGAAAGAAAGAAAAGAAAGTAGAATCCACCTGCATTAAATAGAAATGTCCTCCATATATTATGTGCTTTGTCAAGATATGTGCATTGACAACAATTGTTAAGTCCCTCCAATTTATCAGTAGCCTTGTTAGCCCTACCACTGAGAACAAGTTAAACATTTCAATGACATTAGTAGGACAACATGGGCACTAGGAAATGGAAGGAGAAAGGTAGGCCCAAAATATAGAGGTTTTAAATATTTTTTTCTAGTGCTTTGAAATTTGAAATTACATAAACCACCTGTCTGCTTCTATTTCACTCAGAGAGCATTTAGCCTTCTTCGACTTGCAATAACCATGAAACAAATGAATATTGGATGGATATTTGTATTTGTATGGAAGTCTAGTCATGTTATTAATTTAAAATAAAATAGAGGAAATAGGACTTTTGTTGATAAACTGTAGTTGGGATGATGGGCCGTACATTGGATGCACATCCAGAGAGGTTTTTTATTTGTTTATTTGTTTGTTTAACTCTATTCATCTCATCTAAAAGCCACAGTAGCCAGGACAGGATTTTCCATCTGGCTGTTGAGGAAATGGAATTTATTACAAAGCATCTGTACAAAAATAGATTTGTGTGTTTGTGACAGTGTTAGTGTTTTTATTTACATGACAATATTAGTACCTTGACTGACATGAATCTACACGAATCTTAAAGTTGTGTCTCTTTGTTTATCCAGCAATATGTATCTAAAAACGTCATCTCCAGTGAGCATATTGTTGAGAGAGAAGCAGAGACATCCTTTTCCACCAGTCACTATACTTCCACAGCCCATCATTCCACTACTGTCACCCAGACTCCTAGCCACAGGTATGAGAATTTAAAAATTCCATGGCTTTTCTCTCAGCATGAATTGTTGCACATTGCCTTTTGATACCACTGCCTAAGAAAGGACGCAGTGAAATGGATGGTCTTTGGGCAGCAACAGATTTTGAAAATCAGCTGGCTTTGCCCTTAATTCCTGCATAAATTTGAACCTCAATTAGGTAACTCCACAGGGCCATTGTTTCCCGTTCCTGAGATTGTCTTTACTCATGCCCTGCTACTCACCCAATTGCTACACTAGGACAAGTCTGTTTTTGGTTCTGCATAATACTTAGAAGCCAACTTCTTTCAATAATTGATTTCCCTGGGAAATGCGCATGAGAATTGGTTAAATAGCGGAACCCTAAATTCTCAAATGCCCTGGGGATCCCCACCTCAGTGCACTTACTCTACCAAGACCAATGCTAGATCTCCTAATGTAGCTCATACAAGGAAATGTTTCTTTAATCTAAGCCACTCAAGAACAGAGACACTATAATTATACAGTAAGGAGTGGCATTCGATAAATATTTATTGAATGAGTGATCGAGTGAATGTACTGTATACTTACAAAGCCAATCTGAATCAAGATCCTCTCTATAGCAAATGATCTTTGTGGCTATTCTATTCGGAGACAAGTGATGTTGCAGTGAGCTCCAGATGCATCAGTAGTTTGAAACATTTGTCAGAATCCATTCCTTTCATTTCCATTTTTTGCATATAATTTTTGAATGAAATATCTCATTGCCTCTCCCATTTCCTCCACAGCTGGAGCAACGGACATACTGAAAGCATCCTTTCCGAAAGCCACTCTGTAATCATGATGTCATCTGTAGAAAACAGTAGGCACAGCAGCCCAACTGGGGGCCCAAGAGGACGTCTTAATGGCACAGGAGGCCCTCGTGAATGTAACAGCTTCCTCAGGCATGCCAGAGAAACCCCTGATTCCTACCGAGACTCTCCTCATAGTGAAAGGTAAAACCGAAGGGCAAAGCTACTGCAGAGGAGACAGTCAGAGAATCCCCGTGAGCACCTGCGGTCTCACCTCAGGAAATCTACTCTAATCAGAATAAGGGGCAGCAGTTACCTGTTCTAGGAGTTCTCCTAGTTGATGAAGTCATCTCTTTGTTTGACGGAACTTATTTCTTCTGAGCTTCTCTCCTCGTCCCAGTGACTGACAGGCAACAGACTCTTAAAGAGCTGGGATACTTTGATGCGGAAGGTGCAGCACATGGAGTTTCCAGCTCTGGCCATGGGCTCAGACCAACTTGGGGTCTCAGTGTCCTCAGTTGTAACATTAGAGAGATGGCATCAATGCTTGATAAGGACCCTTCTATAATTCCAATTTGCCAGTTATCCAAACTCTGATTCGGTGGTCGAGCTGGCCTCGTGTTCTTATCTGCTAACCCTGTCTTACCTTCCAGCCTCAGTTAAGTCAAATCAAGGGCTATGTCATTGCTGAATGTCATGGGGGGCAACTGCTTGCCTTCCACCCTATAGTATCTCTTTTATGAAATTCCAAGAAGGGATGAATAAATAAATCTCTTGGATGCTGCGTCTGGCAGTCTTCACAGGTGGTTTTCAAAGCAGATACTGCCTTCAAGATGGCCCTTTATTCCAGAATGTTTTGGCTTTCCTTTGGGGAGATTGGGTTGGGTTGGGGGAGTTATAGCAAAGGGAAGATGAAGAATGGAAGAAAGTAAACAAAAAGATATTAAATAGTAATATTGAATTCATAGATTCTCTTTCTCCATTTTCACCTGAGCTGGAAGATGACCAGTATTTCTAGCCCATCAGTAAGCTGTTACCTGTTCCTATTTGTTTGCAAGTCCTCTGGGTTTTACTTTATTTTATTGTCATCTCAGGCTAATCTTTGACCATTTACTAAAAGGTTTACATAATGTCAAATCCATGCTTATGTGGTAGTTACATGTGTGGAAATGACTTTGATACAGTCTTTCCACTCTTGAACTGGGAAGTACTTCCAATAAAAAATAACACAGTCTGGGCTTGCAGGCCTCTTGCTTACTTTTGCAAGGGCCTTTCCTTCAAAATGATATTTTAGAACTTTATGGGATTTATGAAATCAGAGGTAAGCTATTACCTGTTTCTTTGCAAGTCCACTGAATTTTATTTTATTTATTTTTATTTTATTGTCATCTTAGTCTAATCTTTGACCATTTACTAAAAGGTTTACATAATGTCAAATCCATGCTTATGTGGTAGTTCCATGGGTAGAGATGACTTTGATAGACTCTTTCCACATAAAGACCGGGGAGTACTGACAATAAAAAATAACAGGCTGGGCGTGATGGTTCACGCCTGTAATCCCAGCACTTTGGGAGGCTGAGGTGGGTGGATCACGAGGTCAGGAGATCAAGACCATCCTGGCCAACATGGTGAAACCCCGTCTCTACTAAAAATACAAAAATTAGCTGGGCGTGGCAGTGCTCACCCAGCTGTAGTCCCAGCTACTCGGGAGGCTGAGGCAGGAGAATTGCTTGAACCCAGGAGGCAGAGGCTGCAGTGAGCTGAGATGGCGCTACTGTACTTCAGCCTAGGCAACAGAGCAAGAAAAATAAAACAACAACAAAAACAAACAAACAAAAATTCTGGGCTTGCAGGCCTATTGGTTACTTCTTCAAGGGCCTTTCCCCAAAAATGATATTTTAGAACGTTATGGAATTTATGAAATCAGAGGTTTCCCTGCAACTAATCTATGAAAGGCAGGGTTTAAACTGTTTTAAAACTTTAGTCTTAAATTCATATAATTTTTTTTATGTATTAAGGAAGTCTATCCATTCTATTTCAGTCTGTTTTTGAAACATGAAAAGGAAGTTAGAGATGAAATCATTCCTCATCACTACAAGTGATATTTATCTTTAAATGTTGACATCTTCCTGCTGTGCTTGGCTTCCAGATAATTCCTAGGACTACAAAATATTCCTTTAACCTAGAGATTATGGAAAGAAAAGATGAATCACTTTTATATGTTGGTTGAATTTGAATCAGCATTTCTCAGAGAGCTTAATTTAAGTACCCCCAAAGCCAAAAGTCTGAAGACTCAAGGCCCACATATTTCAATTTCTCAGGCACGTTCCCGGTTTAGAGGCAGTTAGCTCTCATATCTGTATCACTGCAAATCATGGAGAAGCAGCGAGGTTCATGGGTTTTCTGTTCCTGTTAGCGAGAGTTCAGATGATGGCACTCCGTGTCATCTCAGGTCATGTCAAATTAGACTCTGTGAATGCCAGTGTGAAGAAAAGAGTCATTTAGTGTTGTGTGTTGGTAGCATTTTTTATCAAAAGCTGAGAAATGTGACTCTGAATAAGCCACGTCTTCCTCAGTGCCAAAAGTCAGGACTTCTTATATTGGGGGAAGAAAGCATGGTATGGTGAAAACAGTGTGCTTGGTGGCCTGATGGCAAGAGTCACTGAGCATTATCAGACATAACATGATAGAAGGTAACATGGTACAGCCAACCCTTGAGGCATCATGAAAGAGATTAACTAAAGACTGATATAGTTGTGGGTTTTGGAAGAGAGATAGACCAAAGATTGGACATAACCTCATTGTGGTAACTGTGAAGCCAACATTAGGCTCTCTCAGGCTTACCTTTGGCTGTGTTTGTTGGACACTGGGATGGATAGTTCCAAATTGAATGTTAACTAGTTGCATTTCATGGAAAATATGAAAAGCACACAAATGTATGACACTGTTGTCAGGAATAAATCTAAGTTACTATGCTCTTTTTTTTTCATAAGACATAACCTTATAGCTGAGCTAAGGAGAAACAAGGCACACAGATCCAAATGCATGCAGATCCAGCTATCAGCAACTCATCTTAGATCTTCTTCCATTCCCCATTTGGGCTTCATTCTCTAAGACCCCTTGGCCTTTAGGAAGGTATAGTATTTAAGTAATACTTCTTTCCCTTCCGAATCCCTGAGCCTTGGTCCTTATATAAGCTGAGAGGTTTCCAGGACCTAATGCCTTCTTATCTTGGCTCATATGCCTTTATTTATAATTGTGATGAGATTGAAAATCCCAAAAGCTTTGATGAGCTAGGCAATTTAGCTGATCTTTGCATGCACTCCTGTGAGGAAACTCTTGGCTACCTAATTTTCGATTCCAAGGGTGTGGAATGTCCTAGCGTAAATAATTGAGCAGTCTACAATAAATAGAAATTCTCTGTTCTCTGATGATATACTATTGTGAATTCTGTCCCCTTACCTTCCCTGCTATGTGCCTCTTATTGCACCACACTTATGCAGGGTATTCTGTGCTCACACAGGTATGTGTCAGCCATGACCACCCCGGCTCGTATGTCACCTGTAGATTTCCACACGCCAAGCTCCCCCAAATCACCCCCTTCGGAAATGTCTCCACCCGTGTCCAGCATGACGGTGTCCATGCCTTCCATGGCGGTCAGCCCCTTCGTGGAAGAAGAGAGACCTCTACTTCTCGTGACACCACCAAGGCTGCGGGAGAAGAAGTTTGACCATCACCCTCAGCAGTTCAGCTCCTTCCATCACAACCCCGCGCATGACAGTAACAGCCTCCCCCCTAGCCCCTTGAGGATAGTGGAGGATGAGGAGTATGAAACGACCCAGGAGTACGAGCCAGCCCAAGAGCCTGTTAAGAAACTCGCCAATAGCCGGCGGGCCAAAAGAACCAAGCCCAATGGCCACATTGCTAACAGATTGGAAGTGGACGGCAACACAAGCTCCCAGAGCAGTAACTCAGAGAGCGAAACAGAAGATGAAAGAGTAGGTGAAGATACACCTTTCCTGGGCATACAGAACCCCCTGGCAGCCAGTCTTGAGGCAACACCTGCCTTCCGCCTGGCTGACAGCAGGACTAACCCAGCAGGCCGCTTCTCGACACAGGAAGAAATCCAGGCCAGGCTGTCTAGTGTAATTGCTAACCAAGACCCTATTGCTGTATAAAACCTAAATAAACACATAGATTCACCTGTAAAACTTTATTTTATATAATAAAGTATTCCACCTTAAATTAAACAATTTATTTTATTTTAGCAGTTCTGCAAATAGAAAACAGGAAAAAAAACTTTTATAAATTAAATATATGTATGTAAAAAATGTGTTATGTGCCATATGTAGCAATTTTTTACAGTATTTCAAAACGAGAAAGATATCAATGGTGCCTTTATGTTATGTTATGTCGAGAGCAAGTTTTGTACAGTTACAGTGATTGCTTTTCCACAGTATTTCAGCAAAACCTCTCATAGATTCAGTTTTTGCTGGCTTCTTGTGCATTGCATTATGATGTTGACTGGATGTATGATTTGCAAGACTTGCAACTGTCCCTCTGTTTGCTTGTAGTAGCACCCGATCAGTATGTCTTGTAATGGCACATCCATCCAGATACGCCTCACTTGTGTATGAAGTTTTCTTTGCTTTCAGAATATGAAATGAGTTGTGTCTACTCTGCCAGCCAAAGGTTTGCCTCATTGGGCTCTGAGATAATAGTAGATCCAACAGCATGCTACTATTAAATACAGCAAGAAACCGCATTAAGTAATGTTAAATATTAGGAAGAAAGTAATACTGTGATTTAAAAAAAAACTATATTATTAATCAGAAGACAGCTTGCTCTTACTAAAAGGAGCTCTCATTTACTTTATTTGAATTTTTTTTTCTCTTGATAAAAAGCAACAGTTTTAGGGATAGCTTAGAAAATGGGTTCTGGCTTGCTATCAGGGTTAATCTAACACCTTATGAGAGGACTCAATGTCACTTTCTCTCTGGGGGAATGATCCAGCAGCTTATCTAGTTGACGATCAAACCATGGCTGATAAAGGTGCAATCATTTCTGACTTGTAGTTTTCACTGATTTTGAAGCTAGTGATTGGTTGTGTCTTCTTGGCTCAAAAAGAGGCATATTACGGCACAAAAAGCCCAGCCCAGACAGCACATGCAGCATTTTGTCTGAAATACTTCCGGAGTCAAACATGCCTGCTGTAATAGCGGTGACTTGTCATCATAGGGAAGTATTTCCATTGTAAAGTGTTCAGAAGGAGTGACTGTATAGGTGGAAAGAAGCTTGGTGACTCGGTTGAAATTTTAAAATGTGGGTGACCACTCCTTTCTCCCCCTCTTTGTCTTGTATTTTTCCATGTTGCCTTGATCAGGTCATAACTGTGCCTGAACATTTTTATCAGGAATGGCCGATGTGTATGTGATTTGGGATCACAAGTAATGATTCATCAGGAAATGTCGATCCTGTTGGAAAGATTGCACCTTTACTTGCGGAAGTGACCCCCACCTGTGTCCTGACCTCTCCATTGACAGGCTCTCTCACCCATTTCCCCCACCTCCTTTAATTTTTGCTTTACTGTCATAAAGTAGGACTAAGATTGGCCTAAGCATTGCATGTTCTCTTGTGATGATAAATCCAAAGGAAGGCCTATAAATATTAACATTTGAAATAACTGCTAATAAAGGAAAATGGAAGAAAAAAAAATTATTTGAAACACAGAACCCATTTCATGGCCTGTATGATACCTGTTAAATCAGGGCTGGAGCTTTACTTAGGTTTCACGTGGCCTCTTAGGAGCCATGGGACAAATGAGAAACAGGTTATCGGGGAGTTCATGGAGTCAGTGAGAGTAATTGCTTCTTTTTTGCGGGTGAACTGAATATATTTCTTCACCAAATCTTGATGTTAACAATTAAGAAGAAGAAATGACATGGAAGTAGATCTCAGCAGAAAAATGCAGGCTGGGCATGAGTCATGTTACGCTCCCACATGCTCCTACAATCCACACAGATGCCTGTCTGCGGATTCTTGAAGTTACTGTTACTATTTAGTATCTCAAATTTTCCCTCACTGTTCACATGCCACTTTCTCTGTGCTCAGTGGTATCCTCATTTGCTTTTTAACCTACACTGAGGAGCCTTTGCAAGTTGCACTGATTTTCCAATTCTGCAGAAATGAGTAAGCTCACAGCATGGGGAAGAAGACAGTCAGTCCAATGAAGTTCTCTAAATTATTTTAACATTGCCTTTGAAGGCCTTGACTCATCCTTAGCTATTTCAATAAAGAAATTCCTACCATGAATTTAAAACCCTAAAAATTCTGTTTAAAATTATTTGGGCATTGGGGAACTCAGATGTCCCATTGTGGTAGAATTTTAAAAATAAATAGAAGTTTCTATTGAGAACCATGGGCAACATGTTTCTTACAATGAGAATTGCTATGCATTTTCAAATTGCAAATATATACGAAAATTGAAGACAAGAGGAAATTGTATTTCCAACTTGACTCTAATCACTCACAGAGGTGGCTTATTTTTATAGTTGGGATGTCCTTCGCACCCTTGATAAGAAAAGCCAATTGACTGCTCAGCACCACCTGCCATGGCCACTTGATTTGTGTTCACAAGGGTATCTCTGTGATGCTTGTCACGTCACTCTTGACCACCTCTGTTAATAAATTCAGGCAGTGAAGTGGCGATCGGAGTGTGACCCTATATTCCCAGCATATGGAAAGCTATCTTGGGTTTTAAGGTGGTAGAGATTGCCCAGGAGTTTGACAGCAACTTTGTTTCCTGGGTCGAAAATCGTATCCCACTGAGGTGTATGCAGTGGAGCATAATACATGCAAATATATGCAAAACTCCTTTTGTTTTACCTAAGATTCACTTTCTGTCTTACTTTCCCTTCCTGCTTAGTATGACTTTTGCCCCCAGGAGTGCCTGGACAGCATTCTAGTTTCTACAAAATGGTCCTCTGTGTGGGTGAACGTGTCCCAAACCTGCTCTCTCTTCCTTGTTTCAGTGTGACTGTCTTGATAGAGGTGGAGTTTATCCAGGGTAACTTGCTCAGTAACTATTCCTTTTTATGGCCTGGGGTTAAAGGGCGCATGACTCACATTGGTGAAAATAAGGAAGGCCTGGTCTTGTCTTGTATTAATAGTACTGGCTGCATTCCACCAGCCAAAGATTTCTATCTGCAAAGACCTATGAAACACTGAAGAGAAATGTAGGCAGAAGGAAATGGCCACATATCACAAGTTCTATTATATATTCTTTTGTAAATACATATTGTATATTACTTGGATGTTTTCTTATATCATTTACTGTTTTTATGAGTTAATGTCAGTTTTTACTCTCTCAACTTACTGTGTAACATTGTAAATAACATAATGTCCTTTATTATTTATATTTAAGCATCTAACATATAGAGTTGTTTCCATATAAGTTTAAGATAAATGTCAAAAATATATGTTCTTTTGTTTTTCTTTGCTTTAAAATTATGTATCTTTTCCTTTTCTTTTTTTTAAGAATAATTTATTGTTCAGGAGAAAGAATGTATATGTAACTGAAACTATCTGAAGAATGCACATTGAAGGCCGTGAGGTACTGATAAACTAAAGAATTTATTATTCAAAATACTAAGCAATAAGTAATTGTGATTTATTTAAAGTTTTGTCCATTTTCCATGAAAGACATACTGCAATAAAAATGCTACTCTGTGGAGACCTGGGAGTGTTGCTCAGCAGACTACAGCTTCAGTCTGTTAGACCAGCAACTTTCATCTCATTCCCATAGTTGTGCTAATTCAGGATTGTGTTCCATGGACCCCATGATCAGCTTGTCTATCCGTTTCTTCTTGTCTGTCCATTGCTTTTGCCACACCACCTGTTCTTAAATCATCTCCTCCCCACCAATGCTGTTTATCACTTTCTTCCTCGTTGAAGAGGCCACACAACCAGACAGTACTATGCTTCCTTTTTCGTCCATACACAATAACAGAGAGAGAATATTCTAGAGCATGACTGCCTGGATCCTGGCTGTTGCTATGTTTTGTAGTGACAGTAAGAAACTCCTTCAGAGTAAAGAAAATGACAACGTGCCATTCAATCACGAAAGGCAACGAAAAATGCTTTCGTGGTTCAAATAGTTCAATGGCCCATAGTGGCCTAAAAGGCAGCCGGTTAAGACCTGGCCACACTAAGCTTCCCTATAGCATCAGTTAATTGACTTTCCATTGGGCCCACAATTTATGGATTCTCAATTTCAAAAGAGGAGAAGGCCAAGTTGGGTTCATTCCCCTTATTCTGTCAATAAAACAAATCAAACTCATGTCTATCTAACTGCTCAGGGAGGAGCCTTTGCATGAGAAAATTCTCATATTCTAAGACTGAGTCATAGAAATGAGGGTATTACTTTTCTTATTGCAATTAACCTAAACAAAAGCCATATTTTAACAAATAGATATTTGCATGGTACTTTTCACATATTTCAAACATTTCACTCATTATTCCAGGTAGGTTAAGAGCTTCTGAAGTATATGGAATAGAGGTCAGCATCCTTTGGGGTAAACAGTGGCCTCCTTTGGAGTTTGCGGGTAACCTGAGACTTCCCACCAACGTCCACCTCCATCTATGTACCCAATTCCTATTACCTAGTTACGGCTCCTCGAGGATCATTTCCAAACACTCTGTATGTCCAGGAAATTTAAATTGTAACTTTTGACTGAGCTAGTTTTTCCTATTTATATTAATAAATTTTCAAAAATGCTTGAAATCTTCACATTTTCAACAACTTTAGTTTTCATGCACATACAAACACATAGACAAAAATTCCAAACACTCTCCGAAAGCCACCACATTCTTTCACTTGCTCTATAGTCATTTAGCCAACCAGCCACACAGAGAATATTTAAAACTTCAGGATTGAGACGTTATTCCTGGTTTTTGCTGAGGCTGTGTACCCAAATTGAACACGATAAGCAGTTATTGTAGTGATTTTGGTTAAAATTGTTTGGGATATAGTATTTGAGGTAGAAGCACGTGTGTGAGGGAGGTGAGGTGGTTTGGAAAGAGTGAAGGCTCATGTGCAGCCAGATTGAATGTCTGGATAACTACTATAATTCTTCCTTCTTGGCTGAAACCATGTTATCTCTTGATTTTCAAACCCAGGTTGGCTCTGGAAACAAGCAAACCTGAGTCTTTCTAACCTGAGTCTTCCCAATCATTAGATTTCTTTTCTGTCCTAACGATGAATGACAAAATGACTTGATGTTCACAGTTTGGGGTTAAGTAAGGCAGGTGTGAAATCTAGAGACTCAAGATGCTGGAAGGAGTGGAAAGTTTCGATGAGTTTATATGAATCACTTTGCACTCTATGTCTGGCTTGTCCTCTTTGAAACTGATTTAATAAAATAAATATATAGGAACTATTACTCCAAAAGATTAATTTGGCAGGAAATACCAATACTTTCAGTTTATGAAAGACAAAACTGTCTTGTTGCTGCAGGAAGCTGCAATATTCCTAACCTTTAAGGTTGTTGTTGAGCAGGGTGGCCATGCTCCCTCCCCTGTAGGTATCTTCAGGCTCCTGTTGACCTCCTGGTACTATAATTGTTGGTCTTCTCCGGGTAGTTATTGATTTTGAACTTTAATGTGCTTCAAAGCTTTATCCACCAGGGAAATAGGAAAAGAGTTTTGTTACCTGTAGGAAATCTATTGTGATCTACCTGAGCTTTTTAAAAACAGACCAGGAGAAGGAAATTAGTAATTTTTAAAGAAGAGACAGAGAATGGGAAAATAGTTTCATCCAGGATCTCTTTCTAACCCTTTCCCTTCAAACGAACTTATTGGAACAGAATTGGAAAGAAGAAAAGACATCTCTGCCCACCCCACAGGATGCCGAAAAGGCTAAAGAATTACCTCTGTAGATTTAAACATTTTTAATGACTTATGTATAGATTTGCTAACATAGAGAGAAATGAAGTATTAAATAAAAATCACATTTCATGATATTTTTATGGCCTAAAAGCATCCTTTATCTCTTTGTTGTTCTCTTTACATGATATGGTAAGTGATGAGGAAAATTTAGGCTCAGGAAGGTTAAAATATTTCTTGGAGTTACATATCTAAGAGAGCTGCAGAACTGACACTTGTACCCAGGTTTTCTGACTGCAAATCCAGTTTCTTTATATTGCGTTCTTCCTCTTTTCCTGCCTCCAGCAGAAACGGGTTTTTAGTTTTCAATCTTTGTGTGTACAGTATGTTACATCTACTGCTAAGTTTCTTTTTAGAAGAATGTGAGTCCTTCTAGCTTTGGTTTAGAGTGATTCCAGAAGCCAATTTGCTTGGCTTAGTGATTCTATGCACCTTTCCCTAAACTTAGCTTTCCAAGGAAATGAAGTGTAGCAGTGAGAATGAATTCACAATTTCGACATGTAGGTAGCATCCTAAAGTGAAAAGAGGAGGAACTTTGTGGTCAAAGCACTCTCCCCACCACTTAGAAACTTACTGACTGTGGACAGCTTCCTCCCCCAAGTTTCTTTCCTGATTTACAAAACTTTGACGTGATCAGGATTAAACTTAAATACGTGTGAGGAAGCTTGAAAGTGTCTAACACATAGTGAGTATTCAAATGCCACCTTCCATTTGCTCCTTCCCCTCCAGGTCCTTAAGTTTTGGAATCTAGATTTCTCAGTTCCAAATGACCTGGTCTACATTGCACAAATGGATCAAATAAATTTTATGTTATCATTTCTCCAACATAATGCCGGTAAGCAAATCCTTTTTAATAACAATTGTATGTTGAGAAACATATCACCAAACAACATTTAACTTTGTAGCTTTAATAAGTTCTTTAGGTTTGTGTTTTGTTCTTGTTTTCTGAGACAGGGTCTTGATCTGTCACCCAGACTGGAGGGCAATGGTGCAATTATAGCTCACTGCAACCTCCAATTCCTAAGCTCAAGCAATCCTCCCACCTCAGCCTTTCAAGTAGCTGGGACTACAGGTGTGCTCCACCATGCCCAGCAATTTTTTTTTTTTTTTTGGTAGGGACAAGATCTCGCTACGTTGCCCAGGCTGGTCTTCAATTCCTGGCCTCAAGTGATCCTCCTGCCTCGGCCTCCCAGAGTTGGAATTACAGGCATGAGCCACCACCCATGACTTTATGTGTTTGTTTTTTTGATGCAGTATAAGTTCAGCTTGCTTCTTATGCAGCCATACTATTTCATGTTAACTCTCATTTTTAGTAGCTTATTACATTAGTGTTTTATTATTAATATAATTTAACAGAAATTTACTAAACCATGACTCTGTAGAGTTGTAATAATACTACCTCCAAACATCATTGCAAACATCTAGAAGAATGAACAAAAATGATCCTAGATTGACAGTATATGTGTTTGTCCTAGTTTCTACCCAGGATGTTCAGACATATTCCATTTCTTTAAAAAAAAAAAATATATATATATACACACACACACACACACACACACATATATACATATATATATATATATATATATATATGCGCCTGGTGCGGTGGCTCATGCCTATAATCCCAGCACTTTGGAACGCCAAGGCAGGCAAATCACCTGAGGTCAGGAGTTTGAGATTGGCCTGACCAACATGGTGAAACCTCGTTCTCTACTAAAATTACAAAAATTAGCCAGGCATGGTGGCTAACGCCTGTAATCCCAGCTACGCAGGAGGCTGAGGCAGGAGAATCACTTGAACCTGGGAGGCAGAGGTTGCAGTGAGTCGAGATCGTGCCATTGCACTCCAGCCTGAGTGACAAGAGTGAAACTCTGTCTCAAAAAAATAAAATAAAATATATATATAAATAAAATAAAATAAATAAAATAAAATTTATATATATATATAAAATCCCACCAAAAGTCTGCAGAGTGACCGAATTAGTCTGGTTTCAGATTAAATTCTAAATGTGAGAAACCACATAGCTCCCACTTCCTCTTCACTTCCTCTTCACTCTTTACTCTGTGCATAAAACAGGATATTTTTCTCATCCTGGGTATGAAGCAATTAATAATTTATGGATGTAGCCTATTTGGATTCAATCCCTTAAAACTTCATACTACATCCAAGGTGGGGGTGACTTAGTCTCTGATATCAATCATCAGGCTTGTAATATAGGCTTTGTTAATGGCAGGAGAGTCAAATATAACTTTCCATTCCTTATTCTTCATTTAAATAAAAAACTTTAGCTCATGATAAAAATAATTCATGAGGACATTTTATTATTTTTGATATTAAAGAAATAATATCCTAGATGTAAACTTTGCACGTTTCTAATTATTATCATGAGTTGAGCTAATACTTGTCTTCTAGTCCCTAGACGACGATTCTTTTTTGCCTTACTGGAGGAGCCCTTGTCTTGAAGTGAGATGCTTCAACAGTAGAGGACTTCTAGTTTCTCCCAGTTGAGGCTAAAGTGAACTTTTCATCTTCTTCAGAGGAAGGGGCTTCCTTGATTTGTACTTTTGCAGCTCCTCAGTTAACAACACAATTTTATCTTGGATCCCAAGTTCTCTTCACCATTGAGAATAAGGAAGAGAGAAAATGCTGTGCATGACAGTCACCTACTCCAAGCTCCCCAACCCCTTGTAACCAGGTATCTTCCAATAATGAGATGATTCTGCCCTCACTCAAGAGTCTCCCTTACAAAGATTCCATCCTCCCTTTACTTTTTTTTTTTTTCTGCAAAACAAGGCCTCCTTTAGTACCTCCTTAGTTTAAAACCCTTATCTTCCCAGCTCTTCCCTTCACTGATACCTCTGATTTCAAAGGCTCTGAAGTCCAAAGACCACACAACTTACTGTGAACAGAAATTCAGTCAGAAATTATTGGGGTTAGAGAGAATTTAGAGAAATTGTATTGAACTGGACAGTCCTCTTTGATTAGTGGTGGCCCTTTAGAAAGTTGTAAGGCAGAGTCCCATGGTGTTTCATCTTTTCCATGATTTGCTTGACCAAAAACTTCTCTTTCACAACACGAAAATATGCTAATCCACCACACGTTTTGGATTCTGCTCTGTTTGCCTGAGGTGTTAGATCTCTAGCCAGGACTGTGAAGGGAAGGAACTTGAATCCTTCCTCTTGAGCTATTAATGCAGAGTCAATGAGATGAAAGGTTTCACTCAGGGTCAAAATCATGTCAGTTATCAAGCAAAGGAGCAACTAAGGGGAAACATCTCCTCATCTGGTTAGTGGAGCCACATGCCACCCACTGATCAAGCCAGACCTGAGCAATATTCTAGATTTCTCCCTGCATATCTAATTGGTGACAATGGTGATGGTACCACTGATAGGTCAAACAAGTTCACTCCCTCCTTCACAGCCTCACTACTTCGGCTCTTGTTTATGCTCTTATCATCATCTGTCACTGGGTTCCATATGCCTCCTGACTTGTCTTCTTCCTTTCACTCCCCTGGGCCATCCTTCACATCATACTAGAAGACTCTGTCTAACTTGCAGACCTTATTGTGTCAATCTCCTGTTTATGGCCCCTCCATGGCTCCCCACCTGACACAGGAGGCCCTTCACAGTCTGGCTTCCGTCAATCATAACTTGTCTCCAGCCTTCATTCTTCATTCTGATCTTACTGTTTTCTAGTTCCCAAATACACCACACCAGTGTTTATGAAACGCTAATCCTTAGCATATGAACTTTATGGTTATTGACATATTCATGTACCACCTGTATTAGTTTTTGCATACTGTTTATTTTTAATTGACTACATTTTGAACTACAATAAAGTAATTTCAACTAAAACTTTGTATCAATGCTGTGAATGGAAAACTGCTATCAGTTGCCATAATAAAAATAAAACTGTAAAAATAAATATAATAAAAATGAAGTTCTAACCAGATACTGTTGCCTGCTCAAAGTTCTGAGCAGTAAGCCTGTTCCGTGTTTGACACAAAGCGAGTTCAGAAAGTGTTAGAGAGATAGAAAATATTTTTGAGAAGCACGGAAATATTTATTCTGAGTTAGCCAGGATTGACAGGGAGTTGATAGGGCAGTTACTTCTATGGTTTTGTTCAATGTTATTTAATGCTTGATCCTAGAATCATCTCGCATACAACATTCAGCCACCTGCATATCTCAGGAAGCACAGTATTGTGCTTGCTACATATCCCTGCCCTTGTTCCGTTTTACTGGAGCTCCCTTCTCCATTCATCCTCCTGACAAACTTCTTTCACCCTCTCTCTGGATAAAGAGAGTTTCCCTCTCTGGGAATCCTTCCATGACCTATTTCCAAGTTTCCAGACCTTGAGTGTTCCTCAATTGCTATCTCATAGCATGCCATACACTCTCTAACACAGCATTTTCCATCTATCTCAGAACTTGTAGTTAACTGCAACTCCTCCCTCAGCAGCCCATCCATTCATTGAGGACAGACAAAGACACTGTCTTATTTGTGTATGCCCAGAGCCTAAGACAGTGCCTGGAATATGGTAGATGCTGGACATCTAGAGAATATATCTCTGGCAGCGAGAGACTCAGGGTATTTACATAGGTTGGGAAGCACATGAGGAATCTCGGTGATCATAGTCACCTTTAAAGCTAAAACCAAGAAAAGAGTAACCTGTAAATTGTTACAACAAAATCAGAAACACAGGAGTAGAACCAAGCTTGCTAAGTCATGGTCAAAAACACCATAGGTCAGAGTTCAAGGAATGAAGACTTCAAAGTTTAGACTAGATTTTGTAGTGAATGCATGAGTACTAAATGTACCTTTACGCTTGCCTTGGCTCCCTCTTCACCCAAGAACCCAAGCTTAAAATTAACCCTTCATTTCTGTTTGTCCTCCTTCCCCCCCACATCTTCTCAAAGTCTTGAAAATAAAGCCCTTTAATTGAGCATCCTTCACTAGGTCAGTTTTTTTTTTTTTTTTTTTTTTCTCAACTTTTATTTTAGATTTAGAGGATACGTGTGCAGGTTTGTTTACATAGGTATATTGTGTGATGCTGAGGTTTGGGCTACGAATGATCCCATCCCTAGGTAGCGAACATAATACCCAACAGATAGTTTTTCAACCCTTTCACCCCCTAGTAGTCCACAGGGCCTATTGTTCCCATCTTTATGTCCTTGAGTACCCAATGTTTAGTTCCCATTTATAAGTGAAAACATGCAGTATTTGGCTTTCTGTTCCTGTGTTAAAGCCCTTAGGATAATGGCCTCCAGTTATATCTGTGTTGCTTCAAAGGACATGATTTTGTTCTTTGTTCTTTTTTAAATAGCTGTGTAGTATTCCATGGTATATATGTACCACATTTAGGTCAGCCTTATAAAGAAGATTTCCTTACTGACCGTAGCATTAAACCCCACCTAATTGCTCAGTCCTTTGAAGAGGTACAAAGATATCCTTGCATAGAACAAGCCCACAAGTTTTCCAAATGTGTAGGCTGAGTAAAACATATGAAATGAACATGCTGTATAAATCAGTGAAATATGTAACTTGTTATTCTGGATAGAATGCTGATTTGTAAGACTAAGTGTTCAGGGATATTCTAGGTAATTCCACTTCTTGGGTAGGCACAGTATAACTATTCGCAAGAGAGAGGAAGGACACCTAATATTACCACAGAAAACTTCTTTTCCCAGTAGGTTTCCAGTCTGGAAATGTAGTCTTCTTTATTGATTGAAAAAATCTGTCAAATTGTCAACTTAAAAGTAAGGTTTTTTGTTTATTGGTTTACCCAGTGATTCTAAGGCTAACTCCAAATTTAGTTACCTGAAGATTAAAAGAATATAGCCATGTGGGTTCTTTAAGCTTTCCTGTCCAATATATAAGCCCAGTTTGCTACCTGCTATCAATGGAATTTTATGCAACTTTCAACTTTAAAGATAATTGGATAGGAAGTACCTACAGAGCTTTTTGAAACTTTCAGTGAAACAGCATGTCCCTGGCATGGAGTTGATCACACCTGCAACTCCTGCCAATCTGTGCTTGTCAGACTCAGAATTAGTCTCCTAGGCTGCCTATTCAGTGATGCCTGAAGGTGCCCACACCTGGGATAGCAGATAGCCCATTGCTCATGACCTCCTAAATTCCCCAAACCTAAAGTGCAGCAGGTTGACAACCAGGTTGATAGGGTTAAGCTTTGTGTTACCACCTAAATCTCATCTTGAATTGTAATCCCCAGGTGTTGAGGTAGAGACCTAGAGGGAAGTAATTGGATTATGGGGGCGGGGGTAGTTTCCCCCAGGCTGTTCTCATGGTAGTGAGTGAATTCTCACGAAATCTGATGGTTTTATAAGGGGCTCTCCTCCCTTCACTCCTCACTCCACTGTCCTCCCACCTTGTGTAGTAGGTTGTGTTTACTTCCCCTTCTACCATGATTGTATGTTCCCTGACATCTTCCCCAGCCACGTGGAATGGTGAGTCAATTAGACCTCTTTCCTTTATAAATTACCCAGTCTCCAGTAGTTCCTTAGCCCAGTGTGAGAATGAATTAATACAGTGAATTGGTACTGCAGAGAGTGGGGTACTGCTATAAAGATACTTGAAAAGGTGTAAGCAGCTTCGGAATAGGGTAATGGGCAGAGGTTGAAACAGTTTGGAGGACTCAGAATAAGACATGTGGGGAAAGCTTAGAACTTCCTAGAGACTTGTAGAATGGTTTTGGTGAAAATGCTGATAGTGGTATGTGCCTGGCAAGGTGTCATAGCCCCAGCAGTGGGAAGTGGTTGACACATGGGTTGGTTAGAAAGACTTTACCAACAACAGTATAGGATTGAAAAAGGAAAGTTTATTAGAAAGGAAGAACACTACAAAAGGGTGCAGCGGAGCACCTCAGTGAGAGGACTGAGCATACCATGGTGGATTTTTCCTTGGGAGCATTTATGGACCTTAAGGTGTGAGCTTAGGTTTGTGAAATGAGTTTTGGCATGGCATTGCAGAGATGCAGAGAAATTTTAATTATTATACTCATCAAAATTGAAAGAGGCCTGGAACCAGATGCCAACTTTAGATACTAAGGAAGTTTAATTACTCTTATTTTTCTAGATAAGGAGTTTTGCCTCCAGATGGTCTGTTTGATAGTCACCAGGTGGTCTTTGCTCCCCTTTAAATTCCTCAGACAAGGAGTTTTTGTCTCTGGGGCTTGTTCAATGGTCACCAGGTGATTTTGCTCTCCTCATTTTCCCTCTGACAAATATTTTGGTCAAATCTTTGACCCTTTATATTTCCCCATGCCTCATGTCTGTCTACCTGCTGCCTATTGGGGTCTCAAGAAAGAGAAAACACTATAGTGAAGAGGGGCATCGAGCCTGTCTGGCTACCTCCTGCTGAAAGGAGAGCATTGAAGGGGGTAGGTTGCATTTTTCCCTTTCTTGTTCTCTGTCACGAAAGGAACGAAGGGTCATGAAAAACTTGTTCAAGGGTGGCAGATAGGGAGAAACTGAATTCCATCAAGGGGCCCCATGTAAATGGAAGTTACTGTTGTAGGCTGGTATTAGGATTGCATAGTCACCTGTAGGAATCTCTGTAATCTGGAAGATACAAACTTAGTAAAAGATTAAAAAGGTAGGGACCAAATATTAAAGGGATGCAAGGAATGGAAGAAGCCAAGTGATTTTTGGAAACCAATCAGTAACAGGTTTGATCCACTCTAGGTTACTTTGGGAAAGTGTGTGTAACCATCTGGCTTGTTTGAAAATGTCTTGGATGTCAGTCTCCACTTCTCCAAACACATTTATGTAGGTGCAACAGGTTTTGTTGATGACAGCACAGTCTCCTCCTCATTCAGCTAGGAGGTAATCCAGAGCCTGTCTATTATCAAAAACCATTCCTGCTAGTGAGTCTAAAGACTTTTGTATCGCTGATATACTTGCACCAGTTTTTGCTAAGGCTATTTCAAGGGAGGTGGTAAGCTCTCATAGTAGGATTTTATGGTTAGTAAAACCTGCACAAGGGGCGAGAGTTGCAATAGTTTCTACAACTCCCGTCACAAGAAGTTCTAGGCCCTTTCGTCCTCTTGAATGAAATTCTGAGTAGGAAGTTACGTTCAGGACAGCGATTTAGGTGGGAGCTATTGTTCCCAGAGTACAATCACCATAATGAAGAGAATGATCAAGGTGGGTGATATGGTTAGCCTTTGTGTCCCCACCCACATCTCATCTTGAATTGTAATCCCCGGGTGTTTAGGGAGAGACCTGGTAAGGAGCGATTGGATTATGGGAACAGTTTTCCCAAGGCTGTTCTCATGATAGTGAGTGAGTTTTCATGAGATCTGATGGTTTTATAAGGGGCTCTTCCACCTTTGCTTGCCACCTGCCTTCTCGAGAACAAGGTGCCTTGCTTTCCCTTTCACCATGATTGTAAGTTTCCTGAGGCCTCCCCAGACATGCAAAACTGTGAGTCAAATTAAACCTTTTTCCTTTATGAATTATCCAGTCTCTGATAGTTCTTTATAGCAGTGTGAGAATGAACTAATACACAGGTATTTAAATATGAACAACCCAGGGACTTGTACATGGTTAAATCTATAAAGCCAGAACATCTGTGCTCCAAGGCCAGGTCAGTGGTTTATTTATCTTATAAACTCACAGTCCAAAAGATTCATAGAGAGATCCTGTCTCTACAAAAAATTTAAAAATTAGCCAGTCATGGTGTTGTGCACCTGTGGTCCAAGCCACTCAGGAGGCTCAAATGGGAGAATCACTTGAGCCCGGGAGGTAGAAGCTGCGCGAACCATGATCACATCACTTCACTCTGGCCTGGGCAACAGAGTGAGACCCTGCCTCAGAAAACAAACATAAGATTCAGAATAAACCACTTAGATGAGTATAACTCTTTCCTTTGAATTCACAAATCGAGGATGTAAAATGATTGAGCTTGTCCACAATCACTCAACCAATAAAATGAAGACCTGAAGAGGAGCTGACAGCTCTTCAGCCATTATGAGGCCATGTGGCTAGCAATTCTTTAAAGGCCCTGAAGAGGCCGGGCGCGGTGGCTCAAGCCTGTAATCCCAGCACTTTGGGAGGCCGAGGTGGGTGGATCAGGAGGTCAGGAGATCGAGACCATCCTGGCTAACATGGTGAAACCCCGTCTCTACTAAAAATACAAAAAACTAGCCGGGCGTGGTGGCGGGCGCCTGTAGTCCCAGCTACTCCGAGGCTGAGGCAGGAGAATGGCGTGAACCTGGGAGGCGGAGCTTGCAGTGAGCCAAGATCGCGCCACTGCACTCCAGCCTGGGTGACACAGCGCGAGACTCCGTCTCAAAAAAAAAAAAAAAAAAAAAAAAAAAAAGGCCCTGAAGAAAATCCAGAGAGTAGTAACTTCCTGCTCTTTCTTGCTGATACTCATGTGTCAGTGTTCCATGTTGGAAGCTGACGAACATTGTGCAGCTTTCTCTAGAATTTGCCTATGTTATGGTAAAAGGAAAATACGATATAAAGAACGTGAGCTCTGAGACCAGTGAGATCTAGGCTTACATCCTTCCTCTTTCACTTGGACGGTTTGGGCAAATTTACATCCTTGAGCTTCAGATTCATTGTAGGGTTTACATTTGATCGTTTTTCTAGGCAAGCTTTAGTACAGAGCAATGCCATATAGTAGGTGCTCAATAAATACCCTGTCCGCCTTTGGGGCAATTTTCTTGTGTAGGAACACTAGCTTGTCTGGCAAAGAGAAAGCAATAGGCACTGTTCCCGAGCTTAGCAGCCTCGCTGATTATGGCAGGTCCTGCCCTTCCTGCAGAAAGCTCCCCTGGGGAAGCCAGGCAAGAATGTGTGTCGTCAGGAAGCTGGGGTCCAGGCTCTGCTGCCAGGATGGAGGCCCATTTTGTTCCCCCTGCTACATCAAAACATAAGAGTACAAACTTACTCAGAACTGAGTTAGCCCAGTAGAACAGGTGTTTCGTTTTCCTTGATAAGAAAACAATTTTATGAATTCAGAAATGGAAATGATAGTTTGCTCCATCCAATTAGCAGGAGCTAATTTAGATTTCAAGGTCTTTGTGTACGGGGGTCCTCCTCCTTCATGTGCCCAGCACTTTGGCTGTACTCCCTCCCTGCGTCTGTGACTCAGCATTCATGCCTGCACTGTAAACAATTACGATTTCCATTTTAGGATTTCGTCTCCTGGTGCTGTGCTACAGTCCCCATTTTTAGGAAATTGGTGCTTGGCAAACGATGAAAAGTTTCACAGAATATGAAGGTTATGGCACAGTTTTCTCCTGCCTTATGGCTTAATTTAATTAGATATTCTGTAATAGCTCTGCAGCAGAATTGTGCTGCAGAATGGGCTCCATTTTGCCCTATGGCCACTGCAGGAGCAGAGGAACTACAAGATATGCTAGATGACTCATCAGCTGATGGAAAATGCAGTGAAACCTTTGCCTTTTCGACAGGATCAGGCAAGGTGACTGAGAAAGCATCCCTGGGAATAGATACCTGGTAACTCAGCATGTACAAGATCATTTTAAAACATGCTTACAGTAAGGTAATCAGCAAAACCACTGTCTGACCTTGAAATTATTCTGTGGTTGCTGGACCTTGAAGACACTGATGGAGGCAGCTAAGTCCAGCTGTCTGGGACTTTGATCAACTATGTCTGCCCTACTCAGTATAGCCAAGACCTCCCTTAGAGCAGGTTCTCTAGGGCAGGAGGTGCAAGCAGAGAAGTCAGGAGACCAAGATGCTCTTTCTTATTCTGGCAGATACCGAGTTACCTCATGCCTTTGCAGGCTTTCAGCTGTGAGCAAATTCTGATATTTATTATCCTTACTGGGGACACTCAGCTTCACAGATTTTGTTTTTCAAACATGAAAAAAAAAAAATCGGCCCCAAAGTCACAGTATGTTTTGGCGGCTATGTTCAGACTTGATAGAAAGGCATCCCCATGGGGATGTAGCTTTTGTCTGGTTCCGTTTACTTTGCTATCTTCAGAAGGGGAAGATGGAGAGATAACTGGTTGGGTGGGGCTATGTGATGGAGATTTTCTGTTAAGATGAAAATGAGGGGAGCTTTAGGTAGGTGACAGATGACTTCGTAAGAGACTGCATGTAACTAGTCATCCCAGTTATGAACAAGGTTGCAATCTAAGACACAAGTGACAGGTGGCCTAGGAGGCAATGCTCACATGTAGCCAATTGGTACAGTCATATTCCCTTGCAAGGCTGTAAAGGGGACCATTCTGTGTTACTGCTCATAGCCATGGCTACACTGTCTGCCTGTTAGATGTTTAAGAATTAATCTCCAGTATTTTCCTGTAGCCCTTCCAAAATGGATCCTTCAAGAAGATTCATGCAAACCTCATTCCTTTACTCAAAGCTCATTCTTTAATTCAACAAACTTACACTGAGTGTGTGTAATAGGCACAACACTGGACTAAGTGTTGGTGATGCAAAGAGTAAAATGTATCTTATTTAAACTCATCTAATCCTTCTAAGAGAACACATTCTAGTGCTGGAGACTGACACATAAACTACAGCAATGTGTTCTGGATACTGACACATAAACTACAGCTGAGGAGGTTATGCTTCAGTGAAAAGAACAAAGATTTAGAATCCTTAGTCCTGTGTTTATTACCAACTTCACCCCATAGGTGCATGTGACCCTAACCTTGACGTATTACTGAACATCTTGGAACCTAGTTTACGTACCTATAAGAGTTGAATAGTCTTAAAAGAATATTGTGATGGTTAGGATATATAAATATATGTATCAGTGTATATATATAATGATCATATCGTATATATATATCACATATATAGGATTATGAAGGTTATGGCGCAATTTTCTACTGGCTTAAGGCTTAATTTAATTAGATATTCTGTAATAGCTCAGCAGAATTGTACTGCAGATATATTTATCTTATATATATCCTATATGTATATAAAATATTAGGTTGGTGCAAAAGTAATCACAGTGAAACTGACCATGTGAATATATATAACAGAGCAATTGCTCAGTTAATAGTTTTAATGAGAATTTAAAGGTCCAGTGATAATATCACAAAGTGCCACCAGAGCACAGAAGAGGCAACTACTGTCTGAGGTTTATAATTTAGCTAGGTTTGAAAAGAATTGTTGCTTACCCAACCAAGAATGGGATAAATTATTTTTCATGAGCAGATGCCCAGAGAAGTGGAAGAGCAGGGTCTTTTCAAGTAGGTGTGGTGGTAAGTAGAGTTAGAAGTGGATTCAAATATAGGGCTGATGTAGCTAACTGGGACTAAATTTTGGAGTAAGTTCATTGTGTCCACCCTGGAGGCAATTAATAAGCAGGGTGACTTGTTCAGAAATGGGATTTATAAAATTGATTCTGGAGTCCAGGATGCTAAGGCAATGGAGTAGAGAGGGAGTGGGAGAGAGCAAGATGGAATTTAGAAGGTGAAGGTAATGTTGTACATGAGTGGTGATGGCCTGAATCTAATATGGATTCGTGGCAAAGAAAATGGAGAGTAGAAAATGGAGTGAGGAGGAATTTATGAGGTGGAGAGAAAGCCCTGATGACTAAGTGAACGTGTGGTGTGAGGTGGTAGAGGATCCAAGGATGTCATTGAGCTTGGGTTTTGGAAAGGTTGCCAACATCTATTCTAAGAAATTAGACAAAACACTCTTCACCCACTTAGAGAAGCCCAAGAGGTAGGGACTGAGACAAGCCCAACACCCTATTAATTGGCTCAGTCAGATCCTGATGGTAGCTGTGGGCTATTCATGTTGTATTGTGCTAGCATTGCATGCATATCATCACCTAATCTTTAGAGCAATGCTATGAAACAGGTATCATTCTCATACTATACATAAGGAAACTGAGGCTCAGCTGTGTTAGGAATCTTGCCTAATTGCATACAACCAGCAACACTTGGAGCTGGAAATCAACCAAGATTTGCCTGATACCAAAGGCCCTGATCTTCACCACTTCCCTCTATCTGTTCCTCTTATGGAGATGCCTACCACCTAGGACTCATAAAGAGGATCGCCTCTTTAAGAGAAGATCAAGCCTCTCCACCATCACAGATTATTTCCCTTGGTGTAACATGGGAGAACAAATTCTGACTGAAGCCAGGTTGTCTCTCTCTCTTTTTTAAATTACTTATTTTTAATTTTTGTGAATACATAGTAGGTGTATATATTTTTCTTTTAAGTTACTTATAATAGCAACATTTGACTTAGGGATAAAACTCACTCTGTCCCCATTATCTGTATTCATTCGTTCACTCGTTCACCAGCCACCATCAGTCAGTAGCATTCCACCAATGCTCTCTTCTCTCCTGGCACTGTGCCAGGCTCTGTGTCCACTGTTTCATGATTTTTAAAAATTTTTATTTATATATTTTTGAGACAGACTCATGCTATTGCCCAGACTGGAGTACAGTGGTATGATCTCAGTTCACTGCAACCTCCACCTCCCAGGTTCCAGTGATTCTCATGCCTCAGCCTCCCAAGTAGCTGGGACTACAGGTGTTTGCCACCACACCAGGCTAATTTTTTTGTATTTTTAGTAGAGACAAAGTTTTCCTATCTTGGCCAGGTTGATCTTGAACTCTGGGCCTCAAGTGATCTGTCTACCATGGCCTCCCAAAGTGCTGAGATTATAGGTGTGAGCCACCGCAACCAGCTTGAAGATTTCTAAGATGCTTCTGGAAACTTCCCCTGCTGACTGTCCTCATCTTCCCATCTTTTATGGAAAAAGCATTTCCCTCTTGGCATTCTGAGAGTTCATAGAGGAATGAAGCCTCCTTTCCATGTTCCTCCATTTCTGACATTGCTGGAAATGTTGCAGGTTTTTTGTTTGTTTGTTTGTTTGTTTTTGTTTTGTTTTGTTGACAGTGTTTCACTCTTCTTGCCCAGGCTGTAGTGCAATGGCATGATCTCGGCTCACGGCAACCTCCACCTCCTGGGTTCAACCTATTCTCCTGCCTCAGCCTCCCAAGTAGCTGGGATTACAGGCATGTGCTGCCATGCCTGGCTAATTGTATATTTTTAGTAGAGATGGGGTTTCTCCATGTTGGTCAGGCTGGTCTCGAACTCCAAGCCTCAGGTGATCCGCCCACCTCAGCCTCCCAAAGTGCCGGGATTACAGGCGTGAGCCACCATGATCAGTAGGTCACTTTTAACTTAACATTCTAGGAGCTGTGTTGACATATGTCCTACCCATCAGTCCTCAGGGAAAATAAGGTTTTAATCTCAATCCAGCCTTCCCAGGGAGTGGTAAACCCTCCACATCAGGGAGGACCAGGTTGACCTGCCAGTGGGTTAGGATGCTTCAGGTGTGACTGTTTCATCTGTGGAATATGGTGGTTTGCAGAATAAGTGCTACTGGATAATTCTGGTCACCCAGATACTCATGCCTACTTTGCAAATTAGGTTTACTCCCAAAGTGAGTGTACTAATGGAAAGCAGTTTGTATGGCTATCAAAATACAGTCACTACTACAGACAACAGGGTAAGCCTGACCATCATGAGTGAAAATCACAGACCTCAGAGTTGAAGATCAGAGGGTAGCTAAAACTTTCTTCACTATAAATTGATAGAATTTTTCTACAAAGATCAAATCATTGCTTTTCTTAGGTTTTCAAATTATCTATTGCAGCCTGCACCACATTATATTATATTCACATTTATGGCTGACTTCCAGCTAGTTGTGAGCTCATAGATTTTAGAGATTATGCTGGGTTCACCTTTAGCCCTAATGCTTAGCACTATGCCTGGAACTTACAGGATCTTAACAAATATCATTCAGAGCTACTACTTTATTTATCATTGTCAACAGGGAAGATCACAGGGCTCTACGGAAAAAAACCAAAACAAACTCTTAATTCATTCAAGGTTCTTCTCTGTACTAGTCTTAACCAAGATGAATGGTAAAAGAATATGTTTGCAGCAGGGTGGAGTGGATAATTTCATAAATGAAGATGGATTATAATATTATGATATTGTTCTTTTATTACATATCTATCATAAAAGAAAATAATCTTACTAAAGAATAATCTTTGGTCCTTTCAATTAATGTAATAGAGACTCTCAATTTAGCTGGAAGAGAGATTCAGTCTTGCCTGAGCACGTCTCTGGAATTGGTGGGAGCAGCTGCCAGAGGCCGTTTGCATATGGATTGAAGGTCCTCTTGGGAGAGTTCTCATTCTGAAGGAAGAAGTTGCCTGGCAACAAGAGTTTGACCCATGGAGACAGCCTTACCCAACAGAGGAGCAAGGAAGCCTGACTACTGTGTGATGTCTGTCACCTCGATCCCTCTCCCAGCAGGATGACAATTTATACCTAGGTGCTATAGAGAGTAGAGAGTTTGAATGTACAAAGTGGTGGAAAATAAACTTGCATTACTAATCTTTTTTAAAAGAGTGGAGTACAATGCCATGCTTCAGGATCTATGTGATAAACTTAAACCTAAATAGAAGGGAAGCATCCCTGTTTTTTTTTTTTTTTTTTTTTAACTAGAAAACAGTTTGGGTATGGTAATGTCACCAAAGCATTCATGACAATGCATGGCAAAGCAGCAACAGTACCAGGAGGAAGACTTTGAAGCCCAGTGGAGCGTGAAGAATAGACCCCTGTAGGATGTGATAGTATCCAGATGATACTCATTGGAACACGGATACACCTAGAATAGAGTAGCAGACAGAGTGACAAAGTGATACTCAGCAGAGGACTGAGGGGGAACAGTTGCACCCAGTGGAACAGTGAGCGGATGGAAAATAATGGTACTAGGGGGTGGATGTGAAGCAGCATCGTTGTCTGGGATAGTATCTGAGGTTCGTGGTCTCAATCCAAGAAGATCAAGGACACGGACACGCACAGGGACTGAGTTTAGAAGCTGAGGTTTAATAGGCAAAAGAAAGAGAAAGGAAAACAGCTCTCTCTCTAGAGTGGAGGTGGAGAGAGAGACAGAGTCGCCCCCATGGGAATCCCAGCCTGCCTACTGAATGTACCAGATTTTATACAGAGGCTTGAGGAGGCGGTGTCTGATTTATGAAGGGCCTACAGATTGGTTGCACCAGTTATGACATTTACGTAGCATGTGAGGAAGGCTGGCCACCCCATCCCAATCTTATTATGCAAATGGGTTTTCTACTTGACTGGCACCATGTTGTCTGCTTCTTACTGTACACTTGGCTGGAAAGCAGAAGGGAAGATGGAGCCACAATTTTGAACATGCCTATTCCCAGGTAGCCTATTCCTACTGGCACAGCTGCCGGCATTCACCTGTGCAAGCTTCTAGCTTGCTTGTCTATGTCTGCAGCTAAATTTTACAGGCTGTTCTTTGTTAGAAAAGAAAATGATTTGGGGGCTGCTTTTCATTGAAAGGAAAATCTTACCTTAACTATCTACCTAAATGATTTCTTCTTAACTCCTGTATCAGATGTTGGTGTCAAAGGGGGAGCCATCAAAGGATTCTAGAGCTCTACTATAAGCCTAATTGAAATAACAACTGCTACTGGACTTAATGAGATCATGGATCTCTAGTCCAGGATGTGAGAAAGCCTGCATCCCATGGCCGTGCACAAAAAGTCGCTGATAGTTAACTTTCCTTTTCCAAATGGATTTTGTTTTATTCAACATGGTGCTTTCTTTAAATAAATTATTTCACAAACTGAGGAATCCTACATTAATTCAAATATTTAATTTATATGCACGTGTTTTCTCCAATTTAGTCCCACAGGGAATTCAGTTAGCTTATAAGAATGCAAACACTTCAGCAACTTATAACAAATTCAGAACAAGTGAAACTACATTTAATCTCTCTCTACTTTATTTAAACTTTAAATTGGGATTTCAGCTATAGCCATAGTGTAAGATGTATGTGAATTTTTGTTTCCACAACTTCTAAGCTCTTTGACTGTTCAGTGTAGTGTTTACACTATTGGGTGAGAAAAATCAGTTTAAGAGACTGAGATGCTAACACTCAAAGAGGGCAAATGAGTTCACCAAGTTGTACCCAAAATTGCTATCTTTTCCTAACATGTTTTTTTCTTCATTTCCTTCTTTTGCCTGATCAAATAACACAGAGAAAGTGGTCCTATTTAGTAAATTGAAATACATCTCTGATACCCAATACAATACAGCCAATAAGTGTGCATTGTACCCGATGGAATTGACAGATGGCTGCGAGGGCCAGGTGAGGCAGTGACTGAGCTGCCCAAAACAAGTGTCAGTGAGTGGCTACATTGATTTTAAGAGCCTATCAAGTAAGCAGAAATTAATAATAAAAACAATCAAGTTTAAATTTCAGCTTGTTTGGAGTACCAATCCTTGATACAAAAGGAGTGGGATAATATTTTTTCCTTGACGCTTGGGCTTCCCAATGAAGTTGAATTACTTTCTACCAAATGGGAAATGTTATGCATTTTTGGGACAAAACCCAGATCAATGCAATATAGAGTGTGTTCTTTTTATTGGTGTTGTCTTCTTTATTGTCAATCCTGGAATACCAGATCTAGAAATAATATGGGAGTAGAATTAGAAGGAAATTAGAATGATCGAATTCCGTCTATATGACAGGAAATGTCATACCTTATTTTATTTTGTATATATAATTTTAAGCTTTACCTATTATTTATTTATTTTGAGACAGGGTCTTGCTTTGTCTCCCAGGCTGCAGTGCAGTGACATGATCATGGCTTACTGCAGTCTTGACCTCTAGAGCTCAAGCAATCCTCCCACAAGAATAGTTGGGACCACAAGCATGTGCCACCACACCTAGCTAAGTTTTGGTTTTCTTTGATGGTGACGGGTTTTCACCATGTTTCCCACGCTGGTCTTGAACTCCTAGGCTCAAGTGATCTGTCCATCTTGGCCTCCCAAAGTGCTAGGATTATAAGCATGAGCCCCAAGCTTTACTATTTTATCTCTTCATAAGCTACTCCAAAAGTTGGTGGCATGTATTACCTGGTAATTTTTGAATCATAAATGTCAACACTTTTAGGGGTTTGCAGGAACCCTCCAGCTGATGAGTGAGATTAATCAGAGCCCACCATCCACACTTCAGTGATTTTGTTCTATTTATTTTTGCATAGCATTTTATAATATAAATTACATGTTGTAATAGTATTTTAAAATTTGGCTATACCTGAAGTGCTCTGAATATATCTTTCAAAAATGTCAAGACTATATGGAACTATCAAAAAGGTGTCTGAGATTGAAGCCACCCTCCTTTCATTTTATTTTATTTTTTTGAGACTGAGTCTCACTCTGTCACCCAGCCTAGAATGGAGTGGTACCATCTTGGTTCACTGCAAACTCTGCCTCCTGGGTTCAAGGGATTCCTGCCTCAGCCTCCTGAGTAGCTGGGACTACAGGCATGCTACACCATACCCAGCTAATTTTTTGTATTCTTTTTTTCATAGAGATGGGGTTTTACCATATTGGCCAGGCTGGTCTTGAACTCCCGACCTCAAGCGATCTGCCCACCTTGGCCACCCAAAGTGCTGGGATTACAGGTGTGAGTCACTGCACCCAGCCAAAGCTACCCTCTTAATAGGAGTTGGAGTTTATGTCTGTTTGATTCCTAAGACCACACTCTTTATATCAAAATGTGCTACCTGCCTGGAGGTACTTTTGCATATTATGGTCAAGTTTATGAGCAAAATAATTTTAAATTCTGCCTACAGTGAAGTGGTTAGCAAAGCCACTGTCTGACCTTGAACTTATTTTGAAGGATGTTTTAGTTGATGGGACCTGAAATCACTGTTAGAGCTGGCTACACCCACCATCTGGCAATATGAAAAGCAATTTTTGCCCTGCAAAGTGGGGTCAGGATCTAAGCCAAGAGACAACTTGTCCACGGCATGAGGCCCAAGAAGAGCAATTAGGAGACAGAGATACTCTTCCCTATCTGGTAAATGTGAGATATCTCATACTTTGAGTGAGGGAACAATTCAGATGCACCCAGATTCTGACTTGAACATCCTGCCATGGCAGTCAAACGACTCTCTAAGATTAACATTTTTAAAGTTGTTTTTCTTGTTTTTTTGTTTGTTGAGACAGTATCTCACTCTGTTATCCAGGCTGGAATGCAGTGCTGCAACTGTAGTTCACTGCAACCTCAAACTCCTGGGCTCAAGAGATCCTACCACGTCAGCCTCCCATACATCTGGGACTACAGGTGCATGCCACCATGGCCAGTTAATATTTATTTTAGTAGGGACAGGGCCTTGCTATGTTGTCCCAGCTGGTCTTGAACTCCTGGCCTCTTGAAGCTATCCTGCCACCTTGGCCTCCCAAGGCACTGGGATTACTGGGAGCCACCATTCCTGGCCCCAAAGTTATTTTTCTGAAAGGAAAACAAAGATTACCCTTAGAGAGTTTAGGGCAGATTTTCAATAATTAGCTACTTTTGAAGATGACTGACTTTCTCTCAAATGCCGTTTCCTCATCTTTCCCACATCTGTCAGTCACATCATTATAACATAGATAACTGGCGTGGGGGGAATCTTACTGGTGATAGTCCAATGCTCTTTATGACACGTTCACGTCTCTAACCCTTGGAGGCTTCCATAGGATGCTCAGCGTTATCCTAGACCACAGGTGTCCCTGTCAGGTTAATGAAGGTGACTTTTGGATTTGGATATTTCTGGGAAATTTTACAAGGGGTAACTAAAGTAAAAGAAATAGAAATGCAGAAAAATAGAAACAGAAATTCTCTTCATAGAAGCTTCATTATGCATTTGCAAGGTATTCATACACTCTAGAGTTTCTAAGACAGTTCTGAAGTCAAATCTCCTTATTCTTAATATGATAAAGGATTATGCTTATGTTTAAGTGTATATGTATACATCTGTGAGATATTCATGTGTAATATTTTGGGACTCACATTTTCATGGCTATCTAGTTTTCTTTTTTCTTTTTTCTTTTTTCTTTTTTTGAGATGGAGTCTCGCTCTTGTTGCCCACGCCGGAGTGCAGTGGCACGATCCTGGCTCGCTGCAACCTCTGCCTCCCGGATTCAAGTGATTCTCCTGCCTCAGCCTCCCAAGTGGCTGAGATTACAGGCACCCACCACCATGCCTGGGTAACTTTTTTGTATTTTTAGTAGAGACGGGGTTTCACCATATTGGTCAGGCTGGTCTCGAACTCCTGACCTCAGGTAATCTGCCTGCCTTGGCTTCCCAAAGTGCTGGGATTACAAATGTGAGCCACCACACCCGGCCTGTTTTTTAAGAGATAGAGCCTTGCTGTGATACCCAGGATGGAGTCCAGTGGGGGTAGTCATAGCTCACTGCAGGTTTAAATTTCTGGGCTCAAGTGATCCTCCCACCTCAGTCTCCTGAGTAGCTGGGACTACAGGCATGCACCACCATGCCTGGCTAATTTATTTTTTGTAGAGATAGGGGCTTACTTAATTGCCCAAGCTGGTCTTGAACTCCTGGATTCAAGTGATTTTCCTGCCTTGACCTCCCAAATTGCTGGGATTACAGGCGTGAGCCACTGCATTCAGCCTGCTCTCTAGTTGAATGACTTCAGGCAAGATACTCAACCTCTTTGATCCTAGGTTTCCTCCTTATTACAGCATGGAGACTACTACCTAGGTAATATGGTTATTGTGAAGAGCAAATGAGAATCAGACTAAGCACATTATAGATATTCAACAAGTTTATACATTTGAAAATGTCCAGAAGGAAACTTATCACAAGTACTTGTCTTCATTGAATAGTGAGACTATGAATGTGGAGCACGTGTATCCCAGGCTTTCCTAGCTTGCCAGCACAAGTGACAACTAATTTATGTTAACAACACTAATGGAAACTTAATGAACGCTTACTATCAGCCAGGCACCCTGCTAAGCTCTCTTCATGGATTATCTCAGAGATCAACCACATCTTACTGGTTTGTGTCCTCAGCTAGTTGATCAAAGTTTAGTCTTATCCAGATCCCAAATACCTTGGAGACTTCCCAGTGATACATTTACATGTCCTTAAATCATTTTTCTCCAAATTCCACTTGCCCATTTGAAAATGGATGTATGATCCTCAAAGCTAGATCAATGCCCAGTAGGTTTCCTTTCTTCCTAACCTCTTAATGGGTGCTGATTTCATCGAGTCATGAGCCCCTGATAGTTTGAGGTTTCTAAAGTACTCCTGCAGCCAAGGTTAAGCCTGGGTTTCGGCCTCTCTCACTATTAACCACTGATAATAAAATGCAATCAGAAATCTCCAGTGTTTCTGTTGAAGGATCCAGAATTCCAGCAACCCTAAGATATTGCTGCTGCTGTGCTGGAAATTGGTAGTCCAAGCCCCAGCCATCCCACCATAATGTAGCTGCAGTTGAAAAGTCCACTCCTAAGGTCTATTACATCCAGGAAATCAAAGTGTCTGGGTCCAAAGGATCATGGGTGGTACACTTCTTTAGCTCATGAACACACACATACCCCATGCAAACACTTAGGCAAATGGTGCACATGTAAACACACACACATCATAGGCATGTTCCCCAACCTCACACATACTTCCAGGGAAGATGGGTTAACATTTATTTGTGCTTACCTGGTACCTGATCCTAGATTACTTAGTTCTCAGCGTAGACATTGTTTTCAGGCCTTGTTGGTCTGTCCCTTTTGCCATTCCAACAACTTAATTCCTTTCAGGGGTTTCACTGCCATAGTCCATGAGACATGTATTTTATCCTGTTAATTTTTTAACACATTTGGAATCACTATCCCATTCCATATTTCCCCAGGGGAATCCCTAGTTCCCTAAGTTCCCTATGTAAATATCAGGATGCACATGGATGCTTGCAGAGGTGAGAAGAGTGCTCCCCAATTTCAGTCACCAGCCAGTGAGGATTCTTTACTTTTGAAGCATTTTTCTTGTGATAAACAAATAGCAACTCTTATCATAACTTAGGCCTGATTTTTACAATTTTAACTGAAGGTTGGGTGGCTCCATGGCTCATGCCTGTAATCCCAGCACTTTGGGTGGCTGAGACAGGAGGATCACTTGAGCCCAGCAGTTTGAGACCAGCTTGGGCAACATAGTGAGACCCTGTTTCTACCAAAAAATTGAAAATTAGCCAGGCATGGTGGCGAGCACCTGTAGTCCCAGCTACTCAGGAGGCTGAAGTGGGAGGATTACTTGAGCCCAAGAGGTTCAGGCTTCAGTAAGGCATGATCGTGCTACTTCACTCCAGCCTAGGTGACAGAGTGAGACCCTGTCTTTAAAAACAAAAACAAAAACAAAAACAAACTGAGGTTAAACATAAGAGGTTTTGGAAATTCACACTCTCACTTTGGTGCATTAGGAAAAAAGTTCTCTAACCTATTCCATTACCATGAACAGAGAATCCATTCCTCTAGTATGTTTCAAAGGATCTTATACTATCAATGGATTGATTAACCTCAGTAATGATTTGTTGGACAGCCACTATTAATAACAAAAAAGACTTTTAAATAACTCCCTGTTTCAAAATAATTATTTTTCACCTTTATTACAATTTACATAAAGATGTACCCATTTTAAGAGTACATTTCAGTGAGTTGTGACAAATATTTGCACCTGTCTAATCACCTCTCCAGTCAAGTTCTATGGCATTGCTGTCACTCCCTATCTTAGACCATTCAGGCTGTTATAAGAAACTACCACAAACGAGATAGCTTATAAACACAGTTTCTCACAGTTCTGGAGGCTGGGAAGTCCAAGATCTGGGTGTTGGCATGGTTGGGTTCTGATGAGAACTCTCTTCTGGGTTGCATACTGTTGACTTCTCAAGTGGTAGAAGGGCCAAAGCAGCTTTTGTGATCTCTCTTGCAAGGGCACTAATCTCATTAATAGGGCTCTGCACTCATGAACTAATCGCTGCCCAAAGGCCCTACTTGTTAATGATTTCACTTTGGGGATTTGGTTTCAACATATGAATTTGGTGGTGAGGGGTGGGCAGGGCACAGTCATTCATAATATAGTACCTCCCAGGCCAGGCACTGTGGCTCACGCCTATAATCCCAGCACTTTGACAGGCTTAGGCAGGCGGATCACTTGAGGTCAGGAGTTCAGGACCAGCCTGGCCAACATGGAGAAACCCCATCTCTACTAAAAATACAAAAATTAGACAGGCATGGTGATGAGTGCCTGTAATCCTAGCTACTCCAGAGGCTGAGGCAGGAGAATTGCTTGAACCTGGGAGGCAGAGGTTACAGTGAGCTGAGATCATGCCACTGCGCTCCAGCACTCCAGCTTGGATGACAGAGCAAGACTCTGTCTCAAAAAAAAAAAGTAAATAAGTACACATGTATATATGTATATATAGCACCCCCTCTAATCCCCCGTTCCCATTTGCAGGTGTTCTCTCCTAAGGACACACTAGGTATTCACTAATACTATTCCTATCACTGTAGATTGGTTTTGTCTATTGTAGAGTGTCACAGATATGGACTCATACACAGAGTATCCTGTATTTGGTGTCTTTAATTCAGCATAATGTTTTTGATACCCATTCATCTGTTTGTGCATATTAATAATTCATCCCTTTTATTGCAGAGAAGTATTTTCTTGTGTAGATAAACCACAGTTTGTGTATCCATTCATCTGGTAATGGACATTTGCATTGCTTTCCACTTTTCAGAAGCTGCTGTGGACATTCACATGCAAGTCTTTTTGTGGACATATATTTGCATTTTAAAAACACCTAGGAGTGAAACCTTGAGTCCTGTGGCACATGAATGTTTAACTTGAAAAACACTGCCAAATTGTTTTCAAAAGTAGCTAGAAAATTTTACACTTACCAGCCTGGTGGGACAGTTCCAGTTTCTTATCAGCACTTGTTATTGTCAGTTTTGTTTAAAAAAAATCATTCTAGAAAATGTATAGTATACGTGGTTTTAATTTGCATTTCCCTAATGATTAATGATACTGAGCATCTTTCCATGGGTTTATTTGCTACCAATATCTTTTATTTTTTTTACAACTGTCAATTTTACTTCAACAGTTACATGGATATCAAGTGCTTGAATAAAATTTTTAGTAATATTTAAATGTTTCTGATAAAACTTTTCTTATAAATTTACATATAGAAAATTATAATTTTGCATTCTATTTTCTGGAAGATTTTTCTTTCTTCAGTAACTTTTTTTGGGGAGAATACATGTGTAGAACATGAACGTTCATTACATAGGTATACGTGTGCCATGCTGGTTTGTTGCACCTATTAACCCATTATCTAGGTTTTAAGCCCTGTGTGCATTAGGTATTTGTCCTAATGCTCTCCCTTCCCTTCCCTTCCCCCAACCCCTGATAGGCCTAGTGTGTGATGCTCCCCTCCCTGTGTCCATGTGTTCTCATTGTTCACCCCCCACTTATGAATAAGAACATGCAGTGTTTGGTTTTCTGTTCCTGTGTTAGTTTGCTGAGAATGATGGCTTGCAGCTTCATCCATGTCCTTGCAAAAGACACGAACTCATTCTTTTTTAGGGCTGCGTAGTATTCCATGGTATATATGCCACATTTTATTTATCCGGTCTATCATTGATGGGCATTTGGGTTGGTTCCAAGTCTTTGCTATTTTAAATAGTGCTGCAATAAACATACCTATGCATGTGTCTTTATAGTACAGTGGTTTATAATCCTTTGGGTATATACCCAGTAATGGGATTGCTGGCTCAAATGGTATTTCTGGTTCTAGATCCTTGACAAATCACCACACTGTCTTCCACAATTGCCACTGATATCTTATACATTGTGCAGTCTATTCAAATATTTTGCCTGCTTAAAAAATTGGAATGTTTAGTTTTTGTTATTCAGTTGTAAGAGTTCTTTATACATTGTAGATAAAAGTATTTTGCGAGCATATAAATTAGAGCTATCTCCTCCTCACAAAGTAATGACAATTTTGTTATTTAAGCCTCATAACAAAAATATTACATACAGTTAATTTATGTTTAATCTTTTTTATATTTCCAAAATGTATATAAGATATTAACTTCATTTTTTTGAAAAGAAAAACTGATCATCAGACCCTTATTTCCACCATTTGCTTAGAAAAATGTGCTTACAATACATATAGGACTTGCCTAGAGTTCTTTTTTTTTGTGATACCTACCGGTCCAGAAATAGAGGTGGGGAAAGAAAAAGATGACTTCCAGGCAAAGCTTTGACATATGCAAAATGTCACTTGAAGATGCAGTATCTCTTTTTTCCTTTTTCTTGGCTCCCTAATGTGATGTGCCCCTTCCCCAAGTACTCCTGTCCCGGAAGAGTTTAAGCAGGCTTCTTTCCAGGGTTGTTACTATTTTTTTTTTTTTTGATCTATCGAAAGATTTATAGCAGCAGCAAGGCCAAATGAAGGAGGAGTTTGTAGGTCTGAGGGCCGTTACTGAGAGTCCCAGAGGTACCACTGTATTGTAATGGTTCACCTTACTTACCTTTAAAGAAGGTTTTAAAAAGAGTAAATCAGAGCTGAGTGAAGTTAATGTTAGTGGAGAAATACAGCAGCTCTGTCACATGGGCTCCCTTTGTAGTAGGTATCCTTAGCGCTCGTTTAACTTGGAATTGGTATGCAACCAAGAGCGTCCCCTGCATCTGTGAGTGTCTCCACTGTGCAGTGCCCTGGTGGCTCATGAGAATGCATTAAGGGGCAATCCAGGTGGGTGACAAGACAAGGCGGGACTGTTCACAGTATCTCTCTCATCTCATCACTTTAGAGCATTCTTTTACCACCTTCTTTTTCTCCTATGACATAAAGAGCACTCTGTCTTGCTTTGCCAACTACTGAAGCCTTATAATACCTATCAGGACAATAAGTGAGGGAGAGCATTTGAGGAGCTAGAGAAGCGAGCTGAAGGCAAATAGCTACTAAATTTAGTGAGAGAACAGGTGTGACTTACATGAGATATAGAAAAGAGGCAAACCCATAGAAGCAGAGAGCAGAATGGTTTTTGCCAGGGGCTCGGGGACAGGGGTAAATGGGGAGTTGCTATTCAATGGGTATAAAGTTTCAGTTGTACAAGATAATTGAGTTATAGAAATCTGTCATATGACGTTGTGCCTACATTTAGCAATGCTGTATTGTAAATACAGCATTATCAATATATTGAAAATATATTAAGACAGTAGAGCTCATATTTAGTGTTCTTACCACAATAGAGAGAGAGAGAGAGAGGTGAAATATAAAGAGAGCTTTTCCAAGTCTTAGTTTGTGAAACATGATTTGTTTTTTTAATTGGAGTTTGGGATGAAGAAGAGGAAATTTGGGGTTCCTGCCAACGTATGAGAGAAGAAAAAAATAGCAAAATGGAAAAAAAGAGAATTTTAACAAGATCTTCATGAGTATGCATAAATTATGATTCCTTTTTGACCTATCTAAAGGCTTGATTTGTTTTTCTATTACTTTCTAGTTCCAGGGTGGTGTTACTTTGTGTGCAATTATGATACTGAGTGGTGTTTCAGGTTTATATAGTTTGTACTTGGAAGCCACGAGGGTGTGTGATTCTTTTATTTTTTGGGAAGGCGTATCTCACTTTTATCTAAGAAGTTTTGAAAGGATGCCAATGTTGAGTTAAAAGATAACTCCTACTGTGGGAGTATGTGTCAGTGCCTCTCTCACTCAGTTCTTAGGACCAAATTAAACTCCAGGAAATGGTTATGTCACTTGTTGAAATCTTAGGCTCTCTTTTCAGGACCTCTTAACCTCCCTATGGTTGGAGCATCTTCTACTGACTTATTTAAGGTTATTAGTAGGACCATTTTTAGGAAAGATGTTCTGCAATTCAACATGTTTGTAATGAGACATATCAACTCTGAGTCATCACATAACGGAGATTTCCAGAATAACTGGAGAGAATTAGGGTTCCCATCAGTTAGATAGTATTGGATTCTGTAGAAGGAGCTGACTCTTGTTGCTATGGTTTCAATGTGTTCCCCAAAGTTCATGTGCTGGAGATCTAATCCCTAATGCAACCATGTTGGGAGATGGAGTAGCCTAATAAGAAGTGATTAGGCCAGGAGGTCTGTGTCCATGAATGGATTAATGTTATCATAGGAGTGGGTTTGTTAGCATGGGAGTGAGTTTTTGTAAAAGTCTGGCCCTCTCTTGCTTGCTCACTATCTCCCTCTCTTACCCTCCAACCTTCCACCATGAATGACACAGCACAAAGGCCCTCGCCAGATGCCAGTGTCATGCTCTTGGACTTCTCAACCTCTAGAACTATGTGGCAAGTAAATCTCTCTTTGTAAATTAACCAGTCTGTGGTATTCTGTTGTAGCAACACAAAACAGACTAAGATACCCGTGGAGAGTACAGATTGATTATGGATGAACTGTCTCTACCAATAGAGAACAAGACAGCAAGCAGTAGCAGTCCCTGGTTTGGAATGTGTATCAGGCACTGCTGGGTTTTTCCCAAAGCTCCTCTGATCTCTTTTCAGCACTGTGGTCCGATGCCTCAGTCTCTGCTGCTAATGGCTAATAGCTAATGGTATCTATTTGCAACTTCCAGAACATTGCTCTGTGGGAGTTTGCTTTCAGATTCCCTTTCCACCTTGTGTAGGTTCATAGCCAATGACTGAATGTCATGGGAGTAAAATCACCCAGCTCCTGGAACAGCAACCACCAGGGCTGAATTTATGCTAGAGCTCTCTGTGACAGCAGGCTGAGGCTAGAGTTTCAGGATCACACCTTGTTTGGTTTCCTCCTTCCTTACTCTGCTTTTTTTGTTCCCTTTTTGATTTCTTCTGGAAACTCTCCCTCAATAAATTACTGCACCTAAATTTTTGACACAGTGTTTCCTCCCGAGACAACACAACTATAACCAGAATGGTGAATGTCTTGGAGATACTGAAAAAAGGCAGCAGAAAATATGAGCTGTTTATTGTTGCTATTCTTGAATTGGTATCTCATGGATAGTATGTTTGTGAGTCCACAGTTATATAGAAGGGTAGATTTTCAAGGTTTCATGGGGACTCTGTCCAAAAGAACTGACAAATAATCACAATTAACCTGGCTCTTCCATGTAAGCATAGTTACTAACAGTCCACTGTCTAAATTTTTGAAAGCAAAGATTATGCATTATATAATTTAAGAGAAATGTTTTTTGAGACTGAGCCAAAGTAACACAATGTATTATATCTTACGATTATAGAGAAAGAAAGTGTAACAAATACATACAAGACAGGATGCCTAAGATTGAGAAGACTTCAGTTCTTATTTGACCATTTTAAAAAAGCATGTGATAGCTCAAGTTTTAAGAACTTAAAACAGAACTACCATTTGACCCAACAATCCCATTACTGGGTATATACCTAAAGGAATAGAAATTGTTCTACCATAAAGACACATCCACATCACAGCACTATTTCCAATAGCAGAGACATGGAATCAACCCAAATGCCCATCAGTGGTAGACTGGATAAAGAAAATGTGATTCATACACACGATGGAACACTACACAGTCAAAAAAGAACAAAATCATGTCCTTCGCAGCCACATGGATGGAGCTGGAGGTCATTAGCCTAAGCCAACCATCACAGGAGCAGAAAACCAAATACCACATATTCTCACCTATAAGTAGGAGCTGAACATTGAGTATACATGGACACAAAGAAGGGGATAGTAGACACTAGGGCCTACTTGAGAGTGGAAAGTGGGAGGAGGATAGGTACCTATTGGGTATCTAGGCTCATTGTGTGTGTAACAAAATAATCTGTACTCCAAACCTGTGTGACACACAATTTACCCACATAACAAACCTACACATGTACCCCCGAACCTAAAATAAGTTGAAAAGAAAAAAAATGTAAACCAGTGCCAATTATCACACTGAAAACAAAATCTTTTGTAAACACTGTAACACTAACGAAACTTGAAGGGAAACAAGAAATAGATTTATCTCTTCTTATTAGGAATTTCATCATACTGAGGTTCACAAACACACGAATATACCTTTTCTTCTAATGACTTCAGGAATAATTTTATATATGCATATATATATGATATTGTTGTGAGAAGGAAGAAAGTTTAAGAGCAATAGCTTAGTTGTTGAAATATAAGTTTACAACGTTTTTACTCCTGGTAAAGAGAAATTTTGGAAGAATCATTGGACTTATTTATATCAATAATTCTAAATTATCTTTGTTTTCTGTAAAGTAAATAGTTGTTATTTAAGTATTAAAATAAAAAGCAAATGCAAGCTTCTTTGTAATTTAATCTAGTGAATAGTTACCACCTTCCTGGGTATAGTAACTGATTCATTTTTTTACTGTAAATGAAGAGGCAGGTCCTGCTGGAAAGAATTACTGATTCATCATATTACATGGGAAAACACAGGCAGGGAATTGAAGGACATTTAGCATAATTTTGAGAACTTAACTGTACACCAGGTAATACATGGAAAAAGGACTCAATTCTAGTAAAGTATAATCGCTCTTGTAGAAATCTTTGCTATATGACTAGTAACTGAAGAATGAAACTAAATATTATAAAGTCATTAACTGACACGTTTGCCAAGAATTTTAATGAGATGGGAATAAATGATCAAACTATATTACATTTTTAATGTAAAATGTTTTACTCTCTAATATTTTAATATTAAAAAAGTAAACATGTACTCTCAATCTCATATATTAAATATGCATGGAAAAATATGGTATTATGATACTTCATAATGAATATTAATAAGTATTCTTTGATGGTAGAATCATAAGTGATATTTATTTTCCTCTTGATACGTTTGTGTCTTTTTAAAATTTTCTACAATAAATAAGCGTCCATTCATAATTATAAAAATAAACACTTTTATGGGAAAAACTCAGTCCTATCGAATATAGCTAGGTGGATTTGAGGCTTGAGCAAAACTTGAGCAAGACTGTTTCTCCTGCCATTTTGTAATTTGGTATCCAATGTTGGAGTCTCAGCTTTATGAGAGCGGTCATCCCTGTGTTGCAGATGACTGGTACGTGGCAGGCAGTCCGTAGATAAGTGTTAAATGAATGAGTAAATAAAAATGATGAGGAGCAAAGATGGGCAACCAAGTTAAAGAAGCAACATGCGCAAGTAAATGAAATTGGTAAATATCAATATGGAAATGAAAAACCACAGATAATTCAGCAAGGTTGCGGTGCAGGCAATTAGGGAGCTGGGGCAGGAAATGCTATCTCACTCTCTGCATTATGGTGTCTTATTATCCTTATTATGTCTTCTTATCCTGCCAAATACTCATTTTTCCCCCATTTTCTAGATGAGACCTGAGTTTTCCTAAGCTTAAGCAATTTGCTCAAAGTTGCAATATTTTAAGTAGAATTCAGATTTGAACCCAGCTCTATCCTGCTGCCAAGGAGCTGCCTTGTTCCCCTGCACTGCAGAGACAGAGGTCTGGAAAACCTGTGTAAGCAGATAGGCTCTTGCAGATAACAGAATGCCACTGAGTTTTGAGAAGAGGAATGACGGAATTTGTAGGGCATGAAGCTGAGCAAAGGGGCAAATCACTCATCTCATTTCTCCCTTCCAGTATCTCTTATGTTACCTTTACAGTAGCTGAACTCCCACCCTTCTTGCCCCTTTGGGTTAAGGTTCAGAAGAGCTTGGGTAAAATGCTATTGTTACCTGGGAAGGGTACGCCAAAGCATGAATAATTTTTCAGTATGCATTATCAGAGGGTAAACCCCTGAAGGAAGTGGACACATTTCTTTTTTTTAAATTCAATAATCCTTTATGGAATACCTACTATGTGCCATTCACTGTCTAGATTTTTGATACACACCATGAACGAGACAGATACTATCTCTGCTTTTTCAGAATGATGGTCTAAAAAACAGAAGTGATCGTTTTTGTTGCAGATAGGAGAAGGTAGACAAAATGGTTGAAAAGGTAAAGTGAGGATGCAAACAGAATCCAGGTAAGGAAGAGAATCCACTATGGAAGCCAGGCATTACAGAGGCTCACTCAGTGGCCTGAGAGAGGGAGGAACTCGGACAGGGAGCTTGGAGATCCTGTGTTTCACAGTGGAGCTGTCCTCTCATCCTTAAAATAGCATGACAACATCACATTTCCTCTCTAGATAACCTCAATCTAGGGAAGGAATTAACACAGTAGAACTACAGCATAAATCTTGCCTGCAAGAGAAAAATGAGCTTTGAATCATTAACAAGAGAATTGGTGCTACATACTAATGATACTATTTCCCAGCCCTGGTCTTTTTACATTGATGTACCCTATGGTGTGACCTGAATGATATAAAACTGATTACAGGCTTTGGAGATATTTCTGGGTTTGATTGTTTTATGTCGTGCACCACTTGTTTAGATTATTAATTATCTAATCTGTGTTACTCCCCAAGTTTTAAGATTGAAAAGCCCTTACTCCTTTCTCTGATACCAAGTTAATATAACTATCTCTGATGACAGCCAATGAAGACTAAACAATAGCCATTTGTGTGATTTACTTCACACACACGGGGTCCCTACAACTCCCACTCATCTTTTCTAATGATTGAGAGATTATGTCTCCAGTATTATGAATAATTTATTCTCGACTCAATGTCATTTATCTTAGCTTGTAGCAGCCTGCCTTATGCACCTTAGACTCAATAAATATTTATTTAATTCATAATTTTTCATATATTTTGAGGAATCTAGCCAAACAAAGCAATTCTAAATAGGACAAAAAAATTATACTAAAGTATATTTACCATATCTTAAGATACAGGACATACTACAGTGCCTTTCCTAGTCTAGCTCACACACCACTCAACACTTCTGACGCTAAAATGCATGTGCAATGAGAGATAGGAAAAACTAAACTGATTTCTTTTCTGTACTCACTTACACAGCCACTCATATGACACAGAATGCTTCTGTGACCAGATGTGTGGGGGGTTTTCTCCACACACCAACCAACTGGGTGTTCTATAATTCAATTTAATTCTGATGCTATCTACCTGAAGATAGTGTCAGATCCAGTATGTTAAAGGCAAAGATGCTAGTTGCAAGCAGTAGGTTGTCACCTACACTTCTGACTGACCAGCAGGCTATAAACTGGGGCTCCCATCACTCACTCCTCGGGTTCAATTAATTTACTAGAGTGGCTGGCAGAATGCAGGGAAGCGCCTTACTTATGTCAACCGGCTTATTATAAAGGATTTTACAAGGGATGCAGATGGATGCCAGATGAAGAGACGTATACATCAAGGTATGGCGGAAGGTGCACAGAACTCCTGGGTCTCTCTGCAGGTGCATCACCCTTTAGGAGTCTCCATATGTTCAGCTATCCAGCAACTCTCAGAGCCCAGTACTTTTGCTTTTTTATAGAGGCTTCATTACCAAGGCAAGATTGATTACAACATTGATCACTGGTAATTAGTTTAACGATTAGCACTTCTCTCCCTGGAGGTCAAGGGGATGGGGTTGAAATTCCCAACTCTCTAATCATGCTGTGGTCTTTCTAGTGACCAGCTTCCATCCTGAAGCTATCTAGGGGTTCCCAGCCACCAGTCATCTCATTAGCATACAAAAAACACTCTTAACACTCAGGAGATTCCAAGGAACTGGAGATAAAGATCAAATATAAATATTTCACAGTGTTACACCATAGTATTATGGAGATGGGATCAAATATGTATTTCACAATGTCACACCATAGTATTATGAATGGTATAAACAAAGATTCTAAGCATCCAAATATGCTAATATAGAATATTATTAAAATAAGTAGGGCTTTTCAAATGATGAAACAATATACAGCCATGTAACTTTTTTGCAATAACAGGGAAAGATGGCAATGCCAAGGCATTATGCAAGAAAACTGGAGGCAGATTTTATTAACATTATTACAATTTTGTAAAACATATGTAGAAATCTTAGAAAGTATGTTAAAGTGAAAAGAGTGGTTTTCTTTGGATAATGATACTATAAGCAATATTTTATTTGAAACACGTTTTTCTAAATTGGAAAAACTATTCTTGAAAAAAATTTTCTATACTTATCCAATCATCAATCATAAGCTTGTTTGAGGGAAAATTATGCAAATTCCTCTGAAAGTCTGTTGTAGCTATGAAGCCCAGACAACTGGAAGAACTTCTGGGCAATGGCAAGTCAGTGCTGATACCTTTCGCTACCTAGGAAATGTCTTAAACATGGGTCACTCTATGGGACACTGGAAACTCCCTACACCACTCTTACAAGTCGACTACTGATCTTTGCTGGCACTTCAAATGGTGTTAGAAAGCGGACTAGGCTCTGGATTAGGGGGAACATACTTATGTAGAGAGCAGATGAGAATCACTCTACTCCTTAGAAAGGGCTTTGGGTTATGCCTGTAATCCCAGCATTTTGGAAAGCTGAGGTGGGTGGATCATTTGAGGCCAGGAGTTCCGAACCAGCCTGACCAACATGGTGAAACCCCATCTCCACTTAAAAAAAAAAAAAGAAGAAGAAGAAGAAAAAAAAAAAAAGAAAAGAAAATACAAAAACTAGCCAGGCTTGGTGGTACACGCCTGTAATCCCAGCTACTCAGGATGCTGAGGCAGGAGAATCACTTGAACTCAGGAGATGAAGGTTCCAATGAGCAGAGATCATGCCACTGCACTCCAGCCTGGTAACAAAGTAAGACTGTCTCAAAAAAAAAAAAACAAAAGAACAAAAAAGGGTTTCAAGGATCACAGAGCTTATGATTCTGTTCTTTTCAGACAGCTGGTTAGTGTTAAAATAATGCTCTCTCTCCTGACTCCTAATTCAGTTCTATTTCCAACACATTAGTTCGAACCCTATGAAATTGCCATATTTGTAGATCAAAATGGTAAAATAACATTAATTTTGTTTGGCTCAACCACATAGACTTGCTCACCTTGATGCAATTTCTAGGAATCTTAAAAAAAAAAAAAAAAAAAAAAGAGCTTTCTTTTAAAAACAAAGCAAAACAAATTTTTAATTTTACTGATGCCTGATTTTTTTAAAGAAGAGACAAACTTCCCTACATAATCAATGTTCTGATTCCAAAATCAGACCTTCGGTTTAAAAAGAGAAAATCCCAAGTAAAAGTGATACATTTATTTATACTTTGTAAATGACTCAAAGTAAACCCTTTCCTAGAAGTCAGATTAAGCAGAAAAGCATTGAGTTCCTGAAAGGCTGGATAAAGAATAGAATAGGAAACAAATATATATTCAAATATTACTTGATACTGAGCTAGTCATTTTCATAATTGTCCTTGTATTCAGCCCCTTCCAATGTCCTTTTGAGCTAAATATTATTCTTTTTTCTAATGGGTAAACTGAAGTAGCCTGAGGTTAACTAAATTGTCCAAAGTGACTCTGACATGGCTGAATACTCCACATCATAATTTTGTCCCTATATTTTACTGCATCCATAACAATTGTTGCAAGGCTTACATATTCTTTTCTAATTAAAAAATGTACCCTTTCTGATTAATGTGTTATCCTGGGTTGGTCCCAAATTTCACAGTGGTAAAAGATATCTAGTTTAAAGTCCTGTCAAATCTTCAGAAGCCGGTCATACTGTGTAACAAGCTGTAAGATTTTCTCTCCTGTTTCTGTTTTTTTTGGGTTTTTTTTTTTTTTTTTTTGGCTCCCAATTTAGTTTCTCCTCCTACTCACCTGAGTTTTCGTCTTTTAAAAATACAAATAGGAGCAAGATTCATTTCTAGCATGATGTAGTGAGGAGGTCAATAAATCCTTTACCCCAAAAGCAGTAAAAATCTGGATAAAACTGTTTAATACCAGCCATTTGAGTGCTGCAGAAATTGGCCAAAGGCTTAAAAAACCAAGAAGCATTTATTCACGAAAGCTACTGAACTTCAAGTAAAATCGGCACGAGTCACGGTGTTTTTGTCTAAGTAGTTTGTATCCCTCCTCTCCCTACCCCAACCCTGTGGGCCTGGCAGGTGGACCAGGGCACAGCAAGCCATGAAGACCAGGATCTTTGCTCACAGTGCCAGAGGAAGTTCACTTCATTGGAGTGTTATTAAAGTTGTTCTTAATCTCTTTAAAAGATAGAAGATTAATAAAAAAAATATTATTACTGAGTACATAGCATATATGGATGTAATCTATATGACAGCACGAAAGAGGAGAACGGAAAAGATGTGTTACATTAAAGTTTACTGTATTGAGTTAGCATAATTTTGAAGTAGACTGTACTATGTTAAGATGCATATTATAAGCTCTCGATCAACCACTAAAAAGTAATTCAAGAAATGTAGGGAAAAACTCAACAGAGAAATACTAAAAATATTGACTTAAAATAAGTTATAAAGGAGAAACGGAGGAACAAAAAACACAGACAAATCAAAATGGTAGTTGCAAATCCAACCATACCAACAATTACACTAAATGTAAATGGAACAATGAGTAGGTGTCTGTTAAGGTGATAGTGATAGGTATAATTAGTGGAATTAAGGCTGTTGTAGTAAGAGAGGAGTATACATTTATTACTTTTATTTGGAATTGCACCAATATTTTGGTTCCTAAGACCAATGGAAAACTCTTATCCTTTAAAAATTGAGAAAGCTGTATTAAAAACACTCCACTCAAAAAGTAGATTGTCAGACTGTATATAAAAAATCAAGATCTAGTGTAATGCTACCTACAATAAATGGACCTTAGACTCAAAGAAACAGATAGGCTAAAGTAAATAAATGGAGAAAGATATACCATGCAAACAATGGCCATAATATAGCTACTGCAGATCTCTTAATATACACTTTAAGTCAAGACAATTTTGAAAATGAAGAATAAAGTTAGAGGATTTATACTGCACAGCTTTAAAATGTACCATAAAACTTTAGTACTTAAAACAATGTGGTATCACATAAAGATAGACATAGAGATCAAAGGAAACAAATGAAAGTTCAGGGACATATCCTTACATGTATGACAAAGTGATTCTTTACAAAGATGCCAAGACAACAGAAATGAAATGGTGCTATGACAACCGGCTGTCCACATATGCAAAAGATAAAGTTAGACCCTTTGCTTACTATATTAGGGTTTTCTTAGAGGGACAGAACTAATAGGGAATATAGGGTGTATATATATATGTGTGTGTGTGTGTGTGTGTGTGTATGTGTGTGTGTGTATATATGTGTTTGTGTATATATATATATAAAAAGAGGAGTTTATAAAGTATTAACTTACATGATCACAAGGTCCCATAATGGGCTGTCTGTAAGCCATGGAGCAAGGAAAGCCAATCCGAGTACCAAAACTGAAGAACCTGGACTCCATCATTCAAGGGCAGGAAGCATCCAGCATGGGAGAAAGATGCAGACTGGGAGGCTAGGCCCACCTCTCTTCACGTATTTTGCTTGCTTTATATTCGCTGGTGGCTAATTAGATGGTGCCCACCGGATTAAGGATGGGTCTGCCTTCCCCAGCCCACTGACTCAAATGTTAATCTCACTTGGCAATACCCTCACAGACATACCCAGGATCAATATTGCATCCTTCAATCCAATCAAATTGACACTCTGTATTAACCACTACATTTACACATACAAAAAAACCCCTTCAAAATGAGTTATACATGTAGATGTCAGTACTCAAACTATAAGACTTTTAGGAAAAAATATGGGAGAAAATATTTGTGATCTTGGCCTAGGCAACAGGTTCTTAGAGATGATACCAAAACTATGAGTCATCAAAAAAAAAAAAAAAATACCTTTAAGAAAATGAAAGATACAGCTGGGAAAAGATATTTACAAACCATTTATGTAATAGGGAATTTGTATTCATGAAACATAACTCTTAAAATTTAATAAGAAAAATCTAGTAAACAATATGAACAAAAGGTTTGGGTAAATATTTCATCAAAAACATGGGAGCAGGACACGGTGGTGCACGCCTATAGGCCCAGCGACTTGGGAGGCTGAGGCAGGAGAATCTCTTGAGCCCAGCAGTTTGAGGCTGTGGTGAGCTCTGATTGCCCCACTGCACTCCAGCCTCATGACAGAGTGAGAACCTGTCTCTGAAAAAAAAAAAACAAAATAGAGCAGCCTGTGCAACACGGTGGTGAGACCCTATCTCTAAAAAGTAAATAGCTAAATGTAAAATAAAAATTATTTTAAAAAATATGAATTACTAATGAGCACTTGAAAGTGTTCAGCACCATTAATAAGAAACACAGTGAGATACCCCTTTACACACACTAGAATGACCATCATGAAAACATAGTTACCACCAAATGTTGGCAAAGGGTTGGAACTGAAAGGGGAAAAATTAAGGTGATAAAGAGTCTGGTAGAGACAGAAGCAAGAGTCTGTCACCTGGTGTGTAGCATGATATTTATGAAGCTTCAAAGATGGAGAGAAACTGTTGGAAATGTAAAATGGAACAACAAACTAGGAAAAGTTTGGTGCTTTCTTAAAAAGTTAAATAAAACTGACCATATGACCCAGCCACTCTATTAAGAACCTATCCAAGAAAAATGAAAATTATGTCTACATGCAGATTGTACACTACTGCTCATAGCAGCATTATCTCTAAGAGCCAAAAATGGAAGATCACCCATATGTTTATAAATTAGTAAACAGACAAGATGAAATGTGATATATCCATACAGCAGAAGACTATTCAGTAATTAAAAGGAACTGAATACTGATCGTCAGTATACTGATGTATACTGCAACATGGATAAAACCCAAAACCTTTATTCTAGGCACAAAAGACTCTCTACAGTATGATCTATTTTTTTAAAAAATCCAGAAAAATAATTTATAGAGATAGCAGGTGGTTGCCTGGGGCTGGGGGTGAAAACAGTTTAAGAGCAAACTTGCTTGAGGGAATTTTGGGGAGTGATGGCAAAGTTATAAACCTGGATTGTGATGAGAGTTGCACAAGTCTACATATTTGCTAAAGGCACTGAGCTGTAAAATTATAAAGAATGAATTTTATGGTATGTAAATTATACCTTGAAATAAAAGTAAAGTATAATGTGAACTTGGCAAAGAACATGCATAGGGAAAAAGTGGCCATGACCCCTTGATGCGTTCTTCCAAGGTAAGAAAGGGAACTGCTGATTATTTACACTGCTTGGTGTGGAAAGTTTGATGCCCTCGCCTTTAACTAGCATGAAAAGGTAGCTCTACCTTGAAAAGCCTCTTGTTTTTGTTCCTGAAACTGCTGGGATGGTCATGGCTTATGTCTTCTGGGCATAAAACTCTACTCATCAATGCTTGCTCCTTTTCAGTATTTTGGGGTCTCTTCCAGGGTGTAGATTTTAAGCTAGAACCAAATTGGATGGAACGTCTCCTCTTTAGGATTTACAATGCGAAACTGATAATGCGAGGAGGTCCACTGGAGGAAATTAGTACTTGGTCCCACCTTGGGACCAATAATAGAGTGATGCAAAGAAGTTATTCAGGTTTAAGTGTGTGGAATAATGGGATATTTGTTTTAGGAAGTTGAAAAAGTATAGCAACTGAGAAATATGGTGGCTTACCTTTTCATATTTCCATAAATGTCTACCAGAATAGAATGGAAATGATAAAAAAGGTTTAAGAAGTAAGAAAACAAAGCTGTTACTGAAATCAGTAACGTAGGAAGCTTTATAAAATTTTGCAACACAACATTACAACCAATGCATGTGTGAAAACCTTCTTCTTAGGCCTTGTATCTCAAAGATATGAACATTGCCATGTTCATTTTTTATGAACACTTATGAACTTGCCATTAAATTCATTGCCGTGAATTCAACCATGACGATGTCAGGTTTCCAAATTCTCAAGATCATCAAAAATAACCAATTGGAAATAATAAAACTTACATTTTAGATTTACTTTCAAATGCTTGACAATTACAGATTTTCTTAAAAAGACTTATAACATTATTCCTGAATGTTTTCTGGCTAACTTTCATCATTCTCAAAATTTCGTGAATTGAGAAATTAGCCTCTTAAATATAGCCTTTGGATATAGATATGGAATTGTCTTGGAGAGAAAAAAATCTATTTGATCACTTCACTTCCCTTATTAAATGCTATTTTTATTGGGAAAAATGCTTTATTGTGCTATAAAATATATAGTGTCAATAATAGTATATGCATTAAATCATCTCTGGAGTAATTTTCCTTAGGAAATTTGTTTGCAATAGACTAAAGAACTGTAATTCTATTATAAATAATAATAGGTATAGAAAAAAAGACAACCAAGTTCTTTTATGCCAAAAAGACTAAGAAAGCTCTTTTCTGCGTGACAGAGTGCTGAGTAAAATTTGATTTTTGACATCTGATTTCTGTAGGAGAGTGAGGCTATGACTGGCATGAAAGCAATTCAGGAACATTACCATCAAGAGTGGGAGACAGGCTGACTGCACAAAGGCGGCATGCAAGTTTGCAAGAGAGCTGAAAGGAGAAAGATGGAAGGGGATGGGGAAACAAGATAATGGGAGTGTTTAATCCATCTTGAGTTAATTTTTGTGTAAGGTATAAGGAAGGTGTCCAGTTTCAATTTTCTGCATATGGCTAGCCAGTTTTCCTAACACCATTTCTTAAATAGGGAATCCTTTCCCCATTGCTTGTGTTTGTCAGGTTTGTCAAAGACCAGATGGTTGTAGATGTGTGGCATTATTTCTGAGACCTGTGTTCTGTTCCATCAGTCTATATATCTGTTTTGGGACCAGTACCATGCTGTTTTGGTTACTGTATCCTTATAGTATAGTTTGAAGTCAGGTAGCATGATGCCTCCAGTTTGTTCTCTTTTCTCAGGATTGTCTTGGCTATTTGGGAAGACCTAAAACCATAAAAACCCTGGAAGAAAATCTAGGCATTACCATTCAGGACATAGGCATGGGCAAAGACTTCATGACTAAGACACCAAAAGCAATGGCAACAAAAGCCAAAATTCATAAATTGGATCTAATTAAACTAAAGAACTTCTGCACAGCAAAAGAAACTATCATCAGAGTGAACAGGCAACCCACAGAATAGGAGAAAAGTTTTGCAATCTACCCATCTGACAAAGGGCTAACATCCATAATTTACAAGGAACTTAAATAAATTTACAAGAAAAAAAAATCAAAAAGTGGGCGAAGGATATGAACAGACACTTCTCAAAAGAAGACATTTATGTGGCCAACAAACATATGGAAAAATGCTCATCATCACTGGTCATTAGAGAAATACAAATCAAAACCACAACAAGATACCATCTCATGCCACTTAGAATGGCAGATAAAAAGTCAGGAAACAACAGATGCTGGAGAGGATGTGGAGAAATAGGAACACTTTTACACTGTTGGTGGGAGCGTAAACTAGTTCAACCATTGTGCAAGACAGTGTGGCAATTCCTCAAGGATCTACAATCAGAAATGCCATTTGGCCCAGTAATCCCATTACTTGGTATATACCCAAAGGATTATAAATCATTCTACTATAAAGACACATGCACATGTATGTTTACTGTAGCACTATGCACAATAGCAAAGACTTGGAACCAACCCAAATGCCCATCAATGGTAGACTGGATAAGGAAAATGTGGCACATATACACCATGGAATATTATGCAGCCATAAAAAAGGATGAGTTCATGTCCTTTGCAGGGACGTAGATGAAGCTGGAAACCATCATTCTCAACAAACTAACACAGGAACAAAAAAACCAAACACCATATGTTCTCACTCATAAGTGGGAGGTGAATGGTGAGAACACATGGACACAGGATAGCATTAGAAGAAATGCCTAATGTAGATAATGGGTTGATGGGTGCAGTAAACCACTATGGCACATGTATACCTATGTAACAAACTTGCATGTTCTGCACATGTATCCCAGAACTTAAAGTATAAAAAAAAAAAAAAAAAAAAGATTGTAGGAGTGAAAAGGAGGGACTTGGCTTGTGTCATCACATTTAGGAAGTTTCAATGAATCAGGCAGTGTTTTCCTTCCACAAGACTCCTCTGCCCTGACAAATAACCCTGCTGGCTTTAAGGACTGCTTGTGATACATTCCAGGTCATGACTGTTTTTGTCATCTGCCATGTAAAGAGCTGAGGGTTGTGAGACAGGAGTTCACTTCTGTCACCCAGGCTGGAGTGCAGTGGTATGATCTCAGCTCACTGCAACCTCTGCCTCCTGGGTTCAAGCCATTCTCCTGCCTCAGGCTCCCGAGTAGCTGGGATTACATGCACCTGCCACCATACCCAGCTAAGTTTTGTATTTTTAATAAAGATGGGGTTTCACCATGTTGGCCAGGCTGGTCTCAAACTCCTGACCTCAAGTGATCTGCCCGCCTTGGCTTCTCAAAGTTCTGGCATTATAGGCATGAGCCACCATGCCCAGCCTATTTGCTGTTATTATAAATGCAGGGTAAGTATCATTTTTAAAAGCTGCCTGATTAACATCTTTTTATTCTCCATTTTCTTGCTATCACCAATGATATTGCGATGAACATTTTTTGTGCATAGTTTTTCTACATATTGCAGAATATTTACTTAGGGCCGTTGCCCATAAATATAATTGGTGGGCTAAAATGAATACACATTAATTTTTAAGGCTCTTGATTGGTATATTTTATGTTTCTTCCTTAGTAGTTGCATGTCTATCAGCAATGCTAGTGTCCTCTTTACCCAGGATGACACTGTATATCATCATTTTAAGAAGTTACTTGCTAATTTTGTGTTATCTAAACTAAATCTAACTATCTAAGCAAACTCAAGAGAAAACAACAACAACAAAAATAATACCATAGTACAACCTAATATTTCTTCAGTGCATGCTATGGACTAAATGCTTTATGTGAACTCACTCTGTATTCCACTGACCTTTTTCAGCTAAATATTACATTATGTCTAGTCAACAAATGAGTAAATAGAGAAACAGGTTATGCAACTATCCCAAGTTTAAATGACTGCTATGAATAATTCTAATTTATTACCAATCTATCAATTTGTTCATCCTATTTATAAATTAGGATGCTTGTATTCTCCCCACTGACTAATGCACATTCAAGTATTTTTTTCTTTTTCTTTATATGCCCCTACCCCTTTTTCTTTCTGCTGTGGTGGACTCCTATTCCTTCTTTAGAGATGAATCACCACTCTGTGAGGTCTTCCTTGTAGTCGTCACCTTCCTTAAGTAATTCTCTCACCTTAATGGTTCTGCAGCACTGTCATACAGGTAAAATTACTTTTGGGTATGCCTTTCTTTCCTACTAAAGAACTGCCTTTGCCAGAACACAGAAAATATGCCATCCATTGCAAGGCCTCGTTCCTACCTCCATTCCCTAGGTGAATGGTCACCAGCACAGGAATGTTTATTGTTGGATGTGGCTGGGATCAGGCCACTTCTCTCTCTCCTGAGTCTATCTTACATTCATGGACAACTGCCATCACCATTTCTGTTACATAAAATACTTGTCTCCAGCATTCTCTCCATCAAATCAGAAATTCTGGAACAGAAATTATTTTTATAAAGCTCTCCAGGTGGTCTTCATGTAACATGAGAGAGGGCTACTCATTGGGAATCATTGATCTGGTAGCTTAGTCTGAAAAACTGGTGCTTTGGAATCACTGGCAGCCATGCCACCATGCTTTGTAGGGAAACCGTGCTCATCAGTTTGATCAAAGGCCAATCATCCTGTCTCTCTGCAGCAACATCAGTAAAAGGGAACAGAAAATTAAAAAAATAATAAAATGTTAGAAAGGAATGGAACATGATGACCATATCACCAATAACACTAAAACTAATGTTTATTGACCATATTATGTACCAGATGCTGGGCCAATTGCTGTATGTGCATTATCTCTTTTAATCTAACGCTGTGCTTACAAAGTAGAGGATTATTATCTTCATTTTACAAATGGAGATTCTAATATTTAGACATTAACTAATTTGATCAAAGCAACACAGCTGGTAAGTACGCAACCAGGATTTGAAATAGGCAGCCTTACTCGAATCTGCGTGATTAACCCTGATGTAAGGGGTATGGGGGAATTTAGGGGAGGAACTTAGTCTAACCCTACATCTTTCATGTTTAAATAGCAAAAAGAAGGCAGAGGACTGGTGTGATTTAATTAATAAAGTTTATTTATATATCCATATACAAAGAAAAAAATCATCTTTTTAAGAATCTATGAAACACAGAATGGGTTCAATACTGGGTCAAATATAAAATGTTAAACAGAAATTATGCAAGCCACATTTACTGATAGTAGAATAAAAATTAACTATTTTTAATAATATGAGTCAGCAATTTTCCCAATCCCAAGTAAATATTAAATAGAAGGAGAAATCATAAGTGGAATTATAGATGATATGTAACACAATGACAATGGAAGCTATATATTAAACACATTGACATGCAGCCAGATGAATACTTCCTACAGCAAAATAGGCAAAAACTGTCTTAAGAGTTTTCTTTTTTAACAAGAAAGAATTAAAATCAATAATCATAACACTGAACTATTTCTTCTAAGAAGAGAAAAACAAAAACAAAGTTACCTTTTGGATTCATTAGGCTCATGAGCATATGACCCAGCCATACGCTCTGAATGGAATGGAATGGAAATGTGTGGGGCAATAGCTAAGACCTAATTATGACACACAGATTTATATTTTTTTGTTTGTCTTCTATGTATTTAAGTCATTTCCTTATGGAAGTCACTTAAATGGATCTGACACTTACAAAGTCATTATTATCTGCTATGTTTTATGCTGTGTTCTTTCAAGTGATTGCAAATTGGTGGATAAATCATGCTGGTAGATTCCAGGTTTCAAATGTAGGACAACTCGTCTATAATTATTAAAATCTCCTAGCAATTTCATCTCTAAAAGGCCCTAAATGGATATATATATATATATGTTAATCTATGTATATTTATTGAGATATATACTCAAATAAATTGAGATGTATAATACTGCCTTCGTATTATAGACATGGGATGCTATATAATGCATATTTTGTGTATTCTTAGACTAATTTTCTTCTCTCTTCCATGAAATGCTATTATGGTGTTTTTAATCACATCTGCAATTATCTTAAGAACCATACCAAAGGAGTGTCAGGCATTAATAATTTCATTTATTTTAGTCATCATGCCAAAATACATTAATTTAAAATTCATATACTCAAATAATCAAAATAATGCCTTTTTCACTACTTTTCAATGTTTGTCTCCAGCTCTAGTTTTTTCTATTTTATCATTGCTAGTAATACCCTTTTCCTTTGCTCATCTGTGATGAGCTTTTATTATAATAGAAGTTAATTTTTTTCTGCCTTTTTAGAGTATTGCATTAGCAGTACTCTTCTTTCAGGGAAACAAAATTCTCATGGTCATTTACTTGTGCTTTAAAATGATTTAATGATATTTAAAAGAATGTTTATATTTTCTACCTTGTATTAGAGTCATGTGTGTATGTTAACCGTGTTTTATCTTCACTCAAAGTGTGAGCACCTGAGGGAAGATTACCTGTTTGATACTTTGGTATTCTCCCTGGCATATATTACATATATGTCCACATACATATATTCCAGTATTTTGCACAGTTTCGTTGCTCAATTGACATACATTAAATGAAGAAATAAGTGGTGACTTTTGTCTCTTGCAGGCAACTTTCCCATTCTCATTTTTGCTTTCTTTGAGTTGTTTTCCTATAACACGCCTAATTCAGCCATCATTGTGGAAAGTGTGCTCTTTATCTGATCTGATTGCTCAGTATCAGAAGGATTACAATGATTATTCCTCAATGAAACCTAAGTTGTTATGTATTTAAATTAAATTTAGATCCCACTACTAGGAATCTACTCAAAAGAAAAGAAATGAATTTCTCTAAGGGCTACCTGCATTTTCAGGTTTATTGCAGCACTATTTACAATAGCAAAGATAGCGAATCAACCTAAATGCCCATCAGTGGATTAATGGTTAAAGAAAATGTGGCATATATACAATACGGAATACTATTTGGATAGTATAGTATGAAATTTTATCATCTGCAGCAACATGGGTGGAACTGGAGGTCATTGTGATTAGTGAAACAACACAGGCAGAGAAAGACAAATTTCACAGGTTCTCACTCATGTGGGAGGTAAGAAATTTGATCACATGGAAGTAGAGAGTGAAAAGAGAGAGAACAGAGACTGGGAAGGGTAAGTGGGAGTGATGAGTACAAACATACAGTGATTCCGTTGCTGCAAAAGTAATGGCAAAAACCACAATTACTTTTGTACCAACCCAATAGAAGGAATTAATTTTATGTTTTATAGCAGACTAGGGTGCCTGTAGTTAAACAAAAGCGTATTTTACTCAGGTGATGAACACTCTAAGTACCCTTAATCAGTATGCATGATATATATCTAACAAAATTTCACATGTACTGCATACATTTGTAAAGATAAAAAAATACTGTAAATGAAACTTTGAACTTCATAAAAAAAGAAAAGGGTTACACAAATAATCATATAGTTTCCTAAACAATTAGATTAAACTTCTCTCTTGCCTTTCTCTTCATCTCCAACCCATTCTTCAGAGATTTTATAAATTATTCTTATAGTTTAATATTTATCTGTGATTTTCTGGAAAGGCTAAGCTGTGGATTATGACTACTTTAGCCTTAAGAGCTCTCCTTTGATTTTAAAGTATCTTCTTAACCATCAAAGTGGCTACAAGCTAGTTAGAAATGCAGCAAGCAAAATTGCCCTAAAAAAAGAAAGAATGGACTGCCTTAGTCCATTTGTGTTGCTATAAAGGAATACCTGAGGTTGGGATGTTTTTAAAGAAAAGAGGTTTATTGGGCTCATGGTTCCGCATGCTGCACAAGAAGCATGGTGCCAGCATCTGCTTCTGGTGAAGGTGTCAGGCTGATTTCCCTCATGGTGAAAGGTGAGGGAACCTGGCATGTGCAGAGATCACATGATGAGAGGGCAAGCAGAGAGACTGGAGTTTCCAGGTTCCTTTTAACAACTAGCTTTCCAGGGGATTCCTGTGGGAACTGATAGAGCAAGAACTCACACATTCCCTGCCCCAGGGAAGGCATTAATCTATTCATGAGAGATCTGTCCCTATGATCCAAACACCTCCCATTAGTCCCCACCTCCATCATTGGGGATCAAAGTTCAACATGAGATTTGGAGGGGACAAACCAAACTATAGCATAGGTCAATCCAGAAAGAATATAAAATTTGGTTTTGTGACATTAAAGTGGCATCCATGTATTCACAGGGGCTGAGCCTTTTTGTTTTGTGGATGTACCCTTGTGATGCTGTAATTCGTAATGTTAAAGAAGATGACTCTCACAAGCACATAGTCATTTTACATAAGCCCTCTCCAAGTTTGCTTCCTCTGAAAAGATGGCAAACGAACTTTTCTTGCTCTCCACACTCTCCTCTGTTCTAAGGCTCTTACAGATGTTTGCATAAGCCTCAATTAATGGAGGGTTCTGCTCAACTTAAGCTGGGTTTATGTCCTGATAAACCCACCGTTAGTTGAAAATATTGATTGCAAGTCAAAAATGCATTTAATATGCTTAATTCACTGAACATTATTATTTGTCTAGCCTACCTCAAAGTTGCTCAGAACACTTACACCAGCCTACAGTTGGGCAAAATATCTACCACAAAGTCTATTTTGTAATAATGTGTTGAATATCTCATGAAGTTTATTGAATGCTGCCCTGAAAGTGAAAAAAAATGGTTTGACACCATTGCAAGGTCAAAAATCATTAAATTGAACCCATCATTAGTCAGGGATCATCTGCATGTTTTAATCAGGCTGAGATTTGGATGTTAACCCCAGTCTTGGTTGCTTGGAAATGTGGCAATTTCACCCAGTAAAACAGACAGGAGACTTTTCTAACCATTATGATCAGTGTTTTTGTAACCTCATTAATTCTTCCTGCAGATTCTTTTCTGTTCAAATTCTTCTGTGTGTATCCAAAATTGGCATAAACCTAGTCCAGTTCCCTGGAAATTATCTTATTTTTTCATTAAGGCAGCACAAGTAGAGAAAGAATTACGGATTGCCTTATTGGATTTCCCCACATTTATGTGAAATTCATCTGTATCAGTCTGTCTTTTTGCCTTTTTAAAACTTGGTAATTCAAACTGATTTCCAATTCTCTGTTGAACTATGTTATTCCATTCTCTGAACAGAGTGGAATTTATGTACTTCTCTACTCTCCTTTCATGTTTATCCAATGGATAAGCGTAACTTATCCTTGTGATTGCAGCAAAATTTACATGAAGAACATTTAACTACTCACTGGGCTCTTTCAATATTAGGAAAGATTATTTCACTGGATTTCTTCGGAAGAGAAAAATCCTCCAAAATATATGTCATCCTTTATAGTAGCTTCTGTTGTTGTCTAGCAAATATTTTCTCTCTTCCTTCTCCTTCTGTGGAAAGAGTATAATACTAACGTTGGGCTTGGACACATGACTTGGTCAATGAAACATGGCGGATGTGACAGGGCACATGTTTCTATCAATCCTCGTGTACTCCTGCCTGCATGATGAAATAGTATGCCTTAGTTGGTAGCTGCTCTTTCATCCTGGGACTTTAAATAAGAAAACACATGGAGGCTATTCTGAATCTGACTTATTACCTGGAGAGAGTCCACATAGCTGACCTGCAGACCAGCGTGTGCGAAACCAATGTTTGTGGCTATAAGCCTCTGAGATTTGGGGTTGTTTCTTATGGAGCTTTTTTACAAGGGACATTTGCCCAGTGGGAATTCAGAATTGTTCTGGATCAGTGATTACCATGTGCCTCTCATTTTTCACCTGTCCAAATGGGGTTGTTTATTGCTGTCATCCTTGTGTTGTTTCACTTTTACATGATGTATGTGTGTGTGTGTGTGTGGTCATAAGGGGATGTAAATAGCATTTCTTTTCACCTCATGGGTGTCTGGAACAGTACAAACCATATCTAGACCTGCTATAGATGTTAGTACAAGATCCTGGACTTCAAATCTAATATCTTTTGGAGAATTGCCTGAGGGGAGAGTATGAGTAAATTTTGAACACAGAGGGAAGGAGCACCAATATTTGAGACCACGAGGGTGGACTGTGAAAGATTCTGTTATTCAGCTAATACTCACTTTCTCCTTCTCTCCTATTGGAAGCAAGCACTATTGAGGCCCATCTCTGTCATTTTGGCCATATGACTTACTCTGAACAGTGGAATACTGGAAGAAGTGGGTGTGCTCACTCTAAAGGAAGGTTTTAAGAGGCATTGAAAGTTTCTGCCACCTTTCTTGCACTCCAGTCTTCCTCCTAATAGTAGCATACGCTGGATAGGAACCACTTCTCTGACTTTGGCTGTAGGATGAGAAGGCATTTGAAGCAGACCTAAGCCAGCAGAACAGTCATAGCCAACCTGCAGAGCTATGAGTAAGAACTGTTTGTTGTTTTAATCAACTGAAATTTAGGAGATAATGGTGGGGCAGGGGAGTGGCTAATATTCACAGATCATTAGCATTTGAGTTAATCATGTTTCTGTCCAGACAACTATGTATAGAAAACATCAAACTCAAAGAGGGATTATTCTGGAAATTATCAAGTCGATTAGGAACCAAGATGCTTGTTCTAAAAATATTCTGCTATTCAGCATGCAAAATGTAGCATTAAAAATAAAAACAAAACGGAATTGTAACTTACTTCACTGAAGATTATTGGCAGACTGACTGCAGTTCTTCTACAGCTTAAGTACGCAGTGATGGCATCATTCCAAGTCCTCAGCTCACTGGTCTCATTTTCAGGGCAGTCAGTATTTTTTAAAAAATTTGTTTGCATTGTTGCATTCATTTGCTCAAGAGCTACAATATTTGGATAAACATATTTTTAATTGCAGCTAGAACTTTTTACGTACCAATTTTGTAGGCACTGGACTTCTGCTTTTAAAACAGCCTCAGAACACTTTATTTTTCTTCTGATTTGTCTGTATCTTTATCTGTTTTCTCTTCAGTGGTGCTTTTCTTTATCCCTTGGGGGATGTTCATCAGATTTCTTTTTTCTTTTTACATTAAAAAAATGAGATGGGGTCTTGCTCTGCCATCCATACTGGAGCACAGTGGTGCAATCATAGCTCATTGCAGCCTCAAGCTCCTGAGCTCAAGAGATTCTCCCATCTCGGCCTCCTGAGTAGGTGGGACCACAGGTGTCAGCCACCATATCTAGCCAAAGTTTTACATTTTTTTAGAGATGGTGTCTCCTTATTTGCCCAGGCTGTTCTTGAACTCCTGACTTCAAATGATTCTCCTGTCTCAGCTTCCTAAAGTGCTGGGATTACAGGCATAAGCCACCACACATGGCTAGCTTGTTAAAATTCTGATTGTGGTCCACTGGTATATTTTTTTCTTCTATCCATCCCTATGCAATAGAATATATCTACTTGTTAAATTTCTGTATATGTAAATTTTCTATACAGGGTTGGCCAACCTCACTTACCAGGTAGAGGTAATTGGCACTTCCAGCATATTTCTGGAAGTGGACTTAGAGAACTAATAATAACTGATGCCCTTGTAAACATAACACCTTCACGATAAGCACCAGGCTAGTTTGTGAAACAATGACCACCAACTTCTTTTCTGGGATATTTATCTCTAGGCTTAACCTTAATCCTTCACTCTAATCATCTTGATACATAAAATCTATCTAATTATGTGTTTTATTCATACCATTCATTACAAATTATATCTGTACACACAGTGTTTGCTTTAAATTTCACATTGTCTTTGCTATTATTCAAGTATATGATCAATGCCTAGAGAAGTTTAAAAGAAGCCAAATCAAAAGAGTGCATGAGGTCTAAATAATTATTATAAATTCAATAAATATAAATATTTAAATGCAAATGTATGACTGTTTTCGGGGAGAGTATGCAGAATATACACATTTCAATAATAATAGCAACCTGGGTTTAATCTCACATCAAACAGGAAAAATATTGAAAAGGATTCTAGGGGGAAAGAAAAAGAGGCAAGTGTAGTTCCTTATTTCATACTAGGAAGAAATTAAATATTATTTGATTTTTCTCTTAAATTTTGCAATCACAACATAGGCTCAAGTATGTATGATGGGAGGGTGTATTCAATCTACCTACCCCAATTTACCTCCAGAAACAAAACACATACTTAATAAGCAAGAAATAAAAGCTATCAAACTGTGCAAATTGTTTCTTTTATGCTCGCAGAAACCTCTAGACTGGAGCTTACCATGGGCAGGCTGTGAAATAGGAAGTGGACAGTGAGTATGTGCAACCTGAAGAGTTCAGGAAAGAAATTAGGGAAATTAGCTGATCCCCGTGACTAAAGGGGTTTCAAAGAGAGAAGTCCTGTGGAAAGAGAGTTATTCAGGCAGAATTTGTTAAAATGTTGGTTGTTACCATTGCAATGTAATACTTTTTTTTCATCTCACCATAAAGTATTAAATGAAATTTATATTCCTTGTCAAAGTACTTCTGGATCTAAAGGTATACTTTTGAGGAGGTATTCAGGTGGGCAAAAGTGGCACAACAAAAATTGGTCCCCAGAAGATACAGGCTACTTTTTAAACTTAACTAGCAAAATTAACAGCAAAATATTAGAAAAAATTTAAAGCCAATAATATGTAATCTGCAGGAGACAGAAAATAATAACATTAAGGAAGCATAAAAAAGATTGACTGTAGCATATAAATAAGTCCAAGTGTATCACTTAAGATAGCAAGCAATAAACAGGTTAAAATTCTAATGGGGCTGGATGCTTACACCTGTAATCCCAACACTTTTGGAGGCAGAGGTGGGAGGACTGCTTGAGGCCAGGAGTTCCCAAACAGCCAGGGCAACAAGCAAGACTCCATTTCTCAAAAACAACAACAAACAAACCTGGCATGTTGGTGTGTGCCAGTAGGCCAAGCTACTCAGGAGACTGAAGTGGCAGGATTGTTAGAGTCCAGGAGTTCAAGGCTACAGTGAGCTCTGATCGTGCCACTGCACTCCAGCCTCAGTGACAGAACTAGACCCTGTCTCTAAAAACAAAACAAAACAAGAAAACACTACTAAGATCCTTAAGTGATTTATGAAAACAAAAGCTAAACACTGACACAGAAAATGTACACAAAAATGATATAAACAAGTTAAACAAAAATAAATTGGAGTTAGTACTAATAGAATTGAAAGCAAAGAACAGTAAAATGTAGAGAGTGGGTCATTTGGTAAGACTGTTATACACAGTCTATAATCATATACTAAGTAGCTAACTTTTAATCAAAATATGTAAATAAAAACATTAGAAATGAATGGAGCATAGTGATAACAATACTACTACTAATAAAACTAATGCTATAGACCATATTATGTGCCAGGCACCATGCCAATTGCTGTAACTCCATTACCTCTTAAGCTAAAGCTGTTCTTATGAAGTTGGGAGTCATTATCTTTGTTTCATAAATGAGACACTAAAGTTTAGAGACATGCGCTAACTCGACCAAGATGACACAGCTGGTAAGGACAAAACCAAGTTTTAAAACAGGCAGCCTGACTCTTCATCCATGTGATTAACCTTGACAAAATGTAGCAGGGGTATTTTAAAGGAATAATTTAGCCTAACTCTAAATCTTTAATGTTTTAAGTAAATAAAAATAAATACTATGACAGAGGACTGGTATTACAATTTTTAAATACAGTTTATTTATTTTCTGTATACAAAGAAAAAAACCCCTCACCTTTTCAAGAATTCATGAGGCATTTAAAGAATGGGTTTAATAGTGAGCCCAAAATTAAATATTAAGAAACATATTTAACAAGCCATGTTTATTCACGATAGTAGAATTTAAAAAATTAAAAGGGTTCAATTATATAAAGAAGTCAGCAAGTCTTCCTAAACTCAATCTATTATAAAAAAATGTAACACAAGCCCTAAATAAGAGGTAAAATCTTAAGTAGAATTATAGTTATATATAATTCAATGACAGTGAAAGCAATACATTCAACCTTGATATGCAGTGAGGTAATTACTTTCAGTAAAATTCACATGTGTATTAGTCTATTTTCATGATGCTGATAAAGACATGCAGGAGACGGGGAAGAAAAAGAGGTTTAATTGGACTTACAGTTCCACATGGCAGGAGAGGCCTCAGAATCATGGCAGGAGGCAAAAAGGCACTTTATTTATTTATTTATTGAGACAGAGTCTCGCCCTGTCGCCCAGGCTGGAGTGCAGTGGCGCAGTTTCGGCTCACTGCAAGCTCTGCCTCCTGGGTTCACGCCATTCTCCTGCCTCAGCCTCCCGAGTGGCTGGGATTACAGGCGCCCGCCACCACGCCCGGCTAATTTTTTTGTATTTTTAGTAGAGACGGGACTTCACCACGTTAGCCAGGATGGTCTCGATCTCCTGACCTCGTGATCCACCTGCCTCGGCCTCCCAAAGTGCTGGGATTACAGGCGTAAGCCACCGCACCTGGCCGAAAAGGCACTTCTTACATGGCAAGAGAAAATGAGGAAGAAGCAAAAGCGGAAACCTCTGATAAACCCATCAGATTTCGTGAGACTCACTTGCTATCAGGAGAATAATATGGGGAAGATTGGCCCCCATGATTCAATTACCTCCCCCTGAGTTCCTCCTGCAACGTGTGGGAATTCTGGGAAATACAATTCAAGTTGAGATTTGGGTGAGGACACAGCCAAACCATATCAACATGGTAAGAGTTTCCTCATTTAATAAGAAAAAATAATAATAATAATCACAGCATTGAGCTATTTCTTCTAATAGAGTAATGAAAAAAACTTAAAGCCCAAGGAAATATAGAAAGAAAAAGGAGAATTAATAAATTGGAAAACAAGAATACAAGAATTGAATAATATAAGTTGATTATTTAAAATTATGAAAATATGCACAACTATTTGAAGGATAAGTAAAATGAGAAAAAAAATCAAGAATGATAATGGAGATGGAAGACTCAATTATTTAAACATTTCTGAAAACACACAATCAAAATTGTTACAAAATAAATAGATATACGCATGTTTGTTTCTCGGATTCCCAGTCAGTAAAGAATATTTTGCCTTTTTTTTTTTAGGGACGAGGTCTCACTATGTAGCAGTGTGGTTTTGCAAATTATCAGGAAATGGGTAACTTTTGTGTTAAGTAACTGAGAATTAATATCAAAAAGTTAAAAAAAATCCCCAATAATATAAATCCTGACAATAACTGCAAAAAAGCAATCAGCAAACAAAAGATCCAGTGTTTAAGAACATATATATATTCTGTAAACGTTTATCTGTATTCTTGTGCATGTGTGTGTTTACCTGCCTTTGTCAGATATTACTATTACTAGGAAGTTTTTCAACTTCTTGATACTGTCTTTAGCTTAATAACATGAAAATTACCTTCGCGTACATGTATATGTACAGGCTAAAACTAAAATAGATTAGCAAGTTAAAGCATGACCAAGACGGATGTATCCGTGGTGCTCTGGAATGTCCTTCCTCACTGTGGCAGTAGTTTAGCAGACTCGGGCTCAGCAAGTGTGAGTTGGAGAGCAGAGGACCCCTGGCAGACACAAGGCTGAGCTCCAAAGGTCCCGTTTCCTGATGAAAACCTTTCCTTCCTCTTTTGGGTCCCTTTGTGGAATAGCCCATTGGGTGTTCCCAGTCCCTCTTGAACTTGTTTATAAAGATGTAAAGCGGCTGGCAGTTGAGACCCTCTCTTGGAGGCTTTCCTATGATGTCTCCTGCCCACGTGCACCTCTCAGCAGGAGGAGTTGGGGTATTTCGCTGCTTCTCGGCTTCTAAGTGTCCATTCCTCCCCAGCACTGCCAGTCCACACCTCACTGAATAACAGAAAAATTAGTAAATTGTCCACAATACTCAAGAGTTTATCATAGGAATGCTAAGATACTTTATTTTTAGGAAATACTTTTGAGAAAGAGTCTCACTCTGTTACCCAGGCTGGAGTGCAGTGGCATGATCTTGGCTCACTGCAACCTCTACCTCCTGTGCTCAAGTGATCCTCCCACCTCAGCCTCTCAAACTGCTGGGACTACAGCACATGACACCGTGCCCAGCTAATTTTTTGTAAAGAAAAGACTTTTTTTTTTTCTTTTTTTGAGACAAGGTCTCATTATGTCCTCCAGGATGAGTGCAATGGCACAATCATACCTCACTGCAGCCTCGAAATCCTAGGCTCAGGCGATCCTCCCATCATAGCCTCCCAAAGTACTGAGATCACAGGCAAGAGTCACCCTGCCTGGCCAGAAAAATACATTTTAAGAAGCCACTTTAACCCATTTATGCCTGAGGTTGCAATTTTTGAATTTGAAAAATTAGACTTTGGTGATGGCCTTGAGCAGTAGGATATAAATAACTCCCACATGCTTAGTGTTCCAATAATGGACCGCTAGGGATAAGTGGGTTTAAGCTGAAAGAGAATAATAATATCAAGAAATCCCGAAATGATATTTGATAAGTGTCAAAACGTACTGACAAAGATATATCAGGATCCTGGGATTTTCCCCATATAATAAATCATTTGTAAATCAGTGAAGTCAATATCCTCATAATGAAACATGAAACTCTCCTATTTAAAATCAATGATAAGGCAGACATGCTCGCTGCTGTGTTATTTGCATTTCTACAGGAAACATTAATCAACCTATATGAAGCAGAAAAAAATGACTATTTGCCAATAACATCATTTTGTGAAAAATTATGCATTTCAAATTCTTTAATTCAGCCTTGAGTAGAATTAAAGTCAAAATTAGAAATCACATAATTTTTACTCTTTCTCCCTTTGCAAAAATGGGCTAGAATTAAAAGGAGATGCCTTGGGGTTCGTGCACAACATAGTTTCTGTTGACTCTAACTTCCAAATTAAAATCATTTGGTTGAAACAGACTGCCGCTTGATTTTAGAAAATCCACAAAAACCCGTGTTTCTGAAATAATGCTGATTCCTGAGATAAGAAAGTGGATTTGATCCCCAGTCTCATTGCTTAGTAGAATAAATCCTGCACCAGCAACAACACTTGTAAATTTGTGAAAATGAATTTTATCTTTCCTTAAAAAAGAAATTGTTTAATCCATCACACTTTTCTTCCCCTACCCTTTAGTTTTTGATAAATGATAAAAATAAGCCAGTTATCAAAGAACTAGTTCTTACTTCAAAAGAAAAATAAACATAAAAAATAAGTTACTGGTTCCTAACAGGAAACATTTTAATAATTGTGTGGAGAGAAACTGCTTACATACACATTGCAGATCAAATATTTGGAGTTAAAATGTTAATCTACATAGATGGGTGATTGTAACTTTATTGCCATTAAAAGATTTCAAATCGCATTCATGCTTCTGTGTATACATAATGAAAAATGGGCAAATAATGAGGATCTTTCCTTCGATCCGCTCTGTTTAATTCTGCTGTCTGCTCTTCTCTAATGCTGCGTCCCTAATTGTACACAGTTTAGTGATATCTAGGAGTATAAAGTTGTTGCCCATCAATAAAAATCACAAAGTTGGTTTAAAAAAAAATCACACAATTTTTTAATAGCCAAACCTTTGAGAGATTTATGCACTCTGACCTACCAACCCCAATATTTGGGAATACAAAGCACTGAGTTGGCTATTACATTTTGTAATATATTTAAGAAAAACAGTGACCAGGCATGATGGCTCACACCTGTAATCCTAGCACTCTGGAAGACTAAGGCAGGAGGATTGCTTGTGACCAGAAGTTTGAGACCAGCTGGCCATCACAGAAAGACCTTGTCTCTACAAAGAAATAACCAGATATGGTGGTGTGTGCCTGTAGTCCCAGCTGCTTGGGAGGTTGAAGCAAAAGGATCACTTGAGCTCGTGAGGTTGAGTCTGCAGTGAGTTGTGATTGCATCACTGCATTATAGCCTGGGCAACAAAGAGAGACCCTGTCTCAAAAAAAAAAAAAAAAAATTAGAAGAGAAAAAGAGCTGGAAATGATTCAGACACAGGTACCCTGAAGTTTGGGGTAAAGGTTATTTCTGGCCTATTTTTATTCTAAATCTTTTTAGAAATATGTGTTTTCTCAGTTTTAAAGCTGACACATAAGAATTTTACATGACACCTGTAATCCCAGCACTTTGGGAGGCCGAGGCAGGCAGATCACTTGAGATCAGGAATTTGAGACCAGCCTGGCCAACATGGTGAAACCCCGTCTCAACTAAAAATACAAAAATTAGCCAGGCATGGTGGCACGCACCTATAATCCCAGCTACTCAGGAGGCTGAGGCAGGAGAATCGCTTGAACCTGGTAGGCAGAGGCTGCAGTGAGCGGAGATCATACCACTGTACTCCAGCCTGGGCGACAAAGGGAGACTCAGTCTAAAAAAAAAAAAAACATTGCACGTGTTTATGGAGCACATCATTACGTTTCAATTCATAAAGTATATAGTGAGCAAATTGGGGTAATTTGCATATCCATCGCCTCAAATATTTATCATTTCCTTGTGTTGTGAATATTTAATATCTTCTCTTCTAGTTATTTGAAAATATATAATAAATTATTGTCATCAGAATATTGCAGCATGACTAGTTTGTTTGCAAGAAGCTTTCCTGCGAGAGTCTACTTGTAATTTAAGTGATGACTGTCACAGAACTACTGACTTTGAAACTATAAGGCTCTTTCAATTATTTGCTACAAGAAAATATTTTCTTTTTATTATATATGTGTCATATGAAGTTAAAATTTCAATATTTAACACATATTTTAGCTTTAATGATCTTGTTATGATAAATTCATGAATTATAGAACAAGAAAACTAAATGGTGATTGTAGCAGAAACATTTAAAAAATACAAAGCAGAATCTCAAAAATTTGCCTACAATTCTTAGCACTGATAAGAGTTCTGAAAGTCTTGAGGTGACAGTGAGCTAAGATCAAAATTAAATAAATTTAAATTTAAAAGAGTTCTGAAATTCAGGCACAAGAAACTAAATGCATTTAAAAAGTATTTCTAATTAGCCAGGCTTGGTGGTGCATGCCTATAATCCCGGTTACTCAGGAGGCTGAGGCAGGAGAATCGCTTGAACCTGGGAGGCAGAGGTTGCAGTGAGCCAGGATCACGCAACTGCACTCCGGCCTGGGTAACAGAGCTAGACTCCATCTCAAAACATAAATAAATAAAAAACAAAAAATATTTCTATATACTGGATGTTATGGAGTTCATGTTTGCGTTTTCCTCCAATTCTTATGTTGAAACTCTGACCCCTAGTAGGATGGTAGTAGGAGGTGGAACTTTTGGGAAGTGAGCAGGTCATGAGGGTGGAGGCTCCCTGAATGGGATTAGTGCCCTTATGAGAAGACACAATAGATCTCTTGCTTCCTGTATTTCTGCAATCTGCTATATGAAGGCACAGAAGATGGCCAACTACAAACCAGAAAGTAGGCCCTCATAGACACTGCACCTGCCTTGATCTTGGACTTCCCAGCCTTCCAGAGCTAAGAGAAATAAACTTCTGCTCTTTAAACCATTCAGTCTATGGTAATGTGTTACAGCAGCCTGAATTAAGACACCAGATATATACAGTAATAAATTATTTTTAAATTCCCGTTATTGTAATAGTTGCCATAAATACCTAATATCTAGAATTAACCTTAAAGGGATATATTCAGGACTCAGACAAAAATAAAAACATTTAAAAAATGTCATTGATGAAAATAAAATAATTGAGTAAATTGAGAGGCAAACATGTTCTTAACTGGTAAGTTTAAATAATTGAAAATTTTCCCCAGGCTAATTTTTGGATGGACATCCCAAAGTTTGTTTGTTTCTCTGAAATTTGACAAATAAATACTACATAATATTATTATTTTGGTTGAATAATAAAATGGCATAAATAACCAAGAATTTTTTTGAGACAAGGTCTCACTGTAGTGCAGATCACGGCTCACTTCAGCCTTGACCCCCAAGGTTCAAGCCATCCTCCACTTCATCCTCCTGAGAAGCTGGGAGTACAGATGTGAGCCACGATGCCCAACCGAGAAAGTTCCAAAAAAGAGAAGTAATGCAAGATGTGAACCACATTATAAAACTATCATAATTAAAATGACATCATACTAGAACCAAAATCATCAGACAGATCAATGGAATAGAATAAAAGGTACAGAAACAGTATCTATATATACAAATTTATTATCTGGGTAAAGAAGTCACTTCAAATTACTGAATGTTAAAATAAATGCCACTGGGACAATTGATTAACCAAAAAGAAACTAAAAACTTCATTATATTGAGAAAAATTTTCAGTTAGATTAAAATGTTAAAGTAAAAATAAGAATGTAGACTCTATAAAAGCAAAACAAATTCCTTACATTATTTTAAAGCAGGTATTTTCTGAGCATAGGGCAATGGATGAGATTTAAACACATGCAAATAAAAAAATGTCAAGTGAAAAATAAAATGTAAAATATATATGTGACAAATATGACAGTTAACATACTTATACAATGAGTTTGCTCAACTAAAAAAATCCCAGAAATGTAGAAAGGAGGTTTCACATATCTCAAGTTGCTAATAAACATAATAAAAATATTCAATATAAAGGAAAAAATACAAACTATATACCATAAAATACAAATTGTAAACAAATTGTATATTATCTTTTCCCTATCAATTAATAGAGAACTGCCAATGTTGTATATTCTATAATGCCTTTAAAAGGCACTCATAAACTGCTGCTGTCAGACAAATTGGTACAGACCTTCAGAAAATACATAACTAAACCTGTGGAGACATTAAAATAAGTTTATATCATTAGATTTGGTGATTTTGGTTTGAAGAGTTGAAAATAAGTATATAGTCCAATAAAGATTGATGTATCAAGTTCATTACAGCATTGTTTATAATAGTTGGAGTAAATAAACAGCAATAGTAAAATGGATAAATCATGGTATCTCTAGATGGTTGATTGTTATAAAACCGTAAACATTTGACATGGCTCCACAATCATAAAATCATATGTAAAAGTCAAGATGTATAATTGTGTATAGATCTTAATTTCACGTATAATTATCAAAATGTTTATAATTTTTTTACTGGGAAGTAGGATTATACTTTTCTATAATTTCTGAATCTTCTAATGAATTATTTTAAGCAAATGGACAAATATTTTCCTCCCTACTTAGATGTGCAAAAATCAAACAAAACAAATTTCTATCGCATTCATTCATTCATTCATTTATTTTATTGCTTATTTATTTATTATTTCTTTTTCCTTACAACTGCCTCTTCCCAACTGGGTAGTGGAGGAACTTAACTTGGTCAGTTAACAATCTCTCCTTGTCTTCTTTAAACTGTTTCCTTTTAGTTCCTGCTGGTCAATTACAGGTTAACATTCAAGTTTTTAGAATGGAGCTCTTCATCTTTCTCCTTCCCTAGATGGAGTCTGGGTGTGTGAGGGAGGACGTTGTGTCCTGAGGAAGATGGGGAAGGGCCCTTCTCATCTTCAGTCTACTGTGGTGCTTTAGGGCCTTTCTCAGTTTCTGAGTGATGATTGGTGGAGTCTCTCAGCCAAAGATAGTCAGTTTCTGGAGGATGACGTCCGCTGTCCGAACATCTCAGCTAACCCTACTGCCATTTCTTATCATTTACATCTGGTAAATTCCTCATCTGTTATCTCTCAGTTGGTTGGAGTCCCATTCCTGCTATCTGATCATAGAAGTGTTATACATTGCGAGGCCGAGGCGGGCGGATCACGAGGTCAGGAGTTC
>NW_012101843.1:185010-203091 GCF_000951045.1 Mandrillus leucophaeus | reverse complement strand
TTTTTTTGTAGAAACAGAGTCTAGCTATGTTGCCCAGGCTGATTTCAAACTCCTGGCCTCAAGCAGTCCTCCCTCCTCAGCCTTCCAAAGTGCTGGGATTACAAGTGTGAGCCACTGTAATCCCACTTGGCTATTTTTATGAAATTTTAAAACGTAAGTTTATTATTTGACTCCTTGAAAAGGAAAAGTAAGAAACAGAATTGTGGACCTGTTTAGATGCTAGAAGACAATATGGTGTGGTGAAATAAATATCAGTTTTGGATTAAATATTTCTAATTCTGATTCGAGCAGTGATGATTTCAATGTGATATTCGAGAAGTCACAATGTCTTAGAACATAATATGTCTAGACAACGGAGAGTCCAAAGTGGGGAAGGGGACCCCGGTCAAAAAATGACCTATCTGGTACCATGTTTGCTACTTGGACAACGGGATCATTGGAAGTACAAACCTCGGCATCATGCAATATGTCCATGTAACAAACCTGCACATATATCCTCTGAATCTAAAATTTTAAAAAAGAAAAACATGATGTGTTTCATTTATAAAGTGACCCTTTAACATACTGTGAAGGTTTGCTGGGAAAACTTGAAATGATGTATGTAAATTGCATAGCTCAGTGCCTGGCAGGTATTATGTGGTCAATAAAAGTGGGAGCATTTGTTGGTAGTGCTGGTTCCTGTTAAGGTTTTGGTGATTCTCCTCTTTTAAACTCTACTCAGGGTAAGGCTCGTGTCTTTAATACACTTTGGAAGGAATCTCAACACTTGCTCAAATGCTGGGTATTCAGTAGATGTGACGGCTAAGATGTAGACTGTGATATTGACTTTCTTTTTAGAACTGTGAATTGTCTATTATGCCTATGGTTATGGAAAAATTAATATGCACAGTTTTTCAAAAGAAAGAGGGGTGTAATCAAAGATTATTATCAGCAGTTTAACACAGCGATACGCGTAGTCCAATCTGCTGTACACAGGTCTCCTTTAGAGCCAATGTCTTGTTTAAAAATAAAGCAAGCTAACCATGTAATAGTGGCACATCGAGAAATGCTTTATGCGATACAGGGTGTACCCGAGTGCTGACTGTAGTAATTATGAAGCTCCTGGGCAGGCCAAATGGTATAATAGCAGCAAACCCATAGATCTAGGCTTCTCACGTGGTAAACAACAAGGTAGGTCAGGTTTACCCTGGGGAGGAGGTTTTGGGGATCTGAGTTCCTGCATCTGAGTCTTTTCCCTTGTATATATCTTTTCCCTCCTTGTTGGTTGGTTTTAGTATTAAAACAAAGACTATCCCAGGTTCTCTGCACCCTAAAATCTGGACCAGCCCATAGGATCTGATCCCACCACATACTTACCTATTAAGAATAAAAAAATTGTAAAAGGGTCAATATATCTATTCCCCCCCCCCAAAAAAAATCAGAAAATAAAAAGTAAGTTAATATAATTAGCTCTCAAGATAATAAATTATTTTACTAATTCACTCTCTCTCTAATCTCACGATATTTCTAAAATATTTTAACTGCTATGTGATATCTTCAAAAACATATAAGGAACTCTGAAAAAGAAGGAGGGCATTTTTCCAAATTTCTTACTTCTCGGAATACATAAAAATATTCAGAAGTAAAAAGAATGATTCTTGAAATCTGAACTTGAGGCTTTGTTTTATTACATAATGCAGGAGAGTGATGCGGTTGGCTGAGTCTGGGAAAGTTTCCAGAATTCCGGTCTGAGGATCCTCCCACATCCCCCTCCCGTACCAAGACCTAGAGTCTGGGTGTTCAGATTGGGCACTTGGCAGCAGATGATGATCTAGAAGGCAATCAAGGAAAGTGGCTATTAAAAGATCACAGGCTTACTGGAGGGAGAAAAATGACTTTTGCTAAAAGCTAAATCTCTGAATATCCCCAAAGCTATTTTCTCTCTTGACCTATGTGTGTGCCCCTGTGTATGCATAGTCACAACTTTTCCCTGATTTTTTTTTTTTTTTTTTTTTTTGGTGGGGGGTAATAATCTTTACATACATTTAAATTTAACACTTGCTGAGCCACTTAAAGGACTGAGTTAAGTAAGAAATCACTTAAACAATCTTGGCTTCTTGCCATTCCTTGGGATTTCATGGGGAGGGGGGATACAACTTGTAGGACAGAAGCCAATCCCTAATTGTTTTATTTAATTAGATCATTTCAATGGCTAAGCTAGCCTGAAAACCTTGTTTCTCTGTGTCCTCTCATCTTGATTGGGTGGCTTTTTTCAAGCCTATTTCTCTAGAACCTTTGTACTTTTTGACCATGGAATTGATGGGGTGTTAGATAGGGTCTTCACATCTTTTAGCAGAGGCATTTCTCAGGTTGCTTCTCATTTTCCCTTCTCCTATGCCCCATGATATATGAAAATTGATTGCTTTTGCCTTCCTGCAGCCAAGTAGAAGGTTTTAAGTCACTATGAATCTATAAAAGCTGTCAACTTTCAGTGGTGGTGCATTTGTAGATATTTTCTGAGGGCTAAGAGAATGGGTATTCTTAATAAATACTTCTCCCTGTCACCTAAAAGACAAAAAAAGAAAGTATTCCACTGTCAATTTGTCATACACTTGAAATGTCAATGGAAAACAGCATTTTTTGGTGGCGCATGAAAATTACACATGGCGTTACTTTGAAAGATTGAATCTTCTGAAACCCATCGAGCAATAACTGCTCCACACGTTCAAGGATGGCAGTGTTTTTCTTCCTCTTCTGTCAGGGATGGCATTACAGAGGTGATGTGAGTCTTTGGCTTCTCTGACCAATAAGAGGTCCAAATGAATGATTGGAATCCTTGCAACTTGGCTGAACCAAATGTGATGAGTTCTTGTTCTCACCTATTTTTAAATAACTCCTAAATATTCAACCAAATGTAATTTAATTGCATTTACATATTGGAAGCTAAGCAATGGGTGAATAAGGCCAAATCTTTAGCAGGGTGCTAATGGGATTTGGAAGTTCAAGATCCCTGATTAACTCTACTAGCTTATTTAAGATGGAATCACAGAGGTGGATCACAGGTCAAGAAAGGTTGGTCAGTTGTTTGAGGGACATTTCTCCACAATTCTGCCCCATCATTTCCTTACAAACTAAGGTTACACCCTATAATTTGATAGTAGTCTGAGCCTACTAGGAAGGGGGCCCTGGACCCTAAATCTTATCTGCATTAGATGTCAGAGTTACATGGTACCTTACTCACAAACTGGCCCAACTCCTACATCTTAAGCTGTAAGATTTACCCAAAGGCATACAGCAAAGCAAAGTGGTTGCAGATTCTGGTGCACAACTTTTACCCACAAGTCCATTGTCATGTTGGTTTTGTTTTGTTGTTTCCTTTCCCTATCTCCACTCTGATCCTAATTCTGACCATCAGTTTCATCTGTGATTTTGCACAAGTCAGGAGTGACTTGTGGGTAAAGGCCTGTGTATTAGTGAGATCTGCACCCATGCATTTACTCGAATAGGTCCTGCAAGGAAGGACCTCAGCCTCAACAGCATCCTTCAGAACAGCCAACTGCAGTGGTCCTTTTCTTGCCTGTCCTTATTACTCATTTACATAAAGAGCTGCCATCTTTTAGCTAATAAATTTTTATCCTTTCTTGTAAATCTGGATGGCTTGCCAGTGTGATAGCAGTGCAAAAGTGATTTCCCCAGAGGGCAAGCAGTAGACAGAAAGTAACTCCGCCTTTGTTAGGGAAGATATATGAGGCTTTTAGCTATCTCAAATATGGTGAAATTGGACCATAGTAGCAGCATCCAATCATCATCCCAGTTCCTCTCTGCCAGCAGGACATAATGCACGAGTCAGTATATGGTTCCATGCCCAAAGATGCAAAACAGAAAGATAATAGTGTATAGTTGCTGAGACTTGAAGCCGGGTATTGCATTAAGCATTTTAAATACATTATTCCATTTTAAAATCCTTACTATAGTCTGAGAGGGTGAGTATTATTAAAATCACCATTTTGCAATTGAGAAAAAGGAGGCCCCAGAAAAGCTGATCCTCTTGTTTAAGGTCTTAAAATTAGAAACTGAAAAGCTGGCATTGAACATGAACTGTTTGACCCTGAAACCTATGGTTGTAGCCATCACACTCTGACGTGAGAAATTGCTAACTTAGGGCTCTAATTTCATGCAAGCCCAGAAAACCGGTGTAGTGAGAAAAAACTGGTACCAACCTGTGGGTAGTGTGATGTGTCTTCTAGTCCCAGGTCACCACTCACTGACTGTCAATCTTAGGGAAGTCATCCTTTGCATTTTCATCTGTTAAACGAGTTTGGGACAGTTTGGTTTCTAAGATCTCTTCTAGTTCGAACTATCTGGAGCTAGGCTGTAACCAAGCCAAGGGCAGAAGAGAGATCACCAGATTCTGAGTTAGACCCCCAAGAGGACATTTATATGAGTTCAGCGTTGATACCTCCACATGAGTCTTTATACAGAACAATTCACAAGACATGACTTATAGACTGTACCATAAAAGGGCTTTTAGCAAGCATTTAATTAAAGCCCCCAATTTTTTCTTAATAGATGATGCTTACTGAAAAATATTGAAAGTAGAATTTAAAAAAAAAATGAATCTCATCGGTAATTCTACTACACTTCAAATATATCACACTTAATAGTTTGTTAAATATATTTCCATGCCACTCCCTGTTTTGGTACTAGTATATGCAAGTATTTTTTAAACAAAAACTAAGTGATAATATGTAACCTGCTTTTGACTCCCAATAAACAGTGCAGTTTTTGTCTGCTAATATTCTAAATTATAAAATACAGTCATACAGGGAGGAGAACAACACACACTGGGGCCTCTTGAGGGTTGGGGTTGGGGGAGGGAGAGCAGTAGTAAAAAAATAGCTAAAGCGTGTTGGGCTTAATACCTAGGTTATGGGCTGGTAGGTGCAGCAAACTACCTTGGCACACGCTTACCTATGTAACAAACCTGCACACCCTGCACATGTACCTAAGAACTAAAAATAAAAATTAAAATACCATCATAATGGCTGCATAGTAGTCCACTGAATGAAAGCAAAATAATTGGCGTCATCTTTGCTCAATAGAGCAAAACAAGTTTTCATTTTTAAAAATTGTTTTCATTTTTTTATTATGAATAACTTGACAGATATTCGTAGAGTTAAATACATGCTATCTTCAATGCGGTAAAAGAAAATGAAAGAAATACTACATTAAAGACAATGCACTTTTCAAAGGATTTTAGGTACACACTATTAAAATCTCTACAGAAAGTTTTATTAGTTGCCATTTTACCCCTTAGTGTAGGAGAGTGTGTCTATTTCCCTAAACCTTCATCAATATTAGGTACTATTTTTAATAAGTATTGCGAAACCATTATTGAGTTCTCAGTGTGTCTTCAAGGCAATTTAACACGATGGTTAAAACACAGCCCTTAGAGGCAGACTGCCTAGCTGAAACTGGGGCTCTGTTGCTTGCTATTTTGTGACCTTTGGCAAGTAACTTAACATCTCTGTGTCTATAAAATGGAGATTTGCATAAATATAAATGCAGGGTTATAGACTGTACTATATCATATATAACATGTTATATATGATAACATGTAGAGAGGAAGTAGGATGTAGGCCAGAGGTATTTTAATTGTGAATTCTATTCTTTAATTACAAATGAATTTGAGCACTTGAATAAGTTTGCTAGTCATTTGTTTCTCTTTTTCTCAATTGTTGATTGCTGTGTTTAGCCTACTTTTATATTCAAGGATTCTTTTTCTTTTATTACTTTATATGAAGGTTTTATATGTTAGGAATATTACTTTTTGCCTTTCACATGTTGCAAATAAGCCCCATAATTTCAAACAAGCACCCTGAGACCCAGAGAGATTCAGCGCTGTGTCTTCTAATGTTCCATCTAGGTCTCTTCATTTTCTTCATTTTTTCATTCATTCGTTGTCACAAAGCTTTTCCTTTTTGTTTTTTTTTTTTTACTTTTGGTGAGTTGTCCATTTTATTCCTGTTTTTTTCTTCATGTTCAATCCAAAATTGACTTAAATAAATACAATTACACCTTGTAAACAAAGGCCTCTGAATGCAAAGTAATTTCAAGAAAATTGTAAAATTAACTTATTACATCAGATGTTGACCTCTATGTGTCTTTTGTGATTCCGTTCACATCTTCTGAAGTCTGTTCTAACTATACCTGTCTGCTTTCCAGTTGTGCCAGGCAAAATTTTAAGTTGAATCCTGTGATGGCTAATATTGAGTGTCAACTTGATTGGACTGAAGGATGCAAAGTATTGTTCCTGGGTGTGTCTGTGAGGGTGTTGCCAAAAGAGATTAACATTTGAGTCAGTGGACTGAGAAAGGCAGACCCTCTCTCAGTCTGGGTGGGCAGCATCTAATCAGCTGCCAGTAGGGCTAGAATAAGGCAGGCAGGAGAAGGTGGAAGAGCAGACTTGCTGCATCTTCCGAACTTCATCTTTCTCCTGTGCTGGATGCTTCCTGCCCTCAAACATCAGACTCTTAAGTTCTTCAGCTTGTGGACTCTTGGGCCTACACCCTCTCAGGGGCTTCAGTCACAGACTGAAGGCTGCCCTGTCAGCCTCCCTATTTTTGAGGTTTTGGAACTCTGACTGATCCACCACTAGCTTCCTTGTTTCTCAACTTACAGACAGCCTATCGTGGGACTTTACCTTGTAACCATGTGAGTCAAGTTTCCTTAATAAAATCCCTTCATATGTGCATTTATCCTATTAGTTCTGTCCCTCTGGAGAACCCTGACTAACAGATTTCTGCCCCTCTGTTCCCTCCCTTAGAGTATGGGTAGTGCCTAGGAGTTTGGTGGTTTGGCGGTCTTCCACTCCTATGATTCGGTTACATTATATGGCAAATATAAAGAGATTTTTCCAAAATGCAATTAAAGTCCCAAATCAGTTGATTTTGGGTTAACCCAAAGGGATATTATCCTAGATGGACCTGATTTAATGAGGAAAATCTCTCAAAAGAGGAATTGGGCCAGTACTGAAGAGAGTAGCTCTCCTATTGGCCACGAAGAAGTAAGCCGCCATATTGTGAAAAGGCCACCTGGCAGAGAACTGCCGGGGGCTTTGAGGAGCTGAGACCAGCCTGTGGCTGTCAATCAGCAAGAAAGCAAATATTTATCTCCAGAAACTATAAGGCACTGAATTCTGCCAACTAACATCTGAATTTGGAAGAAGGCCCTGAGCTTCAAAAAAGAACACAGCTTGCGCAGTATCTTGAGTGCATCCTTGTGAGACCCTGATCAGTGGACCAGCTAAGCTACACAAGAACTCCTGACCCCTGGAAACAATAAATGTATGTTTTTTTTAAGCCACTATGTTTGAGGTAATTTATTATATAGCAATCAACATATTTTCCCTCTTCCATTTCAGTCACTTATTTCTTTTCTGTGTTCTTATACACTTTGTCATATTTAGATAATGCACTTCCCTTGTGTTATTGAAAATGTCTGTATGTATGTTGGTCTCTCAGCAAACTGTGAGTTCCATGAGGGTAGGGGCCATGTTTCTTTTGCTTTTCTGTCCTCAGAGCCTAATAGGCATTGGGAGAATGCCAAATCGGATCCCTGATGTCAGGATGAGAATTAGCAGAACTATATGTCCAGAAGCCGCCTGAGGCTTTCTGCCAGCTACATCTGCCATAGGAAGTTATAAAAGCCATTAAGTGTTCATGTAACTCTAAACTTAACCATGCTATAGAATAGGTGATTTAAAAAAATAAAAATAAAAATAAAAAAAACTTAAGCACTGTTGATGAAAAGGGTTGAGCTCTGTAAAATATTTGAAGAGATTTATTTTGAGCCAAATATGTGTGCCCATGACCTGTGACACAGTCCTCGGGAGGGCCTAAGAACATGTGTCCAAGGTGGTTGGGAGGCAGGTTGGTTTTATACGTTTTAGGGAGGCATGAGACATCAATCAAATACATTTAAGAAATACATTAGTATGGTCCAGAAAGGCATGACAACTCAAAGCAGATGGGGGAGCAGTGAGGAGCTTCCAGGACATAGGTGAATTTAAACATTTTCTGGTTGACAATTGGTTGAGTTTGTCTAAAGACCTGGAATTCACAGAAAGGGAATGTTCAGGTTAAGATAAAGATTGTGGAGACCAAAGTTCTTTTGAAGTCTTATGGTGGCTGCCCTTAGAGACAATAGATGACAAATATTTCCATTCAGATCTTAGTCAATCTCTTTAGGATTGGGAGGGTCTGGAAGAAAAAGATCTAGCTATGTTTATAGAGATTCTTTATAGACACAAATTATCCTGCACAAAGAACTGCTTTACAGGGCCTTTTCAAATTATGGCAAAGAAACACATTTGGGGGTAAAATATTTTTATTTTCTTCCTTGTCTCATAATGTTATGCCAGAGTCAGTTTGGAAAGTAAGTCACAGTATATTGGGTTGAATAAAATCCATCTAATGAGAATTTATGATTTGTAGGGCATGACTCCCCAGATCCCTTAGATAGGAATTTGGGCAAGATAAAAAAAAAAAATCAGAGTTTAGTACTAAACACATAGAAAAATCACCTGACTTCTATTATCTTCTACTAAATCACTGTGTGATCTTGGGCACGCCATTTGATCTCTCTGCACCACACTCTCTTCATCTGTAAATGAAATATCGGGACTAATTGAAATACTCTCTAAGGCCATTTAAGTTCCAGTGTTTTATAGTTCTATAAAGCTTCAAACTAGAAAACACATATATTTGTGTTTTTATTTTTTTTTTAACTTTTAGGTTCCAGGGTACCTAGGCAGTTTTGTTATATAGGTAAATTGCATGTCATGGGGGTTTGGGGTGCAGATTTTCTCATCACCTAGGTAATAAACATAGTACCTGTTATGTAGTTTTTCAATTCTCTCCCTCCTCCCACCCTCAAGTAGGCCCTGGTATCTGTCCCCTTCTTTGTGTCCATGTATACTGAGTGTTTAGCTCCCACTTATAAGTGAGAGCATGCAGTATTTGGTTTTCTGATCCTGCATTAGTTCACTGAGGATAATGGCCTCTAGCTCCATCCATGTTGCTGCAAAGGATGTGATCTCATTCACTCTTTTTTATGGTTCATAGTATTCCATGGTGTGTATGTACCGCAGTGTTTTTTGTTTTGTTTTGCTTTTTATCTAATCTACCACTGATGGGCATTTAGATTGATTCCATGACTTTTCTATTGGAGATCATATATTTGAAAGAGAAAAGCGAGAAAACACCAAGAATAGGAGTGAATCCATGTTCACTAGATCTAATGATCTGTCTCATATACTTGAGGGAGTTCCTTATTCAATGGAGACAAAAAAAGGAACAAAAAAACACAAAAACAGTTATAAAAACATCAAAATAGCCTTCACCCCATAAGACTGTATGTATGATAACAATTCTTAATCTTCTATTAATAGGGTTAAAACATTCTTTACTCTGCACAGCTGTTCTGTAGCTTTTAAGATGTGGCAAAAGTTGCAAAAGAATCCTGAATTTTAAAGGAAGGGATACCAAAATAGTGTGCATATTATGGCTACAGAAGCAGTGGCTTTGGTGCTTTTGTTTAGAGCTACCATCATTTCTACTTAGCTCATTTCTGTATGAAAATGAAACTAATCAGCTTCAGTGCATGAAACCATTAGCTACTACTTCAAAGTGCTGCTTTTCACAAAGGTCAAAGAGGGCCCACCCAGCAGCAACAGGAATTTTGCAAGTGATGTGTGTCACATTTGCATATGATAATTAGTTTCTCTATAAATACAATTTGTTCTGCAGATTAACATTTTGTGTCCTCATTAGATAGCAAACATTTCCATATTAAACCCACAAAGCTGCCAGAGTTGGCTCTGCTTGCATTGCATGATAGCATTAATACCTCTGTTTATACTGATGCCAATTAGTAGTGCTAAGTCTTGGAAGAATAAAAGAGATCACTAATGCTATTAATGTAAGTAGTAATAATAATGTTGAGAAGCTTTCACAAACCTTGTTAACTTCAAAGATCATTAGCAGTAAAGTACCATTGGGTTGTAAATGGCTGTGTTCTTGGGCACATAAAGTATAAGCATATCTAGAATGCTCTACCCTGCCTTCTCCTGGTTTACAACAACGCCAATCTTAAATGATTTGCATGCTGTAAACAGGAGCATGCAATTAAAACGTTGTTTTTTTTTGCTAAGTGCATTTAGTCCAATAAGGAAAAAGGACGTACTCTAGCCAGAAGAAACAGTAGTTTGCTCAACTCGTGTAGCTCAGTGCAACACAGTTTGCTCTCATTCACCAGGCCAACTTCTTTAAGGCGTCGAGGCATTTTATGGTTCCATAAAAGGTTTTTATAAAACAAGATGCCCTGGAATTTCTCAGGGGAGGATTTAGTTTTCACTGGACCAGAGTGGCACATTGTCTGAGGAGGTTGTTGAGGGATATAGAAGATGGTGATAGATACATGACAGATGGGGTGGTGGTTGTCACCTGTTGCATTAATCTTTTAATACCTGAGTAGAGGAGGCTGTGTCAGACAGATGCTCCCTTGTGAAGTGCTAGTTCTGCACCTGAAGGGACTGTACTTACATGAAGACTGGTGGTCATTCACCCACAGTTCAGTGACAAGGTATGGATGATCCTATAGTCATTTACCAACATTAAGTACATTTCCTACAGTAATTAACTAACTTCATTTCTCTGCCTGTTTTTGTTTTGTTTTGTTTTGTTTTTGAGATGGAGTCTCACTTTGTCACCCAGGCTGAAGTGCAGTGGTGTGATCTCGGCCCACTGCAACCTTCACTTCCCAGGTTCAAGCGATTCTCCTACCTCAGCCTACCAAGTAGCTGGGATTACATGTACGTGCCATCATGCCCAGCTAATTTTTGTATTTTTAGTAGAGATGGGGCTTCACCATGTTGGCCAGGCTGGTCTCAAACTCCTGACCTCAGGTGATCCACTAGCCTCGGCTCCCCAAAGTGATGGTATTACAGATGTGAGCCACCACACCCGGCCTCCCTGCCTGTTTTTTGTTTGATGTGGTGTATATACTTAGATTCAGCAATTTTAAAAAACACTGATTAAAGCACCAGTTAATCAACTTTGATATTCAACCAAAATTTAAATGTTTTACTGTTGGAGTTTGGGCTGGGACACAGAGCCCAAACTAAATTTTACTAAAATGCAGAATTTTATATGATTTCAGAAGTCAAGTTCACAGCTCTCCTATTACTAGCTGGGCAATTTTGGATGAGATAGTTTCTCTGTCTTAATTTCCTCATCGCCTCATCTGTGAAATGGAGATGAGAATTGCACATACCTCACAAGATTATTACGAGGATTAAATGAGCTAACCCAGTGGTAACACAATGCCTGGCCCATAAAACAGACTCCAGTGGATACAAGCTATTGTTCTCATTTTTGCATACTTAATATTTCCTGATGCTAGGGGAACAACAGTTACAAAATAACATCTCTCTTGGCAGATTGGTAAGAACTCCAGTCTTCCTCAAATCTTACCCAGGAGGCATCACATGTGCCAGACACAGGACCCTCTCCTCTCAGCTGTGACCTGAGTTCTCCATTCTCCTCCCTCTAGTTGTTTCTTAAATATCACCTGTCACTCCGATGATGTTTCCTTCACCACTTCCCCATCCTTTCTCCTGCCTTGCTGTGGAGCTAATTTTGTCTTCTCCAATATGACATGATATTCTACCATTGTCTCTATCTTATGTGGTATATAGCATCACCCAAGTTTCCGAACAGTGTAGTCTTATATTTTCAGTGTCGACCAAAGATTTCTGTAGCCTTGGACTTTGGTTCTCACTATTCTATCACTCCAAGCTTTGGTACAAGTTTCTTGTGGGAAGAAATCTGGATCCACATAAGTAGTTGAGTCCATACCTCCGATCATTCTTCCCTTCTTATGTGGACCTATGGCCCTGAAGGATGACTTGTGGTTGGTGATATGGTTTGGATCCCATGTTCAGCTGTAATCCCCAGTGTTGGAAGTGGGGCCTGGTGTGAGGCAACTGGATCATGGGGGTGGATCCCTCATGTTTGGTTTAACACCATCCCTTTGGTGCTATTCTCATGATAGAGTTCTCACGAGATCTGGTTGTTTAAAAGTGTGTATCACCTCCCCCTACTCTCTCTCCCTCCAGCCCTGACCATGTAAGACATGCCTGCTTCCCCTTTGCTTTCCACCAATGATTGTAAGTTTCCTGAGGCCTCCCAGAAGCCAAACAGATGCCGCCATGCTTCCTATACGTCCTGTGGAACCATGAGCCAATGAAACCTCTTTTTTCTATAAATTATCTTAGATATTTCAGGGCAGGAATGGACTAATGTGGTTGGTTAGCTAGTTAATCATTGGCTCAGCCCTTTAACCCTTCATACAGGGAATACACAATGGTATACAATGAATACCTGCAGGTCCATTCCTGCTGTTCATGTTTCAATCCTCAATGTGAGTATCTGGAAGACTCTCTTGCTGAGATTTCTGCTGTATGTTTCTACGTGTGAAAAGGAACCAGGGACATTTAATATACAAAGAGAAAGTTTAGGGAGGCCATGTTAATTTCTCTAAATACCCGGTGGAAAGGAGGATTAATCTGCTTCTGACATCCAAGCCAATGGGTAGAGGTTATAGGAAAAAAAGAGATGTTAGCTAACAAGAAAGAACATTCTAATTATCATAGCTGCACAAGGAGACCTGCTCTGGGAGAAAATGAGCTCTTTGTTTTAGAGATATTCAAGCAAAGACTAAATGATAACTGGCAAGATGGCCAACAGAGGGGATTCATGCTTCAGATAAGAGTTGGACTAAGTGGCCTTGAGCAGTTATGGCTATAAATTTCTCTGTGGGAGCATCTTTGGGCACCAACCAGTATGAAAGGACTACTGGCATTTAAGGTAGACTTTAATAATTGCCTTATAGCTATATGTTACACAATGCTTCATGTAAAATGAAGAAGTAACAGTTATCCTTATGGAAGTATAAAGTGATAGGCCAAAGGTGATTGCTCATTCATTCTTCAAATGTTCATTGAGACTTTATTATGCCTAGAAAGGCAGGCATAGGCATAGAAAGGCTTTCTAGTTTTGGGGGCAGAATATTGAGCAAGACAATGTTCTACTCTCTCGAGCAGGCATTCTAGATGGAGACAGGGGTAGGCCTGTAGACAAAAGAAAAAGTAGATACAAGTCAAGGTAGATAGCTTTTAAGACACTCCATCAACTTATCTTTTTACCACTTCATCTGGGGTTCTTTTTTCCATGAGTCTCTGCTACACTATCTCCCAGCACTAGTATAGTCAGATTAAAGGGAAAACAGTTGATAGACAATAAATTGTCTTTGGTCCTGAAAAATGTGATGAGTGGATTTCTCCTACTAGCTGTTTCTCTCCTTCTCTAGATTCAATATGGAAGAGTAAGAACTCTCTCATTCACATGATAAATACTAAACAAATACACAATGAAAAATAGACTATATTATCAATGGTCACAATAATATAAATATTTCTCTGTATTACTCAGGAGAAAAAGAATGTAAAATTATCTTTTTAGATGAGGTGTCCATCGAGTCCCTGTGAAATGTCTGTAAGTGTCCAAGGTCTAAGCCGAGCATTTCCTTTGGAGTCTCTCATGGAACTGAATCTTCTAAACCCCCTACTGCTTCGATCACAAAATAGATTCTTGGAAGTGAAACAGGCCTGCTAAAAAGTCTTCTTTAAGCAATGAAGGATGTAAGGAAACTGGAGGAGTTTCAAAGAATAATAACAAGAATGATTAAGGGGCTGAGAGCATGATTTATATTGAATGATTAAAAGGATTAAACATGCAGAACTTGGCCAGTGCTACACACTTAGTTATAAAAAACATCAGAATCAAGTGCCAAAGCTCTCAGCTCCCATGCAAAATGCAAATTTGCATATGATTTGGCACATATTTCTACATGAAGTTCAGCAGATCTTTACCGAGGCGGCATTCATACAATGCCAAAACCACTTGTCTGGTCATTTTAAAGTACAGCCTGGTGATGTCAGTAAAAACTTGCTATTTGACTTCATTGAATAGACAATTGAATCAAAATGTGCCCACCCAGGGCTGCCATCCACATGTGATACATCCATAAACTATATAAAATAATGTAACACATAATCATTTACTGTATTGGTCTGTTCTCACGCTGGTATAAAGAACTGCCTGAGACTGGGTAAATTATAAAGGAAAGAGGTTTAATTGACTCACAGTTCCACAGGGCTGGGGAGGCCTCAGGAAACTTACAATCATGGCAGAAGAGGATGCAAACATGTCCTTCACATGGCAGCAGGAAGGAGAAGAATGAGAACTGAGGAAAGGGGGAAGTCCCTTATAAAACCATCAGATCTTGTGAGAACTTACTCACCATTACGAGAATAGCATGGAAGAAATGCCCCAATGATTCAGTTACCTGCCACCAGGTCCTTCCCATGGTATGTGGGGATTATGGGAACTACAATTCAAGATGAGATTTGGATGGGAACATAGCCAAACCATATTATTTACCCTAGAGTCACAAACCAAAATTCCTACAGACAGCAGACAGGCAATCACATGAGTGAAGTGGGCTAAGCATACAGGGTGCAGGACCTATGGGTTCCAGCCAGTGTTGCCATGTGGGAATTTTGGCCAAGAGTTGACATATCTTCTTGTCCATCAGATGAAGCCGGTGATTAACAGTGCTTTCAGCAGCAAGTAATGAAAGAGCAACACAAAAAGGGGGAGCTGGTGGAGTCAGCTACCCTAGAGCTACATATCTCTAGAGTAGGAGGAGGGGCTATGGGGTTAGGAGGAGGGGCTAGAAATTGATGTGAGAAGGAAATCAAGTGGTAGTCATTGGAATTTTAAAATCCATGCTGTTATATTTTTAAAAATCCACTAACTTAAAACACATGGACAGAAATATCATTCTTTGGATATTAGCTTGGTGCCACTTATCTGGCTAACTTCTTTGTTTTAGAGTTAAAAAATAGATCCAGAGAAAGGGAAAAAACATTCTCAAAGGCATAGTAAATGGATCATTAGAAGAATTGATTAGAAGCAGAGGCCTAGGAAAGAATATCTGGGTTCTTTTCTGATTTTGTTGTCTGAGTAACTTACCTCTAGGTTCATAACTTCTTTCTTTTCAATTACTTTTTATTATATAGACAACATAAAATTTTCCATCTTAACTGTTCTTAAGTGTATAATCCAGTGATGTCAAGAAACATATTGTGCAAACATCAGCACCATCCATCTCCAGAACTTTTTTTTTATCTTGCAAAAATGAAACTCTTTGTGTGTAAAACAGTAAGTCTTTATTTCCTCTCCCTGCAGCCCTTGGCAACCACCACTCTACTTTCTGTCTCTATGAATTTGACTACTCTATGTACCTCAAATAAGTGAAATCGTATTTTTTTATTGGCTTACCATAAAGTCCTCAAGGTTTATCTATATTGTAGCATATATCAGAATTTCCTTCCTTTTTAAGACTGAATAATATTCTATCATATGTATATACCACATTTTCTTTATCCATTCATCCATCAGTGGGCATTAGGTTGCTTCTACCTCTTGGGAATAATGAACGGGGTATGCACATACATTTTTGAGATGCTGTTTTCAATTCTTTTGGATATGTACCCAGAAGTGGGATTGTTGGATCATGTAGTAATTTTACTTTTAATTTTTAAATAAACCTCTATATTGCTTTCCATAGAAGATGCACCATTTTACATTAACATGAAGAGTGCACAAGAATTCCAATTTCTCCATATCCTTGCTAATGCTTTCAGTTTTTTGATAGTGGTCATTCTAATGGGTGTGAGATGATATCTCATTGTAGTTTTAATTTGATTTTCCTGATTATTAGCAATGTTGCGCATCTTTTCATATGCTTGTGGACCATTTGACTATATTTAGAAAAATGACTGTTCAAGTTCTTTGACTGTTTTACAATTGCAATGTTTGGTTTTTGTTCTTCAGATTTAGAACAAAAACAGAATTCTTTATATGTTCTAGATACTAACCCCTCTTCAGATACATAATTGTATATATTTTTTCCCCATTCTATTGGTTGGTTTTTTACTCTGTTGGTAGTATCTTTTGATGCACAAAAATTTTAAATTGACAGGAAGGCAATTTGTCTATTTTTTCTTTTGTTGACTGTGCCTTTCATGTCATCTCTAAGAAATCATTGTCAAATCCAATGCCATTAAGATTTTGGCATAGGTTTTCTTTGGAGTTTTATACTTTTAGGTGTTGCATTTAGGTCTTTGATTCGTTTAATTTTTGCATATAATATTCGGTAAGAGTCCAATTTCATTCTTTTGCATGTGGATGTACAGTTTTCCCAGAACCATTAGTTTAAAAGACTATCCTTTCCCCATTGAATGATGTTAGCCTCTTTGTTGAAAATAATTTAACCATATTTGTGCAAGTTTATTTGGGGACTTTCTGTTCAACTCCTTGGTCTATATGTCTGTATTTCTGCAAGTACCATCCTTTTTTTGATTGCTGTAGCTTTATAGTAAATTTTGAGATCTGGAAGTGTGACTCTTTCAACTTTGGCCTTTTTAAAAGTTGTTTTAGCTATTTGGGGTTCTTGAGGACTTATGCTAATCTTTGGATAGATTTTTCTATTTCTGTAAAAATTATGATTTTGATAGATTGCATTGAATCTGTAGATCACTGTGGGTAGTATTGACATCTATTAATATTGTCTTCCAACCCATGAACAGAGAATATCTCTTCGTTTGTCTTCTTTAATTTCTTTCACCAATGTTTTGTGGTTTTTATTTACAAGTCTTCCGGCTCCTTGGATAAATTAATGCCTAAGTATTTTATTATTTTTGATGCTATTGTAAATAACATTGTTTTCTTAATTTTCTATTGTTTATTGTTAGTATAAAGAAATACACCTTATTTTTTGTGTGTTGACTTTGTAGCCTACTACTTCACTGAATTCATTTATTTCTATTTTTGTGGAATTTTTAAGTTTTCTATGTATAAGATAAATCATCTGTGAACAGAGATAATTTTACTTCTTCTTTTCCAAATTAGATGTCATTTATTTCTTGTCAATTGACCTGGCTAGAATTTCTTGTATTATATGGACTAGAAGTGGTGAAAGTGAGCATCCTTGTCTTCCTTAAATTAAATGAAAGGTTTTTAGTCTTTCACCATTGAGTATGAGATTTGCTGTGGGGTTTTCATATATGTCTTCAGGTATTCTTTTGGGAAATTTCTATTTATTTTTTTCTTTTGAAGGAAATGTATTTTCTTATTTCTTCATATGCCTTGTTATTTCTTTTCTGTTGAGGTGGTCATTTGAATCTAATAATGTGCTAACTCTAAATTTCAGACATTTTATTTTGTTGAGGTTATTTCCTTCTATTCCTAGTTTATTTAGTGTTTTTTTTTTTTATCATGAAACTATTTATAGTTTGTGGAGTGTTGATTTTGAAAAGTGACTTTTCTGTGTCAATTGAAATAATCATGCACGCTTTTTCTTCATTCTGTTAATGTGGTGTATTATGTCAATCAGCTTTCCTATGTTGAACACATTTTTGCATTCTGGGTGTAAGTCCCAGTTGGTCATTGTGTACAATCCTCTAAATATACTGCTGAATTTGATTTGCTAGTATTTTGCTGAGGAGTTTTGCATCAGTGTTTATATTATTGCAATAAGCATTGCCTTAATGTTCATGATCTGTAGTTTTCTTTTCAATGTGAATTCTGTTGATCATTCAAATAATCAACCTTTGGTTTCATTGATTTTTGTCTATTACTTTTGCATTCTCCATTTCACTTACTTCCATTCTAAACTGTATTTTTTCCTTCTGCAACCTTTGAGTTTAGTTTGTTTGTTTTTCCTGGTTCCTTAAATTGTAAATTTACTTTGTTGTTTTGAGATTTTTCTTGATTTTTAATATATTTACAGTTATAAATTGTCTCTTTAGCACTGCTTTTGCTGTGTATCATAAGTGTTGGTGTGTCCCATAAGTTTGTTCTGTTTTGTTTTCATTGATCTCTAAGTAGTTTCTAATTTCCCTTGTGGTTTCTT
>NW_012101843.1:178000-182285 GCF_000951045.1 Mandrillus leucophaeus | reverse complement strand
TCTTGTAACCTATTTTGATTTAAAGTCTATTTTGTCTGACATTGGTATAGCCACCCCTGGTCTTTTTAGATTACTGTTTACATGAGATATCTTTTATCATCCTTCCACTTCAATCTATTTGGGTCTTTGGTGCTAGTGAGTCTCTTGTAGCTAGCACATGGTTAGATCACATTTTTCTAAAAACATATTTTGCCAATTTTGATTGTGGAGTTTAAACATACACATTTAAAGTAATTACCGGTAAGGAAGAACTTCTGTCATTTTGTTATTTGTTATTTGTTTTATACCTTTTTTGTCCCTGATTTATTGCATTATAGTATTCTTTGTATTTAGTTGATTTTTGGTAGTGAAATGTTTTAAGTCCCTTCTCATTTCCTTTTCTGTATGTTTTATAGGTATTTTCTTTGTAGTTAACATGAGAATTAAATATAAAATCCTGAAGTTATAACACTGCAGTTTGAATTTATACAATTTTAACTTTAATAATATAATAAACTACTCCTTTACAGCTCTGTTCCCACCCCTTTCAGTTGATGTCACAAAATTACATTTTTGTACATTGTATTTCCAAAACAATAAACTAATAATATTTTAAGCCATTATTCTCTTAAATTACATAAAAAACAAAACGTGGAATTACAAGCCAAAGTTACAGTAATACTAGCTTTTATAATTGCCCATGTATTTATTTATCTTAACTGTGCTCTTCATTGCTTCCTATGGCTCTGAGTTAATGTCTAATGTCCTTTTGTTTTGACCTGCAGGACTCCCATCAGCACTTCCTACAGGGAAGGCCTAGTGGTAACAAACTCATTCAGGTTTTGTTTATCTGATAATGTCTTAATTTTTCCCTCACTTTTTAAGAACAGTTTTGCCAGATATAAGATTATTGGTTGAAATTTTCTTTTCTTTTGCACTGTATCAACTACTGCTTTCTGGCCTCCAAAGTTTCCAATGAGAAATCTGCAGATAATCCTATTGCAGAGCCCTTGTATATGATGAGTTACTTCTCTCTTGCTGCTTTTAAGATTCTCTGTCTTTGGGGTTTGCAGTTCGATAATAACGTGCCTAAATAGAGTTTTTTGAGCTCCTCAGATGTTTATGTTTCTCATCAAATTTGGGAAACCTTTAGTCATTATTTCTTCAAATAATCTCTCTTTCCCTTTTTCACTCTGTTATCCTTCTGGGACTCACTACAATGCATACGTTGGTCCACTTGATGGTGTTTCATAGGTGTCTGTTGACTTTTCTTCAATCTTTTTTATTTTTTCTGTTCCTCATACTTGATAATTTTAATTGTCCTATCTTCAAGTTTGCTGATTCTTCTTTGTGCTCAAATCTAGCTTTGAATTCCTCTAGAAAATTTTTTATTTCAGTTTTTATACTTTTCAGATCCAGAAATTATTTCTGGATTCTTTTTAGGTTTCCATCTCTTTGTTGATATTTCTATTTTGTTCATATGTCATTTTATTGACTTTATACGTGTCTTCCTTTAGTTTTTTGAGCATCTTTAAGATAGTTGTTTTGAAATTTTGTCTAGTAGATCTGTCTTCAGGTCTTCTTTTGGGAAATTTCTATTTATTTTTTTCTTTTGAAGGAAATATATTTTCGTATTTCTTCATATGCCTTGCTATTTCTTTTCTGTCAAGGTGGCCATCTGAATCTAATAATGTGCTAACTCTAAAATTCAGACATTCTTTTTCTTAATGTTTGCTGTTTTTTCTAAATTATTATTGTTTCAGCCTGTTTCTGTGCCAAATACTGGTCTAAGGCATAAAATTAAGACCTTCTGAGACATTTTCTGAGCCTATGTTTTCCTCTGTGCATGCACACTGACTTTCTAATTTTCCTATATATGCGGTTGCTTTTGAATGTCCTAGTCCTGTATGACTGGCTCCTAAAAGGGAAAAAGAGAGAAAAGTAAAAGCGAGGGGAAGGCAATATCCCTTCAAATCTTCTGGAAGTCACTTTAGTCAGAAGGTGAGGGACTTGCAACAATTTGGGAGGTATGACAAGAATGACCACAGACTCTGTCTGTACTTCTGTGATCAGAAGCAGCAATTAGTGATCAGAACACACATCCACAACATTTGAAGAATACAGCCCTTTTTGGCCACTCTGGCTTCTGTACTGTATTAAGACCCTTAGAAGGAAAATACCCCTAAGAATTATATAATTATAATTTCAACACGACAGGCATATATATATATATATATATATATATATATATCAGTGTACATTTACATGCAAAATAGACGTAAATGAAGCTTTAATAAAAGGCAAGGATTTTAAAAATAATTTTTATAGGACTATCTAGGTTGGTTGAGTTTGTGCACTGCACAATTCTAGGGGCTTCAGTGTCAAGTGCACATTCAATATGTGGCACCAAGATGAAATATCAGGTGAACCTTCTGAGCCATGAAATTGGGAGGAATTCTATTGTTGGAATGCTGAGATATCACAGCCCAACCATCTAAGAATCTATTTGCCTAATTGCCACGATTTCCTTATATGTTCCCTGCCTACTTGCTGCTACAATGACTTCTAGAGGGAGAGAATCAGAGAAGAGTTCTGGTGACAAAGTATAAAGTGGTTATACAGCTTCAAAAAGACAGAGTGTTCATTCTGACAGGTAGGACACAACTTTGAGTAAGGAAAAGCAGTTGCCATTTTCAGAAAAAAAGGAACATTTGGACTAAACACCCTGAAAAATTTTGACAGCAAGAATTATGAGATTGGGGAAATATACGTAGTAAAGGAAGTGGTGGAAACCCCATCCCTAGAGCCATTTGAAAGTCAACGGGATAAGGAAGTAGAAAATCTATTCTAGGAAAGAATCCTCCACTGATTCCCCTGGGTCTGAGGGATGACATAATGGGTCTCCTCCATCTCTGATTGTTACAGTTCTCAGACTTTATGTATTTTCCAGGGTTTTATAATGTTGCTGTTAGACCAGGCTGCCCACCTCCCCCTAAAAAGAAGAAAAAATATCAGACTCCAAACAAACTCTAAACTAGTTGTTCCAAGGAGCATAAAGATATACTAAATGGAAATTGTGAATCATAAAATTCTCTAGTGTGAATTTCATTATTCCCTGAAGATAATTTACCAAGATGAGAAACATTATCATCAGTTTACTTTATTTATCTGTTTTTCTCTTTCTGGTACATTTTCCTTTCAGGAGAGAAAAACCAATGGGATAGCAAATTCTCATAGCACTGGCTGAAAAGGATCTGTATTTTTTTTTTCCTTGCTGTCCATTTATTTTACAACAAGAACCCTAGCTCTCTTTGGGATGACTCAGGAAGAGGAGGATTAGTGCACAACCAAGGGGAAATAGACCTCCATATTTACCATTTGGATGCAGAGAATATGAACGGACTTCTCTGAGTCCCAAGAACTGAATAAATTGTTGGGTCCTCTCAGTAAAATGGGTGTTAGGAGTATGGGTGAATGAGTGTTGGTTGGGCATGCAGGTGTTGTTAATTGTGTTTTTGCTCTTTTTTATACATATCTTTGTGTTATCTGCTCACAGTTATAGACTCAGATAAGGAAGAAATCTGAGCCTTACTCAGACAATTTGGGGTTTCATTCTTTATTATATGTAAAGTCTAAGAAATACCCTAGTAGTTAAGTGCATCGTTTGCACTGCCCAGTTTTCTCTCTGTGGCAGCAGCTCCAAGGGTAACCTAGTAGCAAAATCTAGAACCATAGCAAAAATGCAGAGAGAGAAATACATATTTTCATGGAATAAGAATAAAGCACTAAATGTAACTGGCCTTTTGGGAAAAAAAAAAAAAAAAGAGGGGGCGATAGAAACCTGGTCTAACAATCGTCTCAGCCCTGTCTGGATTGTGGAAAAGGACCGATAGCGCAGGCACTCTTCCATGGTTATATATTAACATACATACATGTTGGAAATCTACTATATACATAATTGCTCTATGTCCACAGTAGATTTAAAAAATTTTTTTTTCCCCCTAGCAAACATTCTTCTAGAGACTTCCAACTTTAATTTGAAAAAAAGGGAAAATCTCATTTGTCTTGATGAGGGCTACACTGTGCCCCTAGTGACCAAACATTCTGTACTGAAATCATTGCTGTTTCTAACTCCAGGGCCAGTGAATCTAGGATTAGTGGTAAAAGGGAGAGTGCAGAATGAAGAAGAACTATTTTCCACTCAGTTTTGCCTGTTTTCATTTTGCTACTAGAACCTCTCCTTTATTGCTTCATTTAGAATCTGGATTAGCAAAGCATCAGGAGCTTTCATGTTTATCACATAATT
>NW_012101843.1:137494-173795 GCF_000951045.1 Mandrillus leucophaeus | reverse complement strand
ACAGCCCTTTTTGGCCACTCTGGCTTCTGTACTGTATTAAGACCCTTAGAAGGAAAATACCCCTAAGAATTATATAATTATAATTTCAACACGACAGGCATATATATATATGTGTGTGTGTGTGTGTGTGTGTATATATATATATATATCAGTGTACATTTACATGCAAAATAGACGTAAATGAAGCTTTAATAAAAGGCAAGGATTTTAAAAATAATTTTTATAGGACTATCTAGGTTGGTTGAGTTTGTGCACTGCACAATTCTAGGGGCTTCAGTGTCAAGTGCACATTCAATATGTGGCACCAAGATGAAATATCAGGTGAACCTTCTGAGCCATGAAATTGGGAGGAATTCTGTTGTTGGAATGCTGAGATATCACAGCCCAACCATCTAAGAATCTATTTGCCTAATTGCCATGATTTCCTTATATGTTCCCTGCCTACTTGCTGCTACAATGACTTCCAGAGGGAGAGAATCAGAGAAGAGTTCTGGTGACAAAGTATAAAGTGGTTATACAGCTTCAAAAAGATAGAGTGTTCATTCTGACAGGTAGGATACAACTTTGAGTAAGGAAAAGCAGTTGCCATTTTCAGAAAAAAAGGAACATTTGGACTAAACACCCTGAAAAATTTTGACAGCAAGAATTATGAGATTGGGGAAATATACGTAGTAAAGGAAGTGGTGGAAACCCCATCCCTAGAGCCATTTGAAAGTCAACGGGATAAGGAAGTAGAAAATCTATTCTAGGAAAGAATCCTCCACTGATTCCCCTGGGTCTGACGGATGACATAATGGGTCTCCTCCATCTCTGATTGTTACAGTTCTCAGACTTTATGTATTTTCCAGGGTTTTATAATGTTGCTGTTAGACCAGGCTGCCTACCTCCCCCTAAAAAGAAGAAAAAATATCAGACTCCAAACAAACCCTAAACTAGTTGCTCCAAGGAGCATAAAGATATACTAAATGGAAATTGTGAATCATAAAATTCTCTAGTGTGAATTTCATTATTCCCTGAAGATAGTCTACCAAGATGAGAAACATTATCATCAGTTTACTTTATTTATCTGTTCTTCTCTTTCTGGTACATTTTCCTTTCAGGAGAGAAAAACCAATGGGATAGCAAATTCTCATAGCACTGGCTGAAAAGGATCTGTATTTTTTTTTCTTGCTGTCCACTTATTTTTCCAACAAGAACCCTGGCTCTCTTTGGGATGACTCAGGAAGAGGAGGATTAGTGCACAGCCAAGAGGAAATAGACCTCCATATTTACCATTTGGAGGCAGAGAATATGAACAGACTTCTCTGAGTCCCAAGAACTGAAGAAATTGTTGGGTCCTCTCAGTAAAGTGGGTGTTAGGAGTATGTGTGAATGAGTGTTGGTTGGGCATGCAGGTGTTGTTAATTGTGTTTTTGCTCTTTTTTATACATATCTTTGTGTTATCTGCTTACAGTTATAGACTCAGATAAGGAAGAAATCTGAGCCTCACTCAGACAATTTGGGGTTTCATTCTTTATTATATGTAAAGTCTAAGAAATACCCTAGTAGTTAAGTGCATCGTTTGCACTGCCCATTTTTCTCTCTGTGGCAGCAGCTCCAAGGGTAACCTAGTAGCAAAATTAGAACCATGGCAAAAATGCAAAGAGAGAAATACATATTTTCATGGAATCAGTATAAAGCACTAAATGGAACTGGCCTTTTGGGAAAAAAAAAAAAAAAAAAAGAGGGGGCGATGGAAACCTGGTCTAACAATCGTCTCAGCCCTGTCTGGATTGTGGAAAAGGACCCATAGCCCAGGTACTCTTCCATGGTTATATATTAACATACATACATGTTGGAAATCTACTATATACATAATTGCTCTATGTCCACAGTAGATTTTAAATTCTTTTCTTTTCCCCCTAGCAAACATTCTTCTAGAGACTTCCAACTTTAATTTGAAAAAAAGGGAAAATCTCATTTGTCTTGATGAGGGCTACAGTGTGCCCCTAGTGACCAGACATTCTGTACTGAAATCATTGCTGTTTCTAACTCCAGGGCCAGTGAATCTAGGACTAGTGGCGAAGGGGAGAGTGCAGCATGAAGAAGAACTATTTTCCACTCAGTTTTGCCTGTTTTCATTTTGCTACTAGAACCTCTCCTTTATTGCTTCATTTAGAATCTGGATTAGCAAAGCATCAGGAGCTTTCATGTTTATCACATAATTTAAAATGGAGTGAAACATACACCATCACAAAGCCCAGGTGTTGGATTGGATTTTTTTTTTTGATTTAAAAATGGTTTTTATTTCTATTTCTATTTTATTTCTTTTTTCAACTTTCATTTGAAGTTCCAGGGTACATGTGCACGATGTGCAGGTTTGTTACATAAGTAAACATGTGCCATGGTGGTTTGCTCCACAGATCACCTAGGTACTAAGCCAAGCATCCGTTAACTATTCTTCCTGATGCTCTCCCTCCCCCCACCCCCACCGAAAGGCCCCAGCGTGTGTTGTTCCCCACCATGTGTCCACATGTTCTCATCATTCAGTTCCCACTTATAAGTGAGAACTTACAGTGCTCGGTTTTCTGTTCCTGCGTTAGTTTGCTGAGGATAGCATCTTCCAACTATCCATGTCCCTGCAAAGGATATGATCTTGTTCTTTTTTTTATGGCTGCATATTATTCCTTGGTGTATATGTATCACATTTTCTTTATCCAATCGATTAACGATGAGCATTTGGGTCAATTCCATGTATTTGCTACTGTGAATAGTGCTGCAATGAACATATGCATGCATATATCTTTATAACAGAATTGTTTACATTCCTTTGGGTACATACCCAGTAATGAGATTGCTGGGTCAAATGTTATTTCTGCCTCTAGGTCTTTGAGGAATTGCTATTTTGTCTTCCACGGTGGATGAACTAATTTATACTCCCACCAACAGTGTAAAAGCATTTCTTTTTCTCCGCAACCTTGCCAGCATCTGTTTTTTATTGACTTTTTAATAATTGCCATTCTGATTAGCGTGAGATGGTATCTCATTGTGGTTTTGATTTGTATTTCTCTCACGATCAGTGATGTTTAGCTTTTTGTGTATATAAATTGTGTGATTCCAACTCAGTGCTGTCTAACCCTCAACCCTCCTTGCCCTCCTCTCTTCCGCTCTCCTTCAGAAATGTCTGAATCCAGTTTTTCTTCAGAATACTTTCTCCAGGCAATGTTGGAGGCTTTTCTTTCCAACTTCCAGTCTTTTCTCCTCTGTCTTGATCAATAAACATGTTCTTTTGCCTGTAGCCAAAGCCTGTGTGTTAAAGTGATGGTGTCACAAAATGCCTGGTGATATCATAAAGCACTGGGAGATCTGGCAAAAGCAGCAATCCTCGTTTTTATGTCCCCAGAAAATTATTGGTACCCAAAGGGCCATCACGTCTTCTGTCTATGCACCAGTTGTTGTAGAAATAGTGAAGGCCTAGTTAACTTTGTGCATTTACATGTTTGACAAATTTCTATGAAAGACTGTGTAGAGAATATAGATTTAAGGAGCCGAAGTTATTAAAATGGGGTGGGGTGAGAGGAACTAGGCCAATAAAAGCAGACAACGTGGTTTTTTAATCCTTTCCACAGGAATTCAGGCAAAAGGGGAATAAAATAATTCTACAGGGTCACTTGTAATTCAGCTTAAACTAAGCTCAGGAAACTGAATAATATTTCTCAGAAGGCTGATTTATGCACTTAAAGTAACTAAGTCCCAGGTGTCATAGGAAGTAATACAACTTCTAGCAATGTCCTAGTCTGCATGCTCAAACTAGCTGCCTAAATAAATTTCTAACTTCTCTTTAAAACATTTCAGAGTGAGTTCTACTGGGACTGCTACAGCCCTAGATTCTCTGTTAGAAGGGGCTGCCTCAGTAAGAAAAGCCCAGGGACCTAGGTAGGTTCTGCATTATAAACAAATTGTGTTCCAAAGTTTGTCTGTGAATCATTTCTTTGGAAACCTAAACATATTTTCTTTACAGAAACAGAGGTAGACATAGTTAGGCTCCCTGGCTTTCATAACCCTCCAAAGTCTATTTAAACCATATGCAGGTCAAATCCCCTCTGCTACATAAAAACTAGAGAATAGTTGCTTAATCACACAAACCAAGGGAGAGGAGATCAGATTTAATAAACTTTTTTTTTTTCATTTACTGCCTCCCACCTCCATTTATCCCTTAATTAGAAGAGGGTAAGTGATAGATGGAAATTTCGTGGATGTCCTGATTGAGATTTCCAATACTTTCCAGGATTTTAGCCACCAATGGCACAGATTCTTTATTAACTAATTATGCATAATTTATCTTTTATGACAGAGAAAATAGCAAGGAAAGTGGCTCAGCAGAGAAAGGAAAGGGAAATATCTAGCAATTTCTATTGGAAAAAGGCCCTTTCAGGGTAACTGTTATTGTTATGTCAGGACATCTTGGAAGCTCAGTGTTTCAAAGTCAAATGTACTTGGAGCCATGAAGCTTCATTTTTCTCTTTGGTTTCAGTGACCTCACTCACCCAGGTCTTTATTAGGCATGCTAATAAAAAGTAAAATAAAAACAGTTTTGGCAGTCTATGTCTTTTTTTCCCTCAAAAATGCCCCAAAGTGGTGGTACAGAGTGGAACTAACACATCCCAAATGCAGGCAGTCGGAAGGAGACAGAAGAGAAACAAAGGGCTGGATACCCCACATACGGGATAAGAAGAGCCTGATAATGGAGTTGACTGTATTTGGAATTTGCCTGTTTCCTTCTGTAAGGGAGACAGGGAGCTGAATGAAGTGCTTATCTAAGAAGTGTCAGAACCCTTGCACAATGTTGTTACAAGGATGTTAGTAAAGCAGGGGGAACGTTTTGGCAGGTACAGATGGGATTATGTTTGACGGAATGTATTTTCTTGCTATGTGTTAATCTGTGCTCTTCTGGTATCAAGCCCTTAAGGAGTTTGGATAAAGCCTTTAGGGAACCCTCCTTTAACCCTCTCTTTAGTATACATTACAAGGAATTTAGCATCCCAAATGTGACATGGATGGAACTAAATAATTTCAGTGGAGTGTTTGGGAGAAAATCACCCTAAAGCAGGCAACTCCTGCCTAGAAATTATAGCTGGAGAAATCTAGCTAAGCAAGAAATCTCTGGAATATTCCACATGAGACTAAGGGATAGGGTGATGGATTTCTAACAGGTTACACCCAATTCCAAGTGAGAAGTCATTTGAAAGAGTCCCAACCAGATGTCACAGGCCCTTAATGAGAGAGCACAACGAAGCCAGTATATCCACATGAAAAAGTTTAATTCAAAGAGGACTCTAAGAGGGCCTAGATAAAGCAGTTTGGAGTGTCAGAGGAACAAATACCATTTCCGTAAGTCTTAAATCTTAACCCACTGATACAATGGAAAAGTCTTCTCTTCCCTTTATTTAAATCAGAGCAAGTTTTTAGCATAATTTAAACTCAAAAGATGAGAAAAAAAAAAAAAGACCTTCACAAGAGTTACTAAAATGACAGTAAAAGAGAAACAATTTTTGTCTCCATAAAAATAACCTTGGAGTTGCAGTTCACAGCAACTGAAAAGCACACTACCATGTACTTAGCACCAAAGGAGTATCAGATGAAGTGAGATGTCTAAACTAATGCAGATCAAGGGCAAAGGGAATAGCATGTGGTCAAGAACAAATGTAAAGGAATGACATGGGTAAGTACAGAATCAAGAGAGTTTCCCAGAGGGACAGAAAATTCACTGGAATATGTGACGAGCAGGAATTAGTGATGAAGAGAGAATACCAAACAAGAGAAGGGAGATGTGGGGCATTGAGAACAGATGGCAGGAGATGAGCTGCTCTATTCCCTGTGGATTTGATCTTCCCTGATAAAGAAAATTGTGTCCAAATTCAGAAGGATAAAACGAACACTGTAGAGGAGAAACTGAAGCCCAAGATAGGTGAATCATTTCAAAAGGCATCTAGCTCCTAAAATACATCCAAATGTTTAGGTCCAGATACATTTGCCCTAAACCACAGAGAAAACTTTGCAGATTGAATTTATTTTTTAATTACTTAAAAATAATTAGAGGGGGAACCAAGATGGCTGACTAGATGCAGCCAGGAAGAGCTTCTCCCTCAAAAAGAGACCAGACTGTCCAGTAGACTGGCACACTCTGAACAGATCTTTAGAGGGAAGGTATTGAGGGTGAACAATGGGAAGACATGGACCATGGGCTGAAGGGTGGGGAGGGGAAGCTGGGAACCTTGCACAAGATTCCTGAGCACCAGGACTCTTTCCTGGCCCTAAGCGACTCCCATGGAAAAGGTGAGTGAAACAGGTGTGGAGTGGCCCACTCTCATAATGGACCTCTGGGATCCTAGCCACAGGAGACCCCATGACCCCCATGAACATCTGAGCAGGCAGGAAGAGCTGCCCAGAGAGTTGGCAGAGACAGAACTCCAGCCTGCACATAGCCCCGAAGGTTTGGCATGGGAGTGGCTGGAGTAGAGAGTATGGCCATGGGCACCCATTCCCCAGGCTTGTCATGTTCTTCTAGGTGGTTCTAGCCTTTGTTGGCTGTCTGACCTGGGCAGAACAGGGCTGTCTTGTCCCTGGGATGGAGCCAGTCTGACCTGAGCACCCCCTGTCTTCCAGCCTCTTCCAGGGTCCATGCATAGCCACATCTGCTTGCATTGCAGCCTCAGCTTGCCAGTGGCCACTGCCCTCTCTCTCTTACCAGCAGACCCTGCCTAACAGAGCACCTTGGCAGATAGACCCCACCCGCACCTACCAGCAGCCTCCCCCTGCCAGAACACACTTGCTTGTAGCCTCCCCTGGCTGCTCCACTAGTGTGCACAAGTGCACGAAACCCCACTTCCCTGCCAGCATGCATATATGTGGGGACGCCTATCATCCCACCAGAGTGCTTTCACCAGCATCTCCTGTCAGAGTGTTGTTGCCAGCAGACTGTGAACACCTTGATGCCTCTAGCACAGCAGGTGCTTAACTTGGAAGGACCAGAGAACAAAGTTGCTGGCCTGGTCTCAGCCCTGCAAGATTAGAGCATGTAGCCCAGTAATACTGAGCTGAGCTTTGGCCCCCGATAGCCTTCAGAAATGCAGTCCATCAACTAAACCTAACTTATATCATGGTCAAACCCTCAAGGGCAGCAAAGAATATTAAAGCAAAAAGTTTCATTTGAAAGACAACAACTTCAAAGATTCAAAGAACAGGGCACACAGATGAGAAAGAGCCTGCACAAAACTTCCTGCAACTTTAAAAGCTATAGTGTCGTCTTACCTCCAGACGACTGTACTAGTTCCCCAGCAATGGTTCTTAACCGGGATGAAATGGTTGAAATGACAGACATGGAATTCGGAATCTCAATGGCAAGAAAGCCCATGGACATACAGAAGAAAGTTGAAACCCAATCCCAGGAACACAGGAAATCAGTCTGAGTTGAAAGATGACATAGCCATTTTAAGAAAGAACTACATTGAACTTTTTGGAAATGAAAACTGCATTATAGGAATTTCAGAATTTAATTGAAAGCATTAATAACAGAATAGATTAAGCTGAGGAAAATCTCAGCTTGAAGACAATTTCTTCAAATTCATGGAGGCCGACAAAAATTTCTAAAAATGATTTTAAAAATGAGTGAAACCTCTGAGAAATACGGGATTACGTAATGAAACCAAACCTATCATTCACTGGCACATTCCTGAAAAAGATGGAGAGAGAGCAAGCAACTTGGAAAAGATATTTGAGGATACTGTCCATGAAAATTTCCCCAGTCTCACTAGAGAGGTCAACATGCAAATTCAGGAAACCCAGAGAACCCCTGCTAGATGCTACACAAGATGACATAGAGTCATCAAGACACACAGTCATCAGATTCTTCAAAGTTAACACAAAAGAAAAAAATTTTAAGGGAGCTAGAGAGATGGTGCAGGTTTTCTACAAAGGGAGCCCTATTAAGCTAACAGAGGATCTTTCAGCAGAACCCTTATAGGCCAGAAGAGACTAGAGGACTCATCTTTAAAAATTCCAAACAAGAATTTCATATCCAACCAAACTAAGCTTTATAAGTTTATAAGGAGAACAAAATCCTTTTCAGACAAGCAAAAACTAAGGGAATTTATTACCACCAGGCCTGCCTTACAAGAGGTCCTGAAGGGAGTGCTAAACAAGGAAATGAAAGACTGGTAACTTGCCACCACAAAAACACACAAGTAAGTAGACCATTGACATTATAAAGAAACAATACAATGCAAGTCTACAGAACAACCAGCTAACAATATGATGCCAGGATCAAATCCTCACATATCAATATTAACCTTGAATGTAAATGGGCTAAACATCCCACTTAAAAGACAGAAAGTGGCAAATTGGATAAAGAAGAAAGACCTGGCTGAGCACAGTGGCTCATGCCTGTAATCCCAGGACTTTGGGATGCCAAGGTAGGTGGATCACTAAAGGCCAGGAGTTCAAGACCAGTCTGGCCACTATGGCGAAACCCCATCTCTACTAAAAATACAAAAATTAGGGGCACATGCCTGTAATCCCAGCTTCTTGGGAGGCTAAGGCATGAGAATCATTTGAACCTGGGAGGTAGAGGTTGCAGTGAGTCAAGATCATGGCACTGCACTCCAGCCTGGGCAACAGTCAGAGACTCTGTCAAAAAGAAGAAGAAGAAGAAAGACCCAGCCGTTAGCCTGATGATGCTGTCTGCATGAGCCCCATCTCAAATGCAATGACAACCATAGCTCAAAGTAAAGGGGTAGAGAAAGATATATCAAACAAATGGAAAACAAAAGAAAGCAGATTGGTATTCTTCAGACAAAACAGATTTTTAAACCAATAATGATCAAAAAGGATAAATAAGAGCACTACATAATGAAATTATGTAGGAATTATAAGGAGTTCAACAATAAGGCTTAACTATTCTAAAGGTATATATACCCAACACTGGAGCACCCAGATTTACAAAACAAGGTTTTAAAGACCTACAAAGAGACTTAAATAACCACAAAATAATAGTGGGAGATGTAAACACCCCACTGATAGTGTCAGATCACTGAGACAGAAAGCTAACAAATATATTTGGGACTTAAATGTGACATTTAACCAAATAAACCTAACAGACATCTACAGAATACTTCACCCAACAGAAACAGAATATACATTCTTCTCATTTGCAAATCGCACATACTTTAAGACTGACCACATGCTCAGCCATAAAGCAATTCTCGACAAATTCAAAAAACCGAAATCATACCAACCACACTCTTGTACCAAGATCCAATAACAATAGAAATGATTAAGAAGAAAATCTCTCAAACCATACGATTATATGGAAATTAAACAACCCACTCCTGAATGACTTTTGGGTAAAGAATGAAATTAAGGCAGAAATCCAAAAATTCTTTCAAACTAATGAAAACAAAGAGACACTGTATCACAACCTCTGGGACACAGCTAAAGTGGCGTTAAGAGGAAAGTTAGCACTGAACACCTGCATCAGGAAGTTAGAAAGATCTCAAATTAACAACCTAACATCACTCCTAGAACTGAACAAAGTTGTGACACAAAAATTCATGCAAAAGGTCAATGAAAACAAAATTGGTTATTTAAAAGAATAAATAAGATTAGTAGACCACTAGCTGATTAACAAAGAAAAAGAGAAATCCAAATAAACACAGTCAAATAACAAAGGTGAACTGACCACTGATCCCACAAAAATATTTTAAAAACCCTCAGAGACTATCATGAACACCTCCATGCACACAAACTAGAAAATGTAGAAGAAATAAATTCCTGCAAACATACAACCTCCCAGTATTGAACCAGGAAGAAACTGAAATACTGAACAGATCCATAATGAGTTTTGAAACTTAATCAGTAACCATAAACCTACCAACTAGGAAAAGCCCTAGACCGGATACATTCACAGCCAATTCTACCAGACGTATAAAGAAGAGCTAGTACCAATTTTGCTGAAATTCTTCAAAAAAAAAAAAAAAAGAAAGAAACAAACAAACAAACAAAAAACAAATCAAGGAAGAAGGATTCCTCCCTAGCTCATTCTATGAGGCCAGCATCATTCTGATACCAAAACCTGGCAGAGACACAGTAAAAGAAAACTTTAGGCCAGCATTCCTGATAAACATACATTTAATGCTCTTCAACAAAATACTAGCAAATCAAATCCAGCAGCACATCAAGAAGCTAATCCATCACAATCAAGCAGGCTTTATCCCTGAGATAAAAGATTTGCTCAACACACGCAAATCAATAAATGGGATTCATCACATAAACAGAACTAAAAGCAAAAACAACATAATCATCTCAATAGATTCAGAAAAGACTATCAGTAAAATTCAACATCCCTTCATATCTAAAACTCTTAACAAACTAGGCACTGAAGGAACATACCTCAAAATAAGAGGCATCTATGACAAAACCACAGCCAACATTATACTGAATGAGCGAAAGCTGGAAGCATTCCCTCTGAGAACAGGAGCAAGACAGGGATGCCCACTCTCACCACTCTTATTCAACAAAGTACTGGAAGTCCTAGCCAGAGCAATTAGGCAAGAGAAAGGAAGAAAAAGCATCCAAATAAGAAGAGAAGAAGTCAAACTATCTCTCTTCACAGACACTATGATTCTATCCCTAGAAAACCTTAAAGACTCTGCCCAAAGGGTCCTAGAACTGATAAACAACTTCAGTAAAATTTCAGGATACAAAATCAATGTACAAAAATCAGCATTTCTATACACTGATAATGTCCAACCTGAATGCCAAATCAAGAATGCAATCCCATTCACAATAGCCACAAAACAATAAAATATCTGGAAGTACATACAATCAAGGAGGTAAAAGATCTCTACAACAAGAATTGTAAAACACTGCTGAAAGAAATCAGAGATGACAGAAACAAATAGAAAACACTCCATGCTCATGGATTGGAAGAATTAATATTGTTAAAATGACCATACTCCCTAAAGCAATTTACAGATTCAGTGCTACTTCTGTCAAGCTACCAATGTCACTTTTCACAGAATTAGAAAAAAGTATTATAAAATTCATATGGACCCAAAAGAAAAGCCTAAAAAGCCAAAGCAATCCTAAGCAAAAAGAATAAAATTGGAGGCATCACATGACCCAATTTCAAATTATACAGCAAAGGTACAGTAAGCAAAACAGCATGGTACTTATACAAAAACAGACACATAGGCCAATGGAACAGGTTAGAGAACCCAGAAATAAAACTGCATGCCTGTAACCATCTGATCTTCAACAAAGTCAATAATAATAAACAATGGAAAAAGGATTTGCTATTCAATAAATGGAGCTGGGATATCTGGCTAGCCATATGCAGAAGATTGAAATTGAGCCCCTTCCTTTCAGCATACACAAAAATCAACTCAAGATGAATGAAAGACTTAACTTTAAAACTTGAAAAATACTAGAAGAAAACCTAGGATATACCCTTTTAGATGTAGGACTTGGTAAAGATTTCATGATTAAGCCTCCAAAAGCAATTGCAACAAAAATGAAAATAGACAAGTGGGACCTAAAAAAGAGCTTCTGCAGAGCAGAAGAAGGTATTCCAGAGTAAACAGACAACCTACAAAATGGGAGAAAATTATTTACAAACTATGCATCTGATAAACGTCTAGTATCCAGAATCTATAAGGAACTTACACAAATCAACAAAAAACAAACCTAATACAAAATGGGCAGACACTTCTGAAAAGAAGGCATACAAGTGGCCAACAAACGTATGAAAAAATGCTCTACATCACTAATCATCAGAGAAATGCAAATCATAACTACAATGAGATACCACCTCACACCAGTCAGAATGGCTAATCATTATAATGTCAAAAAATAACAGATGTTGGCAAGGTTGCAGAGAAAAAGGAATGCTTATACACTGATTTGGGGAATGTAAATTAGTTCAGCCACTGTGGAAAACAGTTCGGAGATTTCTCGAAGTACTTAAAACAGATCCAGCAATCTCATCGCTGGGTATATACCAAGCGAATAGAAATTGTTCTACCAAAAAGACATATCCACGCATATGTTAATTGCAGCACTGTTCACAATGGTAATGGAATCAACCTAGATGTCCATCAATGGTGAACTGGATGAAGAAAATGTGGTACATATACACCATGGGATACTATGTAGCCACAAAAAAGAACAAAATCATGTCCTTTGCAGCAACACAGATGAAACTGGAGGCCATTATCCTAAGCAAATTAACACAGGAACAGAAAACCAAATATTGCATCTTCTCACTTGTGAGTGAGAGCTAAACATTGAATATATGAACACTAAAAGAAGAATATACACCAGTGACTACTTGAGGGTGTAAGGTAGGAAGCGGGTGAGAGTCAAAAAACAAGCTATCATGTGCTATGCTCATTACCTGGGTAATGAAATAGTTTGTACACCATTCCTCAGTGACTCATAGTTTACCCATGTAACAAGCCTGCACATGTATCCCCTGAACCTAAAACGAAAGTTAAAAAATTAAAAATAATTATACTCATAGGAAAGTACAAAGAAATATACAGGGAGGCTCTGTGCAAATTTCACGCAGCCTCTCTCAGTGTTTGCAGATACAATTTTTAAAACCACTGACGTTTGTTTTTGAGAACTTATAGAAAACAGCAGGAATGGTACCAACAGACCAAATGATGAACAAATATTTTCAGAATTTTCAAAACTGTTGAGAAGGTAGTTTCTGAAATCTATTCTTTTGTGGTCATGTTAGAGATGTCTGTTAAATTCTAGAAATGGTTGATCGATTTTTGAATTTTGTATGATGCAGCTATACTAGGAACCAGAATAATCTCACTGTGAACAAGTTGGACCATTTACTTTTTTCAAGAAAATTTCTTGACTGATAAACCAAATTACTCTTTGTCTACATTACATCTGTTTTGTCTCAACATATTTAAAAATTCTTTTATTATATATCTATTAACAAATTGGTTTTAACTGTAGTTTAGTCAGATGAGTTCATAGCAAGATACCAATGAATCAGGATCAAAATGGAAAGCATGTCTAACAGCATGTCACAGGGCTTTGCACAAACTACTGAACACTGAACAAAAATGGAAAATGACTTTGATTTTTGGAAGACTAGGTTGAAACCACCATGATGAATTTTGATTCTTTTAAAAGAACCATACTATAGAATTACAAGTTCTGAGAAATGTGTTTTAATAGCAATAATTGTGAAAATTTTGGAGTTCTAGTTGATATTTCAATATGAATCATAAGTGGGGAAATAACTAAGTTTAGACATTATGCATCTATTGCAAGAGAGGATAAAGTCACACTGTAGTTTCCACTGTCAAAACCTACCTGGAATATTGTGATCAACTACAGGTCCCAGTTTTAAGAAGGACATTGACAAATCATTACTCACCTAAAGAAAGGTGGAGCCAGGAATGGTGGCTTATGCCTGTAATCTTAGCACTTTGGAAGGCTGAGGTAGGAGGATTGCTTGAGTCCAGATTTTCAAGACCATTCTGGGCAACAAAGTGAGACACTGTCTCTACAAAATAAATAAAAAATTAGCCAGGCATGGTGTCATGTGCCTGTAGTCACAGTTACTTGGGAGGCTGAGGCGGGAGGATTGCTTGAGCTCAGGAGTTCAAGGGTGCCATGATCTATGATCACACTTCTGCACTCCAACCAGGGTGACAGAGCAAGACTCTGGTTCTAAATTTAAAAAATAGAGACAGAGAGATAGAAAGATGAGGGTTTTGGATACACTTTTTAAAAAGAGATTGAAGCAGCTGGGTTTATCATAGTTGTCTTCATACATGGGAAGGGCTATCATGTCATAGGTTAGAATAATTCTCTGTGGTCTAAGGTGTAGAAATAGTCCCAAAATATGGAAGATGCAATAAATAATCTTAAGTTAATCAAAGAAAATATTTTACAAGCTAGAGACAGAGATATCATATTTTAGAAGATCAATTGATTTGAGCATTTGAAACATAAGGGAAAAATGTGGAAGAAATATATGCATTTGGGAATTGGCCTATAGTTTAAATGATACAACTAGAGAGTATGTGTAGATCAGATGTTCACTTCCTGGGATATATTTCATCCTAGGGTATCTTTAATCAGCTACAGGGAAGCCAAATTTTATTTGTATGCGCAATTCTCCAGGGAGATGATGTCTAATTAATAGTCCCCAGTGTCCTAAAGATCCCATAACCATAAAATGTACTTTCCTTATATATAGTCAGACAAAAAAAAAAATTGAGCAACAAAAGGGCACTTGAGGTGTACTAACTTTTAAAGTGCAGGTAGAGGAATGAGAAGTAACAATGAGAGAACCATAAGGACAACTGTGTAAAAATGCAGTGACAGAATTCAATGAAAGGAAATTTAATGGTGAGAGTGACCAGCAGTTTGAATGATTTGGAAAGGTTTCATATGACAAAGCTCATAACATGCCTCGAAGAGGTGAGATATACATCTCAAACAAGGAAATGATAGGCAAAGCAACAACACAAGAGCTGTCAGGACGCCAAGTGGAAGACCAATTTAAAATAAATGGTGCAGAAAAAGCTGTGAGGTCAGAAGAAGGAAAGTTTTAGTGGAGAGAGCTGAAGGTTGAAGGAAACCCTTGTACAGATGGTCGAACACAGCTAGATCTGCGAGTCATTACACTTTTTCTTTTATTCCAATGAAAGGCATTTTTATAGTTAAACTTCTTTCATCTTATTCTGTCTTCTGAGTAAAAACACATCCTTCACAGAAGTACCTACATGTTTGAAGATGACTATTACGTCTCTCTTGACCTTCTTGCCTCTAATTTTAAGAATTCTCTCCAATGAAGAGCCCCACAGAACTTGATTAGGAATCAGGATTTGATTTGAGAGGATATGAAGGGCCTCTTCCAGATTCTAAGTGAGTTGTATGATGACCCCCTGAAAAGTTTAAAAAATAGCATTTTGCGTCACAATATTTCATGCAGAAAAGATGGGGAAAGGCCAAATGTAAGTCTCTTATGCTTGATCTCTGACCACAGCAGTGGAAATCCAGAGGAAGGGGCAGACCTGAGAAACACTGGCAAGGAAGGATTGCAGAGCTTGGTCATGAACACGATGTGTGATGGATGAGATAGCAGAGATTGAACTCTCCTTGACTTTGTGATGCTTTTTAGCAGCCCCAGTGCTCAGACAGGTGCAACTTGGAGTAAAGGCCAGCATTCAGTTGCCATATCTTTTTATTACACAAGCAGTACAGACCTGTAAAAAACAACCATGGAAGGGAATATGAAAACCCACAGAGCAAGGAAGATTAAAAGAACCTTTTGACTGGTTTTTGTTTTCTGGTTTCTGAAATGAAAGTAAAAGTGTCCAAAAGGATCTGAAGTGTCTTTTACAGAGTTTGGTTCAGAAAATCCTCTAAGGGTTAGCTTAGGAAGCCCAAGGAACTGTATGTCAATCCTCTGCCCATCCGTTTTTTGTCATTGTTGTTTGTTTGTTTTTTGAGACAAGGTCTCACTCTGCCACCCAGGCTAGTGTGCGGTGTGATCACAGCTCACTGTAGCCTTGACTTTCCAGGCTCAGGCAATACTCCCACTTCAGCCTCCTGAATAGCTGAGACTATAGGAACACACTATTTTATTTTATTTTTATTATTTTATCTTATTTTAATTTTATTTTATAGAGACAGGGTTTCACCATGTTGCCCAGGCTGGTCTCGAACTCCTGGGCTCAAGCAGTTGTCCTGCCTTGGCCTCTCAAAGTGCTGGGATTACAGGCGTGAACCATGCCTCTCTGTCCATCTCTGAATGGGAACAGGAGAATACAGAAGTGGGGGGAAAAGGGACACTTCACTCAGAAGAAAGGGCACTAATTACCTGGCACAGGTATCGGAAATGAAATTGACACTTGTTGAGCCTTTACTAGGGATCAGGCACTTAATGTACCTTGTTTACTGCCTTGGTTACTATAGTCTTTTCCTATAGAGAAATAAGCAGCCTACCTGTACAGGATGCATCTGTCCTCTCTGAGAGAAAGAATGTCTCAAGAAAAAAAATCATGAGCCTTTAGGAGAAAGGTTAGTTTCAGAATGTATTTTGTGCAAAAAGGAGGTTAAGATTAGACCTTATGACCAAAGCATATTTGTTCACAGTGGATAGAATCATAAGAGATCCTCTGGTCTCCTTCCTCTAGGAAGATAACGTACTATTGTCATTATGCCACCCTTTTAAAACAAGGCACCCAGGCCCAGGTAGGAGAGCTTGGAACTGAGATGGCAACTTGCTTCCTGCTCTGTGATACCTCCTACCAGATTTCTCCACCCTGCAAGTCTCTGCCAGAGTTTGTAGACCTGGAGGACCAGTGGCGTAGTTCTCACCCTGACTTCTACATTTTGCAGGAATGTTGGAATGATTTCCACTGTGAAAGCACAAATTACCAACTTACATGCACTAACTTATTTGTCCTCCATATATCTGACCTTTCCCATCCCAGTTGAAAAGACAGGACTGCTGTATATCACTACAGTTTCCTCAGAGTCCATGTGGAAGACTCAGTAATGGGAGAGAGTGGGTAAACCACCTTCTCTCAGAGATGTAGCACTTGAAAGAGGTTGCCTGCTTCCAGAGCTTGCTGGAAAATAAATGTAGGTATATCCTTTCATGCTGGGTGGATTTAGCTGCATTCCCCAGGGGACTAATATTTCTTCTGAGGGTTATTTTCTTGAAATCCTTATAAATGTTTGAAAAGGGGTCCCTATAGGGAAAACTACCTCAGTCACATGCACAAGGGCCTCTGAATTATGTTGCAATTTCTAGTGTGAATGCTATGTTAATGCAATATCATGGGTGATGATGAAAATGCACCCAAGTCAAGAAATTCAAATTTATGATTTTAGCAACAGTCTTAACTTCTCCCACTCTTGTATGCTCAGTGCTTTATGTTATTGTAGTTCCAGTGAAATTTATGCCTCAGTGTGCATTGCAAGTGAGTTATGGATACTCTGGGAACGTTAATTTTGCATTTCCTGACTTCTGTGTGTTCGAAGGGACAAGCTTTCAAAACTGGCCTACAAAATAGCACACCAGACCAGCTGATGCTGTGTACCTCCCTGTGCCTGTGGAATGGGAGTCAGAAGCCCTCATGGCTGAGTCTTCTTTGCATCTGTTCCTAGGTCTATATTTTACAGGAGCGTGGCTGGGGTGGGGAATGTCCTACCTTAGGTGAGCATTCAATCCAGGCAACAAGTATAAGGCAGTGGAAAAGGGAGATCACATGGATTACTTGTTATTTCCTCTTCTTTTTCTTTTTCTTTAAAGACAGGGTCTTGCTCTGTCACCCAGACTGGAGTGCAGTGGTGTGATCATAGCTCACTATAACGTTGAACTCCTGGGCTCAAGTAAGTTGTTATTAATAGCTATCATTTATTGAGCACCTACTCTATGCCAAGAATTGTCCTAAATATTTCATTTTGTATTTCATTTATGTTGCTTTTTATCAACCATTTGAGGCAGGTTTTATCATCCTAGCACTGAGTGAGATAGACAGTCGTAATTTGCTCAAGGTCACCTGACTAGTAGAGCCAGAATTCAGATCTAGTTCTATTGACTCCACTGTCCATGCTCTACCCGGGGCTTGCCTCTCCAGTCCTCAAGTCCTAAAATGCAATTTCAGCTCAGCCCTCACTAGCTGTGTAGTCTTCACTAGGCCTTTAACCTTGGTTTCTTCATCGGTGAGACAAAGAACTTGCTGGCATAAGTAGGATCAAGTTTACTTATGACTTTGCTATTTTCATTGGCCTTCTCTGTTAAAGAATTCAAGTCTATAATGGTTGGTTCAGCCAAAGAGAAAGAGCCAAGTAAGAAAGGTCTATTTATATTTATCATCGGTTACATGCTAATGAGGGTCAGCATTTTTGCCTGTTTTGTTCATATTCGTCCAGTGCCTAGAGGAGTGCTTAGTATAGAGACATTCAGTATTGTTTGTTGATTGAATAAATTATTTTCATGATGCCATCTCTCACCCCACAGCCTCTCTCCTGTTTCCTGTCATCTTGGGCACAGTTGTGTGTTCTGGACGTTGCACATTTTCTGTCTTCCTTCAAAAATCGTCTTGCCCAATCACTACAGCAACTTACTTTCTGCTTAGGAACTGACATCCTGCTCCAGAAACAATTTAATGTTTCTACTCTTGGGAATTTGCAAAGCAACAGATGTTTTCTGCATACTGTCTCTCAACCCACAGCAATTTGAATAGTGAGACTTCCTGATACTGTGCCAGGCTCTGAGGGATAGATTTTGGAGACAGATATTTGGCACCCCTAAAATTTTAGTAGGCCTAGGTCCAGCCTTGTTCATGTCAGTAGCAGTTGGGCCAAATTCACCGAGTCAGACATTCCTGCCCTCAGGAGACCCCACCACCCCATAAGCTGTGGTTTCTAAGAAGCACTGAGTTTGTATATCCAGCACCTTTGCAATTCTTAGTAACTTCTGCCTTAAGAAGTTTTCTAAAATGTCTTACCCTTTCTGAAGGAGCTTTTCAGGTTCCAGACATTAATTCTTCTGCTTTTAGGCCCTACAGCCAATAATCAGCCTCAATACCCTTCCAATCATGTCCACATTACCATCCACTAAATTTGGGGCTCTCTGCTGCTTTGTGATGTTGTCATCTTTTTCGTGCTCTGCTGGAGCAAATGATCCCCATATCATTATCCTTATGGCAAGGCTTTAAAATTCACTCTTTCTAAAATGACTCATTGGCACTCCCATAAACAGTCCATTGCCTCGAACTCATGATGTCTCACTGCACTCTTCATTTCTTAGCAAAGCTGACTTCCTCCCAGAATGCTGTTCTTGTTTCTGATAACTCCTAGACTTCCTCACTCCTCCCCTTCCCAGTTCCCTAAGTATCCTTGCTCAGTTGTTTTCTGACATTAAAAAAGGCAAGGTTATGAAACTCATGAGAAAGTATCTTGTAGTGGTGAAAACAAGACCTTGAGGTATAAATCACAACTTTGTCACTTAACATCTGGGTGAGAGGGAGCAAGTTGTTACTGCTCTTTTAGACCCTGTTTCTCATCTGTTGAGTTAGACAACGGTGCCCTTTTTGTGGGGATTGGTCTGTCATTGGTAAATGCCTATTGAATGTTTCTTATTCCTAGTGAATAAGAGTCATACTGTAGATTTCCTGGAAGAAGTATTTTATTGACAGTAAAAAATAAATAAATAAAAGAGCTGTCAGATTTTTTTTAAAGGGGAATGAAGGAGGAAGAGACTGCAGGAAGAAATATTGTCACAATTGTGAAAGTTACTGTGTTTAGGAATTTGACTTTCTTTGCAATCAATAAAGTAAAGAAACATAGTTTGGTTTTGCACTGTGTTTGTGAGTGTGTGTGTGAGTTTCATTAGAGCTTAAAGTTTCTTTTTCTTCTTAGAAGCAGTAAATTCATTCATCCCTTTCAACAAAATTTTAGAGAATGCCTATTGTGTGTCTTATACTCCTTAAAGTGATGGCTAATGCAGACTCCCATGCAGGCAAAACCGAAAATCACAATAAATGATTCTAATACGTTGTGACAAATGCCACCACAGTGTCTCATAGAGTTCATTTTTGCGGCCTCCTGCTCTTGTTACAGGAAACGGAAGCATTTATGAGAGATGTTCTGAAGGGGATTTCCCCTGGTTCTTCTCCATGTCAGAAGGGGATATCTCCTTTGAAGTGTCTCATATTATGGGAAGACAGAGCTATCCAGAAAGCGACTAGCTGAAACTTTAGCAGTTGTAGGGGAAGGAGGGCACTTGGAATTGTTGTCCTAATTATTTAAAGAAACCTCAGAAGATTTCAAAAGCCAGGGAGACGTGTGCCATGAATATGAGGCCAGCTTTTTGGTTTTTGATTTTTGTTTTCTCCACACATTTGCAGAGATGCAGCAGGGATGGATGATGGGTGGTGTGATGTCACTAGTGGATGATGTCACTAGTGGATGATGTCAAAAGAAAGAATTCTGGGTAATCACCATAGCTAGTCTATCCAGTAAGTCTAAACAAAGATTGTTCATTAGTTTGTTCTGGTAGCTGAAAGTATCTTTGGAATCTAAGATTCTATATGCACATATGTACATACATGTACCTTTGTGGGGAGTCCTTGTTCCTCAGCTAAATGCCATCTAACAACAAGTTAATTGAAAACAGTCTCAGTATCTAGCTCAATGAATTAAATGAATTCCATGCCACTACCTATCCCCAACACAACACACACACACACACACACACACACACACAGCAGATACATTCTTTCTTTTTTCTTTTCTTTTTTTTTTTTTTTGAAGATGAGATCTCCCTCTCTTACCCAGGCTATAGTGCAATGGTATGATAATAGCTCACTGCAGCCTCAAACTCTTGGGCTGGAGTGATCCTCCCGCCTCAGCCTCCTGAGTGGCTGGGACTACAGGCAAGCGCCACCATGCCCAGCTAATGTTTTACTTTGTTTTGTAGAGACGGGGTATTTCAATGTTGCCCAGGCTGGTCTTGAACTTTTGGACTCAAGAAATCTTCCCATTACAGCCTCCAAAAGTGCTAAGATTACAAGTGTGAGCCACCCACCATGCCTGTCCCAGATACATTCTTATAGCAACCTTTCCTCATTAAATTTTTGGGATAGTCCAAATTCTAAATGTTCTGCTTCATTTTTGGACTTTGTGTCAAACCATGTGTCCTGATTTGGCACTTACAATTATACAATCTTTCCATGAATATTAAATTTCAGTATTTCTCTAAGACATTCAATAGTTTCTTTTTTTTTTTTTTTTTTTTTTAGATGGAGTCTTGCTTTGTTGCCCAGGCTGGAGTGCAGTGGCGTGATCTCGGCTCACTGCAACCTCCGCCTCCCGGGTTCAAGGGATTCTCCTGTCTCAGCTTCCCATGTAGGTGGGATTATAGGCATGCGCCACCACGGCTGAGTAATTTTGCATTTTCAGTAGAGACGGGGTTTCTTCATGTTGATCAGGCTGGTCTCGAACTCCTGATCTCAGGTGATCCACCCGCCTCGGCCTCCCAAAGTGCTGGGATTACAGGCGTGAGCCACTGGACCCGGTCCAACAGTTTCTTTAGTGGCATTGCTTTGCTGTCCCAGTAGTCCTGGTTTCCTTTTTGTCCTTGGTAGCCCCCATCCCACGTTCAACTCTGTTTTTCGGTATTCCCTTATGAAATACCTCTCCAGGGATTGGTAGTTCCCACCCTGATGTCACCATTTGACTCTAGAGACCTAAAGTAGTGTTAGGGTGAGTAAGGTCAGGAGTATGACAAGACAACACCCTGGAGGTCATCCCAGTTCTGTACTTGTCTCCAGGTCCTTCTCAGGTATGGATTGTGAATAGCCAGGAAGGTAGAGGTTAGCTGTTCCTGTGATCTTAAGTTCCCCACTCTAATTGTGAATCTTGTTGTGCCACCTTGAGTAAGTTACCCAACTCCCCTGTGGGTTAATACATGTATTAGACCAGTGACTGGAAAATAGAAGACACGATATAAGTATCTACTTTTAATATTATTACTGCTACTATCACTACTACAATTTATCAGTATTAGTAGAAGTGCTAAGTATGCAGTGACACAAGCCCTCTTAGAAAGCTATATGAGCACAGGAAAGAAAGGAGAAAGTAAGAAGGCAACTTTAACAAAGACCAAAGCATTCCTTTTCCCTCCACACTGAACTGCAGGTTAATGATGAGGTTATCATGACCCGGTTAGATTGCAAGGACTGTTCCAGCAGCTGACATCTGTTCTAGAACTTACTCTTTTTTCTCCTTGTTTGCCTCTACTTGTATGGCCGCCTTGCCCCGCACCACATTGCTAGCTGTCTCTCTTTACTCTGACTCAGCCAGCAGGCATCCCAAACTCAACACAGGGAAATCCACAGCCAAGCATCACAACTTTATCTCTTGTCTTTGCTTCTCACTCTTTGTGGCACAACCTTCCTTCCAATGCAGTTATGGGTCTCTATTAACACTTCTGCGGCTTTCTCCTCACCCCATCAACTCCGTAACCAATCACGACACATGCACTGTAATTTAGGCTGGAATCTGAGCTTTGACTTTTAACCAAGAAATTATGTATTTCTAATTATTGGCCTTTATTTCTACTATTTGAGTATAAAGGACATGTTCACATATTTCCTGTCTATTCAGATGACTGGTAGCTTGGGTGATTAAATGTTTTTCAGATTGTTTTATTTTACTTAAACTCTAGCCTCCTTCTCTAACCCTTGAATTATTTTTTTTCAAGGGATCAGCCAATTTGTGTTTGGTTGTCGAGGAAAAAAAGTGTCTGAGAGTGATTAGATGAAGCCAACTTGCTTTCAGAAAATGTAATTTTCTTAAGATACTGGAGCATGATGACTTCCTTTCTTGGACACAAATATGCCTTATCTAGACCTACTAATGAGATCAACCTAGAAAATGGACGTGCAAAGTGGAGAGTTTGTTTTAAACTTTGACATACACCAGTTGAAAAAAATTCTGAGAAATTTTTAATTTAAAAAAAAATTCAAGCCAGGTACAGTGGTACATGCCTGTAATCCCAGCTACTCGGGGGCTGAGAAGTGAAGATCACTTGAAGCCATTATTGGAGGCCAGCTTGGGCAACATAGCAAGAGCCTTTCTCTTAAAAAAATTTAGGTAGTAACAGAGAGAAATTTAGTAAAAATCATTACATTTAGAATTTTCAAATATAAAAAGTCAAAAAAGAAAATGCTAGCTAAGGGAAAATAAAAGCAGTTTGCAGTCCACAGTGACTGCCAGTATCAAGCAGGAACTTCGTTGGCCTTGGACAGGGTGTTCTAGATGTCACAGAGTCAGGCAATCAACAGACAACTGTCTGACCACAATGACTTTTGCCACAGTCCCTGGTCACAGCAGCTCATAGGAAGGACGTGTGATGAAAATGTGAACGTTAGGAATGTAGATGTTAGAACAGCCAAATGCTAAATGGCAGGTGGACAGACCAAAAAAAAAAAAAAAAAAAAAAAAAATGTGCTCTTCTTCTATTCCAAGGTGCTTAATTTGGGGTAATCCTTTGCTTTTTACTGATCACACACAACCTTCTTCAATTCTAGACACCATTGCATACGGGCACTTATCACTTTTAAATATACTATATATTGTGTCTTACTTATTTTATGTATTTTCTGTTCCTCATCCCCCACTACAATGTAAGCTCAGTTAGAGCCAGGGGAGTTTCATCTGTTTTATCCACTCCCACCCAGAATAGTTAGTGCCTGGCACATAGTAGGTGCTCAATAAATATTTGATGAGTAAGTATGTGATTTCCTCACAGTTCCACAAATAAAACACTACTCACCTTAAGCTCTAACAGAATACCCAGATGCTAGCCACAATGACCTTTCTTAGAATCATGGATCTTTTGAGCCTAAAGAAACTAGGAGGTTCTGTAGTCCAATCCCTTAATTTTACTGATAAAGAGGCTGAAGTCCAGGGTTTCAGTGGACTGCTCCAGCACATAACAAATCAATCAAATAACCAGGAATAGAAATTGAGACTTCTGGCCCACTGCTCTTTTCCCAAACTACCCTTTTCCCACTAATTTCAGCATAAACCCATTCCCATTGCTGAAATAGCAGTGGCCTCCTCCATCATAGGCGCATAACCCTTGGGAGTTCTCTTGGGTGAAGAGCTCCATGACGCTAAGCCTGCTCTGGGATCCTTTTGGTGGCTCATATGTTTTCCCAGTCTAAGAGAATGGATTTCACATGGTTGAAAGCTTTCATTCTACCTTCGAGTCTTCAGACACACAGATTCTCCTCTCCCTCCCTCCACCAGACTCTAGCTCAAGCTCTACTCATCCCATGAAATTTTCCCCCTTGAATCCAGCCCATATTGATGTCATGTTCCTCTGCTTTGCTGTAGTTGTAATAGGATGATAAATCTAAATGCCTATAGAGGCCAATTTAGTAAAGTAAATAAAGAAAACTGCCCAGGGTGAGAATGAAGGCCCAGGATCACTAGATCCTTCCACTTTCAAAGAAGCTAGAGCTTCCCAGAGTTAAGTTCCCAGAGTCACTGGTCTCTTAAGCTTTTCACTCCTTCCTTTCAGGAATTCAAAGGAAGAGTGTGGTCTCCAGGGGCATTTCCAGCCCTACCATCTCCCCTCTGGGTGCCCTCCTTCACTGTGGGTCACCCTGTAGACTTTAATCACCTCACCACCAAAGTGATTCCCTCACAGTGGGAACCTCAGCATGAGGTGAACAGAGAGGACTCCCTGCTCCTCCTCTTTCAGACCCAGGAGCTGTCTTTAGCACCCTTCTGAAGACCACCCTTTTCCTGTATTTCCATCCAGGCTTCGGTCAAATAAGCATTCCTAATCCCTTAGAGATGAGGGCTCTTCTCCTTTCTGGGTCCAGGGCTACATCATTTAGCCTTCAGGTTTGAATTGCTGTTCCTTCAGCCTCACTTCTCACCAATTGCACTGTTTTCCCTGGAGATGACTTTGAGGACATCCTGGAGGAGCCATGCTGGGGTGTCAGCCTGCCACCCTTCCCTGGGCAGCTACCCTGCCTGCCTTCTTAACCTCACCTTGGACTTTCCTATTTTCTCTTCCTTTCATTCATCTTTGCAAGAGATGATTCTTTTAGCACCCTGACTCTGGATCAAATTGTCCTCTATCTCCTGAAGCTTCCCTTCATTTGAGGGGAAAAGCCACTTTTGACTTTTTTTGCTCATTGCAGTTTGAAAACTGAGCTAACGATTTCTACTTCTTTGAATTCTGAATGTTCTTCTAAGGGATCCAAATAACCATCAACATGTAAAAAAAAGCTGCCTCTGTCTTTCTCTGAGTTCTTCTTCTCTAATCACTGAGAGAACTATAGGATACACACAGTCATCTTTGAAAAACCTACCTCTTGGGTAGTCTCTTGACCTCCCAGTCTCTTTGTAGGATCATCTCTGCTGAAGCCTGTCACTAGCATAGACATGCTGTTCTTGCTTTAGAGTCTGAAATGTGTGTGTCTCTTTTCCTTGACTCAGGAGAAATGAGTTTAAGAGATACATATTGTTTTAATCAAAAATTGTTTTTCATTTACCCGTAATACAGATAGTTTCAAACTATCATCCTTTCTCTTCTTCCCCGGAACAAACATCACTTATTCCAGCAAGCAGGAAAGATATTTTATGGCTGCAATGACGCACATTTTATCAAGCTGTCAACTAAAATTTGTGAATTATTTGTATAGAGTATTTTGGTGTTGATGTCTGGGGGCAAGGTCAGGTCAGGATTGCTAAAGACGAGACTAGGAGACTTAATTAACCAGATTGTGAAGATTCTTGAATACCATATAAAAGGGTCTGGAATTTAATCTAGAGAAAAGACATAAATTTAGGTAAGAGTGCTAGGTTTTAGAATAAAATAACTGTGATGGCAGGAAGGAAGATGAGTTTTAAAGACAGAAACGAGGATTAGGAAGACCAGCCATGGTCATGGATACAGAAAATAGTGACAGAGTCGAGGGAAAGAATTGGCAGGATCTGAGGTAGGCGAGGAAAAGGGAGGGATTCTACTGGGGGAGGGGATTTCAGATACAAAGAGAAAGATGGATGATTTGAGAGCAGGATGGTTGCTCTAAAGCGAAACTTGCAGATGGTTCTAAAGCCATCTCTGCAGTAGGCTATTTCTTCAGAGGTCTAGTGGAGTTCTCACCACCAAGAGAACAAATGAAAAGTGTTGGTGACTGAAGCCACCTCCTTTTCCCCGCTTTGTAAAACAGGAGGAATGTAAGGGTGCTTCATGGGGCAACTGTTCACAAAGCTACCTGAACTCTGGTTAGAAACACAAAGAAATGATAAATGTTTGAGATGATGGATATGCTAATTATCCTGATTTGATAATTATACATTATACATATCACAACATCACTGTGTACTCCATATATATCTGTAATTTGATGTGTCAATTAAACATCTTTTAAAATCTAAATGTTAATTAGAGTCTTTTGGAAATTTCACTACTGGCATTAAAAATCAGAGCCTTTGCCGCTGAAATTTATGTTCTCCACTGGTAACCTAGGAATTCAAGTGCTGTTCAAGTTTTCAAAAACAATCATGAAGCATTAAGAAAAATGCAATTGCCAACTGAAGAAAGTAACATAGAAAGTACATACAACTCCCTACGACCAGCCTGAGGTAGAGTCAGACCCTGGCCAAACCCACAACAAACTTCGTAAATTTAAAAATAATTTTCTAAGTGTTTACAAATCCACTGTATTATGATCTTTTTTAAAAAGGAAAGGTCATTGTATCCCCCTATTATCTAATGCTATCGATCATCTAATAGATACTCTTAAGGAAAAACATCTGTTAATACCCCTGAGCATTCTTCACTGTACCCTAAACACATGAAAATTCCCTTTCCTAAGTAATTGACCTTCATTATCATTGTGACATTGTTCTTATTCTGGGAACCAGGTTCTCTGATTGGGATTCCCAACTGTGCTAACCTTAGTCCCTGTGGTTCCTTCCCTTCTCCAAGTTTTTGTTTGTTTTGTTTTGTTTTGCTTCCAGGACTCTCCACCATCCCATTCATATACTCCTCCCAGTAGGGGGTTAGTGGCCACACCCGGCCTGCAAACCTGAAGATTTAATATGCACAGTGTTGCTATTTCACCTTCATTTTTAGAGGCTATGGGATTTTAGAGTCATAGCTTTTCTCTTTCAACACTCTAAAGGTGTTCTATTTTTCTTTTCTGGTTTCCAGTGTTTCTGATGAGGTCTGCAGTTTCCCTTATTTGTTTCATTGTATTATTTATTATTGTAAAGTTTATTCTTTCCTCTGGCTGTTTGTGAGATTTTATTTTATCTTCGGTTTCTAGCAATTTTATTATGATGTATATTTATGTGGTTACTTTTCTGGGGAGTTTACCAAGCTTCTTAGATCTGTTAGTTTATAGTTTTCAAAAGTGCCAAACAATTTGGCCATTGGTTCTTCAATTTTTTTTTCTTCTTCCACCTTGTTTTGTACTTTAGTAATATATATGTTAGACTAATTATTATTGTTCTATGGGTCACTGGCTCTGTATTTATTTTTTTCAGTCTTTTTAAATATCTGTTCCTCAGTTTGTATAGCTTCTAGTGCTCTATCTTTAAATTTACTAATTTTCTCTTTTACGGTATCTAATCTGATAATTCTGTCTAGTATGCTGATAATTCTATCCATGGAATTTTTATTTTCATAGTTTTTAGCTGTAAAAGTTCTATTTTATTCTTTTCCAATCTTCTATTTCTCTCATTAGTTTCATGGTTATTCCTCTAAATCTATTAACATATTTTTGAAAGCAATTGTAAAGTCTACTAAATTGATCACATCTGTTATTTCTGGATCTATTTCTGCCATGGATATTTCTCCAGGTTATACTGAACATTTTTCTTTACATACCTTAATGTGTTTGTTTGGATGTTGAATATTAAATTATTAGGTCTGGATTTTGTTGTCTTTTTCTTTAAAGAATGTTGAACAATTTTGTTTTGGCAGATAATTAAGTAATGTGCAAATCAACTTGGTCCTCTCAAGTCTACTTTTAAAATCTTGTTAGGGTGGATCTAGAGTAGCCTTTACCCTAGAATTGGTTCAGCCCTAATACTAAGACATGATTCTTCTGGAGTCTCTCCTGAATATCTGGGTTTTTAATGTCTCCCAGCCCCATGGAAGCTCTAGGAATTTGTCAGATTAAAACTCTTCAGTAGTTTTGGCATACTATGTATAACAGTTTCACCCACACATGTCCAGTGTACTACAGCATCAGGTCAAGTGGACTTAGATGCAGATTTCTGAAGTTCTACTTCTGTATAGGTTTCTCCCCTCAGGTACTCTGCTATCTGAATTCCAACCTCCTTTGCCTCCCCTAATTTCAGCATCTGTATTTTAAGTTAAGGGAGACCTTCCTGCTTTACTTGAATTTCATTCCTTTTCCCATGATCTGGACATGCTTCTAGGTAGAAATCCAGGGACAATGCAGGGCTCACTGCATTTACCTTTTCTCATGGATCACAGTCTTGAACTTCTTTCTGTCAAAGATCTAAAAACAGCTATTTCATACTGTTTTTTAATATTTTATTTATGATGCAAAGGCAAATTCAGTAGAAGTTACTCTGATACGGCCAGAAGTGGAAATCTTATCTGCATAATGTATTAAAATTCAAGATTTACATAAAAATCCAGATATATATGTGTATATATATATCTTTGAAAAATAGAAAGATCTAAACAGTTCTACCTTTAATGAAATTTATTGACTGAAGTTGATTTGCAAGTGTCCACTTTTTGTTGAACGTTCATGCCCAAGTTTTCTCATTTCCACCAAAATAATGTCACTCATTTTGTCTGCTGCATTTATTCTATAACTACAACCTCAGATTTATTCTGCTATAAAGTAATACTAGTGAGTATTTTTGATCCAATGATGACAATATTGGCGATGCAGATAAAAAAGCAAAACTTTAAAATGGTAGCATTTTATATAATATTCCAAAAAATATACCATCAAGCATTACAGGAATATGCAAGATATTACGGTGAAACAAAGATAGCAGTGAAACACATTTTACATTGAATAATAATTTTTAAGTATTTTGAGATGGTAATGTTGAAGAGGAAGCTATCTAGCTACTTGTTTACCTGTAAGATAAATATGGTGAGAAGAAATTGTTGGAAGATGCTTACTAATGCACAGTCGTTAGCATATTCTTCTCCAAATGGCATTGATGGCGATCATTGATGATGACCAGTTTGGCTGTTTTCATCCAAATCCTGTCCTATACTCTTTACTGAATCTGGATGTCCAGTTTTTGCAGCCCCATTAGCCTTCCAGATCCTTAGACTTAAACCCGCAGTCAAAAAAAATTTTTTTTCTCCTTCCTCCTGATCCTTCCTATCCAGTAAATTGAGAAGATTACTGACTTGAGGCTGGATGCTGTGGTTCACACCTGTAATCCCAGAACTTTGGTAGGCTGAGGTGGGCAGATCACTTGAGGTCAGGAGTTTGAGACCAGCCAGACCAACATGGTGAAACCCTGTTTCTACTAAAAATACAAAAATTAGCTGGGTGTGGTGGTGGGCACCTGTAATCCCAGCTCCTCAGGAGGCTGAGGCATGAGAATTACTTGAACCCAAGAGGCAGAGGTTGCAGTGAGCCGAGATCACACCACTGTACTCCAGCCTGGGTGACAGAGGTAGACTCCATTTCAAAAAAAAACAGAAAAAAAAAATTATTGACTTTACCTTCATAGTTTCCCTCCTATCTCTTCCTACTCTTTGTATTACCAATGTCTTTATCTTTGCTCAGTCTTTTCTCCAGCTAGTTTCCACAATAAATATTGGCAAATATTAATCAGATCGCATTTCTTCCCCGGATACAAACCTTCCGTGTTTCCTCACGGTTTATAGAATGAACTAAAAACTTCCTAGTCTTTCAAAGTCCACCACAATCTAGCCACAGACTTGCTCTCATCTCATTTCTTACTATTCCCATTTATGTATATTACCTCTAAGATATCAAGAAATGTTACTTAGAGCTGAAATAAATATGTATCCTAAAAAGGCCTCAAATCTTTCAAATTCCTCCTCACTTTGTCCATGCCATTGCTTCTGTTTGATGTGTTTATACCAGTATTTTATGTGTCCAAACTCTACTGTTGCTCAAAATTCAGCTCAGTTACTAACCAGTATATATCTTCCCCATTCCCCCCATTTTAAAGCTTTTCCTCTGACTATTGAACAACTTTAGCAATTTATCTATTGGTATTGAGTTGCAACTTACCACTTATTACCTTGTATTATTGTTATTTGCATACATATGTATTCTTACATGGCTTGATAATGTATTATTTCCCTGAAGGCAGGATTCAAGTTCATTATTCTGTCCTTTACATCCCCTTGCATGGTACCTTGTTGGTCCTTGATAAATATTAACAGGATGAATACTTCTCTGAGTTCTGTGATGCAGTCTTCTAAGACTATCACTTTCATTGCAAGTAAATGTATTGGTTACCAGAATAATCATATACATTTAGTATTTTTTCCTTCCATTTACTTTTTAATATTCACATATATTCACATTTATTATGGTAAGATTGAAATCTGACACTGTCCTCAGTACAATTTTGTGTTTTATAAAGGGCCTGATTTGATAAAAGAAGGAAGAGAAACCAAAGATCTGAAACCCACAGGCTCTTTTCTTAATCATGAATCTTGGCAGTGAGAGTTGCAATATGTTGCCACCTATTAATTAAATCTGTACTCTGGTGAATTGGCCAAGAGAGAGAACATTAAAAAAAAAAAAAAAGAACCAAGAAGGATGAGGAGGATAATAAGTCTAGGAAACCACTTGGGTAATCAGAAACTTTCATGTACAAATACCCTGGCCATACCTTTTTCCCAGGGGCTGTGAGAAAGCTGCAGGGAGGTCTGAAGGCCAAGAAAGAACCTAAAATTTTGGCTGGTAAGTCACCACTAAAATATTACATAGCCTCATAACATGTTAATAAATAACACTGAACCAAAAGTAAGAGCCAATTATGAGCTTAATCAGAATCAGAGTGTAAGATACGGATGAAATTTTAGAGACCATCTAGATTTTAGAACATTGCTAATCATTACTGAATAACAGATCTCTTGGAACATCCGTTGACAGCTATGAACCCTGCCTTTAGGAAAATGCACATAAAAACAAAATTAGTCTTAGGTTGAGATCTTTTGATTCAGAGCACATTTCACCATTAAAGGCATGAAAAACACATTTCGGGAAGAGCTGGCAATCTGCTCAAGATCACATAGGAAGTTAGTGACAGGGAGGTAGTGTCTCTAAAAAGTGCCTACAGAACTCAAGCCCCAGTCTTGGGTTTCATCCAACACATTTTCTCTCATGTGTAGTAGTGTTCCACGCATAAAGTAATCAATTTTATTTGAGTAAAACTTGCTTAGTTTTTTGCTTTCTAGAAGGCAAACCAAAATAAAAATGTAATGTCTTTTGTGCTAGGCACTGTACTGGGTCCTTCCACATGTACCATTTTACCACTCCAACAGCCATAGATAATATTATTCTTATTTCACAATAAGGAAATGAATATTAAGAGAGATTAAGCTGGCTTTTCCAAATCAATACAGATACTATAAAATAGGTTCAGATATGAATCCATAGCTCTACCTCAATGTTGGTGGTTTGTTTTGTTTTGTTTTGTTTTTCTATGCCTCCTTACCTTTCACTCTGCTATGTTGATTCTCTGGGAAGGCTTCTTTTGATCTGGCAAATGAAATAAGGCTTACTGATATGGCTACCACAACAATGATTGCATACATTTAAAGAAATAAGACCTTTATATGGAAAACCCACCAACAGAACTCTTTGGGAATGTCTGTATACCTTCTCTGGCACAATTTTTCCAATTATTATTCTAGCTAAGTGTACTCATTTCTTTCCTCCCTGTTTAAAACATTACCCACAACTGACCACACAGCTGGTAGAACTGTTTTGGAGAGCCACGCATTAATATGTACCAAAAGCTTTAAAATTTTGCCTGCATTCTGTCCTGAGAATTCTACTTCCATTAGTTTATCCTAAGGAAATCATTGACCAACAAATAGCCAACAAATGTATGAAGATGTATGTCTAAAATAGTTTATTATGACTTAAAAATTATAATATGAAACAAACTAAGGATCTAGAAATAGAAAAGTATGGCATATTCATACAATGTAAAATATGCAGCCATTAGAAGTGATGCTGTAGATGTATGTTTATTGGAATGTAAATATTCTCATGGTATAATTTCATAGCTAAGCGTTGCATTGCACTTGAATTATTGTTTTTAAACTCTATTACATGACCACGTATTGTTGACCTATTATTGGTACATATATACATTGTTTCCATTTTTTAATGTACTATAATGATCTTCATATGGGATCTAGGCAGTAACTCTCCCTGAGTCATTTCTTTTCCAAATACCTTTTCTTCTAAAGGAAGGGGTCTCTATGCCTTTACTTTTGTCTTACGGGAATTTCCCTACGTGGCAATTTACATTCTATTCACACTATTGATAATGGTAAAACCTTATCATCTAGGTCAGTCAGATTTAGCACTTCAAATATAAAGGAGAGATTATGAAACAGAAACTCTCTTCCCCACTCAGCAAACCTTGGCTTTCAAGACAATTTCTTTGCTGTGGAATCAAAAATTCTATTTTTGAAGTAGAAATCTGAATATTGGCTCTTTCTCTTTGAGCTTCTGCTTTAAAATCTTAATTTGTCCCCAGATCAATGGAGGGCTCCAGATGAATAGGTTACAGAGATATGGGAAAAGATAAAAGTATATTTATTTGTATTTAAAAATATTAACCCCATTAATCATTAACTTTATCGTTTAATTTGAAAGGGAGAAGGATCTTTATAATGAACTTTTCCGTACAAGAACATGCTGCACCTTTTAAATTAGTTAGGTCTTCTTATATATCCAAAAATATGTTACGATTTTCTTCACAAACATCTTATACATTTATTATCACATTTATTCCTAGGTAACTCAGAGTGGTGGTTGCTGTTGTAAGTGTGATCTTTTCCTTCTCCATTTTATTTTCAAATTATTGACAGTGTTCTGGAATGTAATTTGTTTTTTAAGTTCAACTTGCACATAGCTACCTTGTTGAAATCTTTCATTTATTTTTTTGTTTGCTTGTTTTTGAGACAAAACAAACAGGGTCTCTTTCTGTTGCCCAGGTTGGAATGCAGTGAAGGGATCATGGCTCACTGCAGCCAGGACCTTCTGGATTCGGGTGATCCTCCCACCACAGCCTCCCAAGTAGCTGGGACTACAGGTGCACTACCACACCCAGCTAATTTTTTGCATTTTTTGTAGAGAATAGATTTTACCATGTTGTCCAGGCTGATCTAGAACTCCTGGGATCCAGCGTTTTACCAGCCTCAGCCTCCCAAAGTATTGGGATTACAGGTGTGAGCCACCACTCCTGGCTGAAATATTTTATCTTTTCCAATTTTTTTCTTAGATGTTGTGAGTGATTCTTCTCTTGTATGCCCTAGACAGACAATAGTGACTATCTTATCTCTCTCTTTTGAATATTTATTCCACTTATTTCTCATTGTATGTTTTATATTAGTTAGAACCTTAGGGAAAATAAGAAAGTGTTAAAGTGTAGCTGCGATATAGGATAACTATATCACTTTTTTAAGCTTAAAAAAAAAAAACCCTTTACTATAAATGTCTAATAGTTTACCATTAAGTATCATGTTTCTGTTAGTTATCCAACCAGGCTATGGGATTTTCTTTCTCTTCCAAGTGACTAGGGATATTAATTTTAAAAAGAATCAGAAATGGGTGATACCTATCATTAAGATGATCATGTTTTTTATCCTTTAGTTTTTGGTCTATTGAATTACATGGATGGATTTCCCAACATTGAAACCTTCTTATATTCCTCAGTAAACCCTAATTGGTCACAGTATATTATTAGATTTAACTTGTGAATACTTTGGTATTTTCTATCATAGTGTTTACTAGCAAGACTGGCCTATAGTTGGGAAGATGTCCATCAATTTCTATGCTTTGGAATAGTTTATGTAACATAAGAATTATATTCTCCTGGATATTTTGGTACAATATAATGCCAAGGGAGAAAAGCAATTTATCAACCATTATGTATAATATGATCCATTCTTGAAAATACAAATACACATATGACAAAATCTGGATGGATATATCAAAGGTTAATAATATTTCTGAGAAGCCTCATTATTGTTGTTTTTTCTTGCTTTTTCTCAACTATAATTTTTAGTTTGTCTATAGTGGATGCAGACATTCTGGGGGAAAAATAGGAGGGTCAAATGTTATATGGGGCAGAAACATAAAAAGCATGGTAGTTAGAAGCCACTGATTCTGGGAATATGCTCTGAGCTCTCCAAGCAAGAGCATCTTGCACTGAAGATTTCTGTGCCAAACTCTCCTGTTCCCAGATAACAGATCCCTGTTTCCAGAACCTGCACCCCATATCTATACTCACCTCCAAAATTTGACCTGGCTCATGCTAGTCTGACCCTTTTGTAGACCTTCTGATACCAGTCTCTTTATAGATACTGCATTTTTTTCCTGATGTTTGGGCATCTTTTGGCTATGGCAGTGCCCCCTGTACCCACTGTCCTCTTATGGCTTCATTCATGTGGTCATAACTCATCTCACTGCCTCTTGGTTGGGAGCTGACACTTGATTTGGGAAAGAAAACAGTGTAACAGTGTCTGAGTCTCCTTTCTTTAGCCTTATATCAAGCTGTTTCCCAGATATATACTTCGCTTCATCTGCATTTTTTAAAAAATGAGGAATCATGGCTACTAACTGAAATTTACTTTTATTTTTTGACTTGAAAGCAAAAAAGTGATTTTCCCAAGTGAGTCTATCAATACTGGATTAAGTACTATAGTTTCAGAGCTCTTATCTGTGGTCTTACCAAAGTTTTATACTTTAGAGTTAGGATTCTCAGCAGATTTTCTAGTCATTTAGAAATAACCCAGGGCAGCAAATACGATCTGCTTTAATAGGGTGAACTAGTTTAGGCCACAGTACATTGCAGCTTGGGGAATCCTGCTCACATTTTCTATCCCTCTCTTTATGGTCTGCGGATACCGCATGGTGAATATTCTCAGAATTGCCAAGTCTGCAAACACACTGTCACTTAAGCAGTCTCCTTGGTCAGAATGGTGCTTTCTCCCATATGCTCTCAGAGGGCTGATAGAGGTGCCCCCCTGGCGTTATGAAAATTAAGTCTTCCCTTCTTTCTAGTCATTTGACATGAGGCAATTTTAGCCTCTGTGTCTCATGTTTAAGGGACGTTCCTCTGAAATCTGAAAAACTTGTTTCAAATGGTTAGGATGTTGCAGTTTCTTACCATGTTTCAGGCAAAGTTCTTCCCACGCGGATCATCAGCTTCACCTTTGTGGGATTCCAAATTGAGTGACAATGTGGTGTAGCAGTTAAGAAAATGGACTCTAGAATGGATTGCCTGGGTTCAAAATGGCCATCACAACTTTAATTGTGTCTACTTGACCAAATTAATTTTTCTTTTTTCACCCTTCTTTCTCAATCTGTAAAATTGGAGAAAATAATAGCGCCTACTTTATTATGTTGTTGGGAAATATAAATGAGAAAATTTTTAAGAAATTCTAAGCAGAGTGTCTGGCTTGTGGCAATTTGTCAGTAAGTGCGATCTATTCTTATTTTCATCAAGTGAAAGTGTACCCAAGGCAATGTTCAGAAACACTGGCTCCTGGCACAGGAATCATGCCCCAACCTCACTGCTCTCATTGTGCAAACACACCTTCCCTGTCCATTGCAGATTTCCATACCTGCTCCACCGGCTCACAGTTTTGTTCTCCATAGCATCAGCTGAGAATCTGAAAACAAAACATCCTGTTCTCATAGTTTTTCATCCTCTTCATCTTCGGTGACCTCCTCTTTCACTCATGCCTTGCCGTCCTCACTCATAATCGCACTCCAGCCCTCATCATCACTAGGAGCTGTATCATCTTTTAATTTGTTAATTGATGCTCACTTCCTAACACAACATCCGCCCTTCCTCTTCACTTTCTAAAATGTTCTCACCTCCACAGGACTTGGACCTCATCCAATGCTGCCTAATGCCCTCTCCCTATCATTTTCAGTCACTGACTTCCTTCTGTTCTTCTCCTGTCTCTGTATTCAGCTAGATTTCATGATCTTCCATTATGGTCCTGCTCTTGTCCAGCTCATGTTCCATTGTACCTCCTTCCAAAAACGTCAGCTCTTGGATAAATCCAACCTCCAGTACTCAGTGCTCAGGACACGTTTATGAAAATAAGGGGGAAATAAGCTGAGATAAGTAGGTAGAACAAGAGCAAAGAAAAATCTCTGCTTAAGAGGGAAGGTATTCCAGATGATCTTGTTATGAGATTTTCATACACACACACACACACACACACACACACACACACACACACATTCTAGCAATCTAACATGACAGCCTTAAATTGCTGACTCATAGTATTACTTAGAAATGAATTTGAACTTTGGAAAATTGCAGAGTTCACTTTGTAATTTTCCAAACCTCTTGATCTCAAATTCAAAATGTAAATTTTATAAGATTAGACTTCAAAAGACTTCATTGTAATATAGTACTTAACAATTATTGGGAGGTGGAAGGGGCTATATCATGTCTTCCATAATCACGTATTTGGTCCTTTTCAAATATT
>NW_012101843.1:134374-136986 GCF_000951045.1 Mandrillus leucophaeus | reverse complement strand
TGGTGTCTTCACTGCAAGTAGAGAGAGTGAAGGAAGATGAAGGAAGATAAAGGAGAAGAAATGAGGGTCCAGAGGGAACAGTTGGCAGAATAGGATCTACAGTGTGCCCAGCATCCTACTCAGAGCTTTAGCGAGTGTGGAAGCAAGAAAGTAAGATGTGGCTGGGCACGGTGGCTCACGCCTGCAATCTCAGCACTTTGGGAGGCTGAGGTGGGTGGATCACCTGAGGTCAGCAGTTCAAGACCAGCCTGGTCAATGTGGTTGAAACCCCTTCTCTACTAAAAATAGGAAAATTAGCCAGGCATCTTGGCATGTGCCTGTAATACCAGCTATGCAGGAGGCTGAGGCAGGAGCATTGCTTGAACCTGGGAGGCGGAGATTGCAGTGAGCCAAGATGGTGTCATTAGATTCCAGCCTGGGTGGCAGAGCAAAACTTCATCTGGAAAAAAAAAAAAAAAAAAAAGGTTTCACACTGATTTCAATAAATCAGGCATTCCAGAACACAATGTTTAGGGTGGCAAAACTTCATAAAAAAAAAAAAAAAAAAAAAGGAAGTAAGATGCTTCCCCACCTGACAGATGACATGTAGTCATCACACACAGGTAGGCAATGAAGGTCACACTTCTGATGATTCTTTTTTTCTTTATTGTGAATCCACCCTGCCCCAGTCTCCTGCATATCCAGTCATTCAAGTGCACAAATAGGAAAATAGAACATTAGAGAGTGAAAAGATCTTAGAGCTTCCCCTGCTCCTAATGTTATATACAGATAAAGAACCTGAGGCTCAGGGATGGGACGCTTCAAGGACACAGAGTTGTTGACATTGCTGATTTGAACTAAAGCCTCTGACTTCTCTCCAAACTTTCTGATGGAGCATGAAAGCAAGAAATTATGAAGTAAAAATTATTCTTTGTAAGAAAATATATATATTTGATTCTTCTAATAGATCAGGGCCAGTAAACTGGGGCCTCTGGACCACATCTGGCCTGCTGTTTTCGGTGGTTTGTTAGATCATGGTCACACTCGTAGAGTTTTGTATTGACGATGGCTGCTTTCATGCTATATCATAATTACAATGTAATTGCAATGTAATGACGACAGCCTGTATGCCTGCAAAGGTTACAATATTTGCTACTTGTCCCTCTGTAGAAAAACATGTTTGCTGACTCTTGATCTAGCTTACTACTTTGTGAGACCAGGGAATATCACTGCTTTGTCCACCGCTGTATTCCTAGCATCTAGCTTGATGGGTCTTCAAAACTTTGTTGAATAAGAAATTGGTAAATGAGATCAACTCAAATATCCAAGTGAAAATTTGTAACAGCGAGTTGGATAAACAATGGAGAACTTTAAAGTGATCTGAGTGAACAGATAAGTTTTAGAGGCTTTCAAGATTTTGCAGTTTGAATTAATTTCTGCCCAAGTGCCATGTTTGTGCAGAGTAAAGGTAAGACTGGTACCTCCTGTCTGACTTAATTTTCCACTGTCCTTTATGATGGTCTTAGGTGTTGCTTGCCAAATATTCAAATTGTTCCCATTTGGGGCTGGGCCATGTGGCTAGTTTTAGTGGATGAGTTTAAGTGGAAGTTGACATATGGCATTTTCAAGCAGAGCAGTTCATTGGTAAGACCCTCCAGAGTTCTGTGTTTTAGTAACAGTTACCAAAAATGCTACCAATAGTGACCAATCTATCAACCTGGGCCCCTGATGCAGAAATGGGCAAGAAGGGTGGAGGCTGCAGCTGAATCTCAATGACACGTATTATAAGCCACAGATAATATTTCTTCCATATTTATATGTATGCTAATTTTTCAAGAAAGCAAATGTCATCTCCCACCTAAATACAAATCCCTTGACATCATCCAAAATCATGCTTATCATTCATTGAATTCCTCAAAACACCTCTTAACTTGATTTGAATGGATCACAGAGTTGATACATTATTTATTGAGTCTGTCAATAAGTCTTTAATGATGCCTACTATGTGTATGGAAGAGACTGGCTAGTTGTTAATCAAACCTTTTTCCTTTTCCTCCTGGACATACAGTCAGACCACATTTCTCAGTCTCTCATATAGATACATGTAATCTTGTGACTGACTTCCAGCCAATGAACTGTGGGTAGAGTAATTCTGAATGAGTTCTCTCCTGGTATGTAAAAATATCCTGCCTTGACTCCCACTTTCTTTCTTTCCTTATCTATTGATTTCCTTGTGATGATAGCAGAGCCACCATCAGGCTAAGTTTCTGAAGGACTATGTGGAGTAGAATCTCCAGTCCTTTCACATCCACCTAGCATTTGGACTTGACTTGAATGAGGAATAAAGCTTTTATTGTGGTATGCCATTGAGAGTTAAGGTTTTAACTTTACAGCTCCTAGCATTACCTTAACTAAGAAAGCAATCTGGGAGTGAGGGATTGCAACTTTTAACATATGGTCAGTAAGTTCTCATTGAGAAGGTGACATTTGAGCAAACTTGTAAGAGCATAGGGAGAAGCCATGTAAACATGTGGAGAAAGAATGGTCTAGGCAGAGGGAACAGTGTGTGCAAAGTCCCTGAGGCAAAAGCATGCCTGGCATGGTCAAGGATAGCACTCAGCTCAGTGTGATTT
>NW_012101843.1:130874-134324 GCF_000951045.1 Mandrillus leucophaeus | reverse complement strand
TTTCTGACATTATGCTCTTAATATTTATATGAGATTTTTGTGTTTTTGAAGGATGACTGATACACAGGGAATGCTTTTAGTGGCTGCTTTTTAAACTAATGTTGAATTCATTAAAGTGACAAATTAAAAACCCTAGTTTTCCCTTAAGCTTTTAAGTTTAACCTAAAAATAACATTATCACAGTTATAAGTCTACTGATACTTAACAATCATTTCCAAGAGAACTAATTAATATTTTGACACTCTTCTAAATATCCTGTCCCATTTGCAAACATAGCTAAACTGCCTTAAAATACTTTAAAATTCATTTATAAATTTAATAGATTCTATTTTTATATATTTTAAATATCTGTTCAACAAACAAAACTTTCCCAGATCCTTTGACATTGCAAGTTAATGTATTACATTATACTTTAAAAATATAATCTCTAGTTCTTTAAAATAGCCTAACATTATTTATAAACTTAGTCAAAATCTCATACATTTCAACATAAATTTCCAAGTCTAAACTGAATGACTCAACTACATGTTTTATGTTTCCTCATAAAGCTAATCTTTTAGAATTTTAAAATGCTAAAATCTTTTAAATGTGACAATCATTTGAAATGCCAGAAACTCAGATTATTCCTAAACCTAACATAAATGATCAGTTCAATGGCTCTGATTTACTTTTTTGTATATGTGCTGTTGTGGGCTGACTTGTATGTCCTCCCTCCACCCTCAAATTCATATGTTGACATCCAAACCCTCACTATCTCAGTATATGACCTTATCTGGAGATGGGGTCTTTACAGACCTTAAGATTAAGTTAAAATGAGGGAACAGAGAGTGATATCATAAGAAGGTGGGAAGAATGCACTCTGAAGACCATGTTGGCCATTTCACAAGATGGGGACAGCAGGTGAGCCGAGAACTGATAACTGAAAGGAAATCAGTATGAAGCAGTGAAAAGAACTTAGCTTCTCATTGGGAGGAGTAAAAGGCAAACACCCGAGTGAAGTTAATGTATTCATCCATTCCACATGTAAAACACATTCTGTTGGGATAAGTGACATTATCTAGCAGAGTCCACTGTTAGCATATTCATAACCCCTGAGTAACTGAGAAAGACAGTTTCTCTGAGCCCCTGTATTGGTTTCTTTTTCTTCTCTGTTTTGCTTCCCCACTTTCCGAAAGATCCTGCCTGGAATTGCCTCTCAAACTACATTCACTCAAGTCCTTTGTTTGATATTCCAATCTATGACAGTAATGCACAATTTATAAAAATGTATCTGGAGGGAGAAAGCTAATATGGATATTTTGGGGGATGGTGGTAAGGGAGAAATCTCCTATTGTGTTGTACAAAAAAAAAAAATAGTGAATTTGGAGTCAGAAAACTTGTATTGGAATCTTAATTCTATCACATATTAGATGAGTACACTTGGGAAATGGACCTCTTTGAATCCCCAAATCCTGCTTTATAAAATGAAGGTAATAAATGATCATCAAATGAGGTAATCTATGCCAAAGTGTCAAGCACATAGTAGGTACTCAGGAAACAGGAATTTCCTTTCTCATTGTTTATATCTTTGTGTTATTGATACATAGTTGAAAATGTTATGTTGTAGAGAGAAAAGGTTCTATATCAAACAAGCTTAAATTTAACTTCAGTCCTGGCTGCAGACCATGATCCTGGGTCCAGTATTCAATAAAAGAAATTGTAGCTTTTCCCTTCTTCCAGAACTAAGATTATTAAAGACCTTTGTATTAAAGAGATAGAGAAGTTTTACTCTAACAGATGTCCCAGATGTGTATGATGTAATCTGAATTGCAATGTGGAATTAAAATATTGCATACCATGATCCCATCCATCAATTCAAACACACTTCTTCAATTTGATATTACAAGCTTTATTACTTTATGATTGTGGAAAATTTGTAGATAATGTATTAGAACACAAATCCATTGCAGTGTGTTAGCACGCATCTGAATTTTAGGCTCAATAGGCCAGTCTTTTGAAATAGATTTATCAAGTGACTTATATCTGAATGGTTAATCAGGTGTATTGATAATGCTGGACAACTCAGGGCCATATTGCATATGCAGTATCCACATACATATACACACATACTAGGGTATTTATGTAACATGTATATGATTGTTGGTTTATGTCAGTCACTTTAGTTCCAAGGATCAACGAACTTGGCCCTCTTAGCCAGAACTTAATTGTCTTGGTCACTTATCCCTATATTATTAATCCTGAATTTTATAAGGGTCCATTCACTGAGATTGGCAGTGTGTTCCTAATTGTAAAAATCATTGATTTTATCTATTCAAGCAAATGTTAGTTTGGATCTGGAACTTGAAGGCTTAACTTTGTCACACTGATCATTGGGCTTTGCAGGGATTAAAAACTAAATGTGAAAATTCTCTCAGTGAATTTGTGTTGAATTCAATTTTGAGCCATCAGCTGTACATGGGAAACATGAATAATGAAATAATAGTAGGTATTTTAAAAAGAACACTTATTTTATGGCATTATCCTAAATACTTCATGCACAACATACCATTACATTCTCATAACCAGCATATAGAGTAAGGCCATCCCATTTTCAGTGGGAAAACAGAGGTTAAGGGAAGAGGAATTACTATCCATGGCCTTGTGCTAAGAGATGTTAGAATGGGGCTTTGGAACCAATACCATTGACTTCAAAATTTTTGTACTCAGTAGTAGCCTGTAATGCTTCATGATCAAACAAAATTTTACCTAAAATTCCAAGAGTCTCACAGCCTTCCAATCTTGTGCCTGGGCCTAAGGACTCTGGGTCAAGAATCCTTTTACTAGTTGCTGCCACCCATGTATGCCTCAGCTTCTTGCCTTCTCCAGAGTTTAATCCCTTCATTAAAACCACAATTGTTCCCTTTTGTTGACAAATTTGAGATGTCCTTGTTGAGTTTGACCCAAAGGAACCCTGGATAAGACCTCATCTCCTTTCTAGCTCCATTCCCTTATGGGCTTTGTCTCCACTTCAGAACTACACGACTTCTAATTCAGTCAAACAGAGCTTCTTGCTGTTCTCCCTGTACCAGCTTCTGAGGGCTGTGGTAACAAAGGCCCACAGACTGGGCAGTTTAAACAGCAGAAATGTGTTGTCTCACGGTTCTGGAGGCAGAAGCCTGAGATCAAGGTGACAGCAGGGCTGGTTCCTCCTGAGGGCCATCAGGGAAGGATCTGTTCCAGGTCTCTCCTTCAACTTCTGGTGCTTTCCTGGCAATCTTTGGTGTTCCTTGGTTCCTGCTGCACCCTCCCCTCGGTCTCTGAATTCATCTTCACATGGTATTCTCCTTCCTGCTTTATGCATGTCTTTGTCCAAATTTCCCTGTTCTATAAGGATATCAGTCATACTGGATTAGAGGCTCACCTTATTCCAGTATTACTTCATCCCTTCATCCTAAGTACATTGTCAATTAC
>NW_012101843.1:124208-126309 GCF_000951045.1 Mandrillus leucophaeus | reverse complement strand
AGTATAAATGAACTATCCTTACTATAATTTTATGGACACACTTTAAAGCTTCATACTCCATTTTAACTTTCCTTTGCAAGTATAGCAAAATTTTGTGCTCATACAGACCCAGAGAAAGGAGTTCATACAACTTACTATTTCCTATAAATCAGGATATAGGTACAACTAAATCATGACTTTTCCTACAAGAAGGGAGAAACACTTAAAATCACTTCATACCTCATACAGACTCCAGGATGTTAGTGATTGCTGTCAGTGCAATGGGAGGTCAATATGAGATTTGCCAAATACTTCATTCCACTCTGGAGTTTGTCTTAACAATTGTCTTTTCAGGTGAGTTTAAGGTAAAAAAGATAACTGAATGCCTGTTCTTCTATTCCCCGAATTTAATTAAGTCAAGAAGCTTACTGGACATGGCTATTAGTATTAGTTTTCTGTCATCTTAATATCTAAATAGCATAAAATTAAGTAGTTTACTGTAGCTAGAAAATGACCAGTAGTAGAAAAATGAATGAGCAAATGCTGCAAACAGAAAATTTATAAAAGGAGAAAGTAAAATGCCTAGTATGTAACTGAAAAATATTTAATTGGCACAGTAATAAAAACTGCAGGGATGTACACCCTTTTAAAAATGTATCAAGTTGGTAAACTTAAATAAATCATAATGACCCTTTTAGACAAACATAGGAAAATTGCTCTCTCATACAATAGTGGTATAACAATGTAAACCAAAAAAAAAAAAAGAGAGAGAGAGCAGTTTGGAAGTATATACTGAAATTCTACTGAAAGTATACATGATTCCTAGCTCTGCCCACTGAGAAGGCCTAGAACTAATACAACTCTAGTGGCAATGAGCACAACTAGTGCCCAGATCTTGGTTAGTCAATACCATTCATCAGTCAAAGAAACCAAGCATCCTTGAAGAAATGGTTGATTATGGGGCTGAGCAGGAAAACACAAAGTAAGAAGCCTGGAGCACCTCACAGTACCAGAAAGTTAGGAAGGAGAAACAAAGAATGTAGGACCTCAAACTGAAAGAGTTGGCCAAGGGTAGAAAACATGAGAAATAAACAAATAAAGACTGTGTTGGATTGTAAGTCAAAGAATAAATAAATGTTATGGATATATACTGATGACCAGTCAAGCAAGTAACCAATCATTTAATGGAGAAGAGAAAATCTCTTACATGAGAATTCCAAGCAATATATGCAGTGGACTTAGTGACTTGGTTCCAAAGAATGAAGTATGGAAATAGAAACATTGTAGCTCAGCTGTGGAAAAATCTGGCAGACACCACTTTAACCAAGTGGTAAAGATGAAGATTACCAGTAATAAGTCGTGATGACATCAGGTGCTCTCTTATATGATGCAATGAGAAGAGTACCTCAACTCTCTTCCCTCTAACACTAATAATCCTAGTTTAACATTGACAAAACATCAGACAAACCCCAAATGAGGGATGTTCAGCTAAATACCTGACAAGTTCCCTTCAAAAACATCAAGGTCTTGTAACATAAGGAAAGTCTAAGTGGCTGTCACAGACTTTAGGAGACAAAGGAGACATGAGGACTAATGGAATATAGGATCCTGGATTGGATCCTGGAACATGGAAGGTCAATGTGTGGAAAAACTGGTAAAATCTTAATAAAATCTATAGTTTAGGAAAAAACAATTTGATCAAGCAGTATTACTCCTGTGGAAACTCTTATGATGTATGATATTAGTTCTCAAACTTTAGCGTACAACAGAATCACCTGCAGAGACTGCTATAATCAGATTTCTGGGCTCCGCTCCCGGAATTGTTATCCAATATGTCTGCAGGGAGGAAAGGCGGGAGAATTTGCATTTCTAACCAGTTCTCAGGTGCTGCTGCCCAACTGATCTGGGAATCTCACTTTGATAAACTCTGACATATGCGAACATTTACTATAAGAATATTTACTGTCATAATTATGTCTTGGATTACATAATTTTTCTTCTATTCTCTTCTTTTCTTTTTTTGAGACACGGTCTCACTCTATTGGCCAGGCTAGAGTCCAGTGGCACGATCTAAGCTCACTTCAACCTCCGCTTCCTGGGTTCAAGTGATACTCCTGCCTCA
>NW_012101843.1:123559-124158 GCF_000951045.1 Mandrillus leucophaeus | reverse complement strand
ACGGTCTCACTCTATTGGCCAGGCTAGAGTCCAGTGGCACGATCTAAGCTCACTTCAACCTCCGCTTCCTGGGTTCAAGTGATACTCCTGCCTCAACCTCTCGAGTAGCTAGGATTACAGGCACCTGCTACCACACCCGGCTAGTTTTTGTGTTTTTGGTAGAGATGGGGTTTTGCCATATAGCTCAGGCTAGTGTCGAACTCCTGGGCACAAATGATCTGCCTGCCTCAACCTCCCAAAGTGCTGCGATTACAAGCGTGAGCCACCGTGACCAGCCATTTACTATCTTTTTCTTTTTTTTTCTTTTTTTTTTTTAATTATACTTTAAGTTCTAGGGTACATGTGCAAAACGTGCAGGTTTGTTACGTATGTATACATGTGCAATGTTGATGTGCTGTACCCATTAACTCGTCATTTACATTAGGCATATCTCCTAATGCTATCCCTTCCCCCTCTCCCCTCCCCCTACCCCACGACAGGCCCCAGTGTGTGATGTTCCCCTTCCTGTGTTCAAGTGTTCTCATTGTTCAATTCCCACCTATGAGTGAGAACATGCAGTGTTTGATTTTCTGTTCTTGCGATAGTCTGCTGAGAATGAT
>NW_012101843.1:113217-123509 GCF_000951045.1 Mandrillus leucophaeus | reverse complement strand
TGTGAGGGTATAATTTGTCATTTTTTTGAAATGGTAAGCCCTTCAAGGGCTGTATCCATGTCTTTTTCACTTCTATCTTTTTAGTGCTATCACAGTGTCTGGCACACAGTGATGACCAGTAAAAGTTGTAGGTGAGTAAAGCAAACATTCTCCTTATTCTATTAGGGTCCTTCTAACTTTCTGGCAAAGCAGGAGTAAGGCGTGGTCTTCTTGAGACTATTAATGTTATAAAATATGAGACTTCATGTTTAAGGATATGGGTATTGAAAACTTGCTTTGCTAAATAAAAGAGCTAAGATGATATTTTCTGGTGAAATTGTCTGATGGCACTTTTCACGTCCAGTGTCTAAAATTTGCCAAGCTTCAGCTTCGTGCGGTCTCTCCCACTTCCTGGCTGGCGTTAGCCATTCCAGAGGTGGACCAGATGCTTGCACAGCTGCCTTGCGTGCTCTTGACACTTTCCAAAGTCAGGCTAGGCATCAGGAATGAGTACTTATTAATTTTCCTGGTAATTTTTCTAGGACCTGCCATCTCAATATGTGTCTTACTTGTTGGTATCACAGGCTCATACCAGTTGGAATTTGAAGGCAAATCCCAGCTAAGTACCTCACTGGAGGTGCAAACTGTAATGATAAATGTGGGACTCCACTGGGCGGAGTCTCTGCGGTGGAAATACAACGATGAATGCAATTCTGAGTTCTGTCAGTCCTACTGGGATACAAGTTGTTTAGTAGCCACAAATGGCTTAGCCGTAATGCAGTCAGCATTCCCAAAGTAAAGCATTTCCATTCCTGTCACTACAAAGGATAAATTAGCTCCTACAAGGGAGGGAATAGAAATAGCTCCTTAAACACTGTCTTTAAGAGGTTGGTTAAAACCCTTTCCATGACTGTCTCCATCACAGACAGCTGTGTTATTTGTTGATTTTAATACTGATGATTTGCATTCACGTAGTAAGGACTCAGAATTACTTTACAAATAGTCTCATTACAACTTACACTGCTGTTGCAAAGTAAGTACATGGTTAATTGTATTTTGCTCATTTTTCTAGGCAGGATCATGAGCCATTGAGTTTAATCTACCTAGAGCATACACTGATTTAATAATACACAAGATTGAGAAAACAACCACAAAGTAATGTGGTTTATTTTCTGAACAGACATTCTAGAAATTCAGTATCACAATCTAGAATATAAATGAAATGTCCTTATTTAAATATTGCTGACATTACCAGAATTTAGCTTTGGGTAGCCTTAGTGGTAAAAGTGCATGATTTGTCCTTTGGCATTTTAGAAATGGTCAAATGACATCCAGAATCAAGTCTGGTAAATACAGTGTGTGGCCCCACTGCCTGACATGTGATTGGCAATCAGAAATAAAACACTGATTTCTATTCAGGTATACCTTCTAATGTGGCTGTTCTGTAAATTTTCACATTGCCTGAAATGTTTTCAAAAACAGCAGCATTACTGGAAAAAGTGTATACAGCCTCTCAAGAGATGTGTATGATAAGTCAACATTTGAATATATAGGTTTGGGTATATTTTCTCTTAATAGCCCCTTGGCTGGGTGCGGTGGCTCACACCTGTAATCTCAGCACTTTTGGAGGCCGAGGCGGGAGGATCACTTGAGGTCAGGAGTTCAAGACCAGCCTGGCCAACATAGTGAAACCCCATCTCTATTAAAAATACAAAAATTAGCTAGGTGTGGTGGTGCGACCTGTAATCCCAGCTACCCGGGGAGCTGAGGCAGGAGAAGGGCTTGAACCCAGGAGACAGGGGTTGCCATGAGCCAAGATCACACAACTGCACTCTAGCCTGGGTGACAGAGAAGGACTCCATCTCAAAAACCAATAATAAAAATAAAAATAAATAAATAAATAGTCCCTCAATCCCACTCCCATCTCACTTGCCCTACCACCATCAATGATTTGGTCTCGTTTCTTCCTGTACCCAAAAAAGGGTTTCTGACTTTGTATACCCATTTTAGAGTTCCATGCCTCTGAGAACCCCCTTCACCTCCTTAAATGTTTGCTTCTTACATTACACTTAATGTAATGTTTGCTTCTTACATTACACTTAATGTTTGCTTCTTACATTACACTTCAGTTTTGGGATCTGTTGTAGACTCAGACCCTGACTAAGGAATGGATCAGCCCAGAAGATGTCTAGGTTGCTAATCTTTGTGGAGCACCAAACATTACACGTGTGATCAAACCTTTCTGAAAAGGAAAGGAGACTGAGAAAATTGTAACTGCTCAAATTCTTCTTCTTACTCTACTAATAAAAGCCAATGCTTATATGTAGTCCAGTCTGTAGCAGACATTGTTACAAGTGCATAAACTGTATTAACTTCTTTAAATCTCACAACTGAGTGATGTAGATACGACTATTTTACAGATGAGGAAACTGAGGCAGAGAGAGGTTAAAAAGTAGCACAGCTAGGAAGTGCCATATCTCATATGGTGAATACTAAAGTTATTATGGAAAATACTTCAAAAATCTCTTTTAAAAATGCCCAAAACCACTGCCCCACCGGGTTTTGTTTGAGAATCATAACTTGTTGATTTCATTTAGCTCCTCACTAAGGAGGATAAGCCCAGAGGGCAGTTGGGGTTTTTGCTTGGCTGAGGGTGTGTCCATTCTGTGGCCAGAACTGATTGTTTAGAGCAAGGAAGAGAGTGAGCCCAGCTGCCTGGTGCCAGGCCCTTCTCTGTCCTTCCCCCAGGCAGCTCTCAATTTCTTCTCCAAATCAATGTGAACAAATGACCCAAGTATACACGTTGGAGGGGGTAGCAGTGTATTAGTCTGCTTGGGGTGTTAAATTATTAGCCTGCATGAACAGCCTATATATCTTTGTCAGAAGCTGCTCAGGTTGGATGTATTTTAATGAAATCAGTCCTGAAATAATTCAAAAAAAGAAAGGAGAGATATAATGGCAGAAAGCTCAGAGCACAAGTGATTCAGGCACTAGCATTATGTCCTGATGATAGGATGGGACTTGTCTCCCTAAGCCACAAGAACTTCCACCAGGAGACTGTGTAATGGGCTTTGTTGGCTTGTTTTTGTCCTGTGGGAGAGAAGCTCGGCTGTGGTTGTACTGCCTTATGACACTGGGGTGTTTGCTGAAGTGGTGGAATCTTTTTCCTCCTTCAGGAAAGTCTAAGTTCTTCACATCAGGATTCTCAAAGAATTTTACATACTTGCAGCTGAACTAAACTATCATTAGGCCAGAAACATAGAAATGGAGTTTTGTGTTAGGAAGAGACTGCCATGCCTGCACTGAGGAACTTGACTCAGGCCAACAGAGATACGCTACATAGAAAGTTTATCAGCAGGCTGGGCACAGTGGCTCATGCTTGTAATCCCAGCACTTTGGGAGGCTGAGGTGGACGGATTGCTCGAGGTCAAGAGTTTGAGACCAGCTTGGCCAACATGGGAAAACCCTGTCTCTGCTAAAAATATAAAAATTAGCCAGGCGTGGTGGTGGGCACCTGTAATCCCAGCTACTCGGGAGGCTGAGGCAGGAGAATTGCTTGAGCCTGGGAGGCAGAGGTTACAATGAGCCAAAATCATGCAACTGCATTCCAGCCTGGGCAACAGTGTGAGACTCCATCTCAAAAACAAAACAAAACAAAAAAGTCTATCAGCAGATTTTTATGGAGGCACCATAAAGAATGTGTCATAATTACATTATCTTCCCAATATCCACACTATCCCAGTGGACCCACCCTGCCAGCAACTACTGTTTCTTCAAATTTATCTTGCTTTTTGCATAAACAACTGTTTTCTTAAAGTCCTGTTTCTGTTTAGGAAACTCTCATGAATCCAGTTGACTCTGAAATATGAACCCCAACAGTATATATTTCCAAGCTTCCAACAAATATATTGCTCTATATTCTCAACTAGCTTAACTTTGATCCCTAACCAAAACATGTTTGCTGGTCCCATCAATATATGCATTTATGAGATCACCAATAAGATATTATGATTTCAGGGGGTCTAGAAAAGGTGGTAGTCCCCATATATTTCTCTCATTCACTTGGATGTAGCCTGCTATTTCATTATTAGCATTTCTTTCATTTGCTCCAGATTTCGATCTTGTGAAGGGTGCCCCCTCCTAAGAGATAAGAATTTCAAACTCACATTTCGGTGTGAAGGACTTTTCTTTTTTTTTTTTTTTTGAGACGGAGTCTCGCTCTGTCGCCCAGGCTGGAGGGCTGTGGCCGGATCTCAGCTCACTGCAAGCTCCGCCTCCCGAGTTCCCGCGGTTCCCACCATTCTCCTGCCTCAGCCTCCCGAGTAGCTGGGACTACAGGCGCCCGCCACCTCGCGCGGCTAGTTTTTTGTATTTTTTAGTAAAGACGGGGTTTCACCGTGTTAGCCAGGATGGTCTCGATTTCCTGACCTCGTGATCCGCCCGTCTCGGCCTCCCAAATTGCTGGGATTACAGGCTTGAGCCACCGGCCCCGGCCTGTGAAGGACTTTTCTGAAGGCAAATAAAATAGGTCAGTATCACAGAACATGAGGGTACTTGAAGTAAAAGAAGAAGTTGTCACTACATACAGGATATTTCATGTGTGCGTATGTATGTATGTGTGTGTCATCAGAGATCCTAAATAAACAAACATGATTATCAGCTTACACAAAAATCCAAAGATGTTTCATTTCAGTAAATTGATTCACGTTAACTAAGGATCCAGGAGACAGTCTATAATTCATGTTGCACTTCTATTTGAGTTTAGAGGGAGGAATATTTGGCTAGAGATCTGTGATCTGTTATCTGCATTGACCCAGAAATCAGACATCCAAATTTTCAAGAGCCACACTACATTTTGAGTCTTCTGTCACATATTCACCTCAGTGCACTCATATCTGTAGATCTATATGTCCAGATTGTTGATCTAGACTATCTGAAAAATGCCAATCCTACTCTTAGGCCAACCCTTTAGGTTATCTATTCAGAAAGACATACCATTTTCAAAGGTTTGCCTAGTGGTTCTGGAGTCAGAGATAAACTTTCTCTATGAGAATATGGTTCAACAGACCCATCATCTTTTCCTTTTTTGCATTATCTCCTAGAGAAGAATTCTAGGAATCTTGTACCATCCAAGTTTCTTAAAATCAAATTCCTCTTTCCTTGATCTTTATTTAGGGTCATGATCCAGAAAACCTTAAGAATCATTTCTATCCTCTGATCTCTTCTTAATTCCTTGTTAATTTCACTCTACCTGTAATTTACAGTGGGTATAACATTTCATATTCACAAATGTACATGTGCAAAAATGTAATTTTTGCAAAACTAAACTTAATGTAGCTTTACAAGCTTACAGTATCTGTTTCTACCCAATAGCCAAAAACTTAATCATATCCATTCAAAGTTATTCACTCACTTCCAGTTAAGAACTTTTTATCTTTGTGTGCCTACTAAATTGATCCAGGAGTTTCTCTGCTTTGCTATCCTTCTCCATGGAAGTTATGTAAGTTCCCAGGCGGCTGAAATATTGTGACTTACTGTCCTGGTATAAGGTGAGGGCTATCTAGCCTTCCTGTTACATCATGTCCTCTTTGACGTTTGCTAAGATGCGGCTTGTAACACTTGATCTTGCACATCCATTTCTGGCCCTGCTACATCTGCTGTGGTTATCAGAGACTCAAGCTCAGATCCGAAAGTGACTCTTGACATCATGTTAGCCCAACAAGCAAAGCCAATTAGCCCCTTTCTGTGCTCTTCCTTGAGGGCTGACGAATTCTTGCCGGCCTTTCCCAGGCTACACTGAGGTGCTCACGTTGATGCCCTACCTCTGAAGTACCCACTTCAGCTTTGGCTGGACTTGGAGCACTTCTCAGAGGCCTGCAGCCTCCTAGGCTATCCTCTGATAGGCCAGGTCTTCTCTACTAGGACCTAGGGTTTCTGACAGCGTTTACATAATCCATCCTGAACAACAGATTCATTCTAAGGTACCAACCAGTTATTCCTGGCCCCTGATTCTTCCTTCCTACTCTCTGGATGCACCTTTGTCTCTTGGGGGAGGGAAGCTACTCTGGGATCATTACTCAAGACACTCTCCCTCTACAATTCATGCCATAAACATTCTGTGAGCCCTCCATCGTTGTCAGGATTTGGAGCTTAATAAAACATTTTTCTATAAGAAATTCCAGCTCACACTATAGGAGGACTTGCACTTAAGGCTCTTATTTCTGCTATTTTCAGCAATGTCTGATTTGATGTTGGAAATGTAGTAATAATTTCTTTCTTTCTGGCAGTTTCTGGTCACCCCTGGGGACAGTACCTATGGAAGATGGTTTTGGTTTGCTTAGGGACTTACAGTAACCTGAAATTTCCCTCTTCTCCTTCATATATTATTTAAGGTTTGTTTCCATAAAAGTCATCACAAAATAAACCACTTTGTCATCTTTGTTGTTTTTTTTTTTTCTCTCTCTCTCTCTTTTTTTTTTTTTGTACAGGCATTGTTTGCTACATTTATTAATATGTCAAGGTTACTTAATCTAAGAGTTGTGTCCCTGTGAAAGACAAAATGCACGTGGTAATTAAAGAGATTATTTTATTCAGGCAAACCATTCATTAATGAAGAGCAAGAACACCTGGGGTTTAGAAATGCAGGTAAACAAGAGGGCCATGAAGAAGGATAGGCAGGGAGACTTGGAGGTTTGGAGAAGAGGGTGGAGGGCATTCTTATTGTGGAATATGCCAGGCAGGGTGATTCTTTGTGGTTAGCCATTTCCCAGAACATCAGTAAAGGATTAAGGTTCAACATCGTCAGTTCCCCTTTTTGTTCAAGAAGAATATTATTCTTTGTTCTGTAATCCAATGATTACTCAGAAGGTTTAAAAAAAGAAAGCCAGCAAAAAATATCCTTCACAAACTTTTACTAAAGCAGACAAGGTAAACACAAGCTCTTTTTTAAAATCTTGTAAATAAACCCATCAAACCTTAGCTAACTTTGACCATGGTAAATAAATTTCCCCTTTGTTCTTTTGGAGAACTTTGTACATGTATTCAGGTTTTGTCTCGCACAACAGTCAGTCATTTCACCTTAGGACAAAACCATTCTCACACTAGTACTTTTCAGCAGACAAGCTGAGCTCATGAATATACAACTCACAACTTTCTGCAGCCACACATTCCTTATAGTACAACTTTACAAAGTGGTAAAAATCAGCATGTTCATTAATAGGCCCAAGTAGATAGTCTGCAAGTAACAGAAAATAAGAGGCAAAATATAGATAAACTTAAGACTTTGCTTTGTTTCAGTACTCTGTCTTACTTGGAAATGATTTAGGTATTCAATAAATATCTATCAATTAACTAACTTTAGTGTAAATCTGAGGTTTTAAGTTGCCTAAAGATCTTGGAAATTATCTTCAAGCTGACATACTATAAAACATAATTACTATTGAAATAAAGTTTGTCATTATAATAATTTATTTGGTTAAACATAAATTTATACTTTCCATAATTTTAAACATTAATCTAAAACATTAGTAATACAAGCTTAATAAATCAGTAAACCTGTATACATTTACACAGACCATTCCCAAGTAGAAATAAAAATCTATCTATATATTACACTTAACCCTGCTCTATCAGAGAGGACATAGCTGTTTTTATTAAAACCAAAATTATTAAAGTAGTCTTGTTTCCCAAAGCTTTATCTAAACTATGTGAACTTGAATTCCTAAATCATATCCAAGTTAGTTTCTGTAAAAATAATTTTTAAATCAAGACATTGAAACTATTTGAGATTCAGTTTTCACTTATTTTTTATTTTTTTAACTGTTTTCCTTTTTGTGGAGAACGGAGTCATGCTATATTGCCCAGGCAGATCTCCAACTCCTGGGCTCAAGCTATCCTCTCACCTCAGCCTCCCTAAGAGCTGGGATTACGGGCGTGAGGCACCGCGCCCAGCTAAATTCAATTTTCTTAATTTCTGGAAATATTAGGAATATTCAATTTATATAAATATTTACTTATCTCTGAAATAATAAGAATAGAGCACCATTAAGAGATTTTATAATCTAATGACTAATATCATCCTGTGGTAGAGAAATATTACACATTCACACAACGAGAGGTAAAGGCCTCTCTGAATTATAAATACATAAGCATGCAGGCATAGACAGAGCTTACAGTTTCAATTCTGAAATTTTAGCCATGGGTCACGTATAAATACATAATTACAAAACTCATTGGTTCATATCAAAGAGCTGTTCTTTTCACAGCAGGTATGAATGCTTAATTTGTTTGAGCTCAATATGGACAGGTAGGCAAACATAAGAGATTAACACACCAGATTGTCCGTCAACTCTCACCCAAGAGAGACAAGACTTCTATAAAATCATTAATCTATTTACAGAGATCACCAAATGGTCAGACCACAAAACCAAAAGAAGCCACAATCCAGCTGGGCACGGGGTAATCCCAGCATTTTGGGAGCCTAAGGTGGGCAGATTGCCTGAGGTCGGGAGTTCGAGACCAGCGTGGCCAACATGGTGAAACCTTGTCTCTACTAAAAATACAAAAATTAGCTGGGTGTGGTGACATGTGCCTGTAATCCCAGCTACTCAGGAGGCTGAGGCAGGAGAATCACTTGAACTTGAGTGGCGGAGGTTTCAGTGAGCCGAGATCTTGCCACTGTACTCCAGCCTGGGTGACAAAAGTGAAACTCCATCTCAAAAAAAAAAGAGAGAAGAAAAGAGAAGCCACAATTAGAAATCAAGTGAGTTCTCATAAGGAATCAAAGTCAAGTCCCTGCCACACTGCCAATGGACATGGGTCCCCAGAGAGCAGGATTTGGGAGTCCAACATGAAGAGTCAGAACCACCCCTGGTCCTCAGAGCACCCATCAGGAATGGAGCACAAAGGGCTCCAACAGGCCTCCTTGCCTGAGTGGAACAAAAGGAGATCTGAAAGCAAGATGTGATCCTATCCAAGTCATGTCACCAAAGCTGTGAAAGACAAATGCCCTATAAAGTTAAGGGTATGATTTTATTCAGGCAGAACATTCATGAATGGGGAACATCTCAAAGAAGAGGGAGAAAGCCTAGAGTTTTGAAAAGGAAATCATGAAAAAGGATGGACTGGAAGTCTTATGAGATTCACAAGAGAAGGCATTCTTACAATGTGTGAGGGCAATGTGGCCCTTTGTGATAAGCCATTTCCCTGAACACAGAAGCTGGGGAGATTTCTTAACTGTTAAACTCTGAGGCTCAGACAAATCTCAAAATTTTCACACACACTCCCCCACCTTGTAGTAGGTCTCAACTGGTACAGGGGTTAAGAGTTTGCAGTAGGTAAGGAGGCAGAGCTGTATAACTTGGAAAAGTTACTAAAGTGGTTTTGATTATGCTGTCTTCCAAATCAAAATCACTCATCTATGTAATAAGTTCCTTCAGGTCAACAATTATATAATCATATCACTTTGTAACATTGCAGCAGTTATTTAATTTCTCTCAGCATCCCTCTCCTACTCAGCAAAATTAGGAGGTTGTAGACAGGTACAAGAATGTTCATTGCATATTTATTTATAAAACCAAAAGACTGAAAACAACGTAAATGTACGTGCATGGGAGAATGAATAAATAAAATAATTTATATTCATACAATGGGCTACTGTGGCAGTAAATAATTTGATGCACACACGTTATCACAAATAGATATTAAATACAACATGTTAAGGAAGTAGAGAATGATTCCAACAGTGCATCATGTATGGAACTTTAAATTCACAACACAGAAACAATACTATGTATAGTGAATGCATATATACCGAAACCATTTTTAAAAATGAATGGGATAGACTGGTCCAATCCCTAAAACTAGCCACATGTGGCTATTGAGAGGTTGGAATACAGCCAATCTGAATTGAGATGTGCTGTGAGAGGAAGTTATACACTAACAAAAGGTAAAAATAGCTCATTAACACTTTTTAAATATTGACTGCTGAAATATTTTGGATATATTGGGTTATATAAAATAATTACTAAAATTAATTCCATTTGTTTCTTTTTACTTTAAAAAATTTAATTAACTTTTTTTATTTGTTTTAAAATACCTTATTGAAATAAGAATTAATATACCAGACAATTCTCCCATTTACATTGTACAATTTAATGTTGTTTTTATGTGTTCACAAGGTTGTGTAATTATCACTACAATAAATTTAGGACATTTCATCACCCCAAAAGAAACCTTGTTCCCATTACCAGTCAGGCAATCACCAGTCTACTTTCTGTCCCTTAGGATGTACTTATAGCTTGTCATCTTATATA
>NW_012101843.1:101461-113167 GCF_000951045.1 Mandrillus leucophaeus | reverse complement strand
AGTTTTGAAAAGGAAATCATGAAAAAGGATGGACTGGAAGTCTTATGAGATTCACAAGAGAAGGCATTCTTACAATGTGTGAGGGCAATGTGGCCCTTTGTGATAAGCCATTTCCCTGAACACAGAAGCTGGGGAGATTTCTTAACTGTTAAACTCTGAGGCTCAGACAAATCTCAAAATTTTCACACACACTCCCCCACCTTGTAGTAGGTCTCAACTGGTACAGGGGTTAAGAGTTTGCAGTAGGTAAGGAGGCAGAGCTGTATAACTTGGAAAAGTTACTAAAGTGGTTTTGATTATGCTGTCTTCCAAATCAAAATCACTCATCTATGTAATAAGTTCCTTCAGGTCAACAATTATATAATCATATCACTTTGTAACATTGCAGCAGTTATTTAATTTCTCTCAGCATCCCTCTCCTACTCAGCAAAATTAGGAGGTTGTAGACAGGTACAAGAATGTTCATTGCATATTTATTTATAAAACCAAAAGACTGAAAACAACGTAAATGTACGTGCATGGGAGAATGAATAAATAAAATAATTTATATTCATACAATGGGCTACTGTGGCAGTAAATAATTTGATGCACACACGTTATCACAAATAGATATTAAATACAACATGTTAAGGAAGTAGAGAATGATTCCAACAGTGCATCATGTATGGAACTTTAAATTCACAACACAGAAACAATACTATGTATAGTGAATGCATATATACCGAAACCATTTTTAAAAATGAATGGGATAGACTGGTCCAATCCCTAAAACTAGCCACATGTGGCTATTGAGAGGTTGGAATACAGCCAATCTGAATTGAGATGTGCTGTGAGAGGAAGTTATACACTAACAAAAGGTAAAAATAGCTCATTAACACTTTTTAAATATTGACTGCTGAAATATTTTGGATATATTGGGTTATATAAAATAATTACTAAAATTAATTCCATTTGTTTCTTTTTACTTTAAAAAATTTAATTAACTTTTTTTATTTGTTTTAAAATACCTTATTGAAATAAGAATTAATATACCAGACAATTCTCCCATTTACATTGTACAATTTAATGTTGTTTTTATGTGTTCACAAGGTTGTGTAATTATCACTACAATAAATTTAGGACATTTCATCACCCCAAAAGAAACCTTGTTCCCATTACCAGTCAGGCAATCACCAGTCTACTTTCTGTCCCTTAGGATGTACTTATAGCTTGTCATCTTATATAAATCATACAACATGCGGTCTTCTGTGACTGGCCCATTTCACTTAGCATAATGTTTTTCTTTTTAAAAAAATATGAAATGCTTCACAAATTTGTGTGTCATCTTTGCATAGGAGCCATGCTAATCTTCTCTGTATCATTCCAGTTTTGGTTAAGCTTTTGATTTTAGAATAGTTCTAGGTTTACAGAAAAATTGCAGACAGTACAGGGAGTTCTCATATATCCATATTCAGTTTCTCCTGCTATTAACATCTTACATTAGTATGGTGCATTTGTCACAATTCGTGAACCAATTGTTTACATTATTACTTATGTTCCTGTTTTAATGTTTACATAATAATTGTACATATTGATGGGATACCTAGTAGCATTTTGATACATACATTGTATAGCGATCAGATCAAGGTAATTAGCATATCCATCCTCTCAAACGTTATTTTGTTGTGCTTGGAATATTCAATATCTCCCTTTTAGCTATCAGAAACTATATATTATTATTAACTATAGTTATCATACAGTGGTATAGAATACTAGACCTTATTCCTCCCATCTAGCTGTAATTTTGTCGTTTAACAAATATCTTCCTATCCCTCCCTTTCTCCCTACTCTTCCCAGCCTCTAGTATCCTCTGTTCTACTTTTTACTTCTATCAGATCTACTTTTTTTTTTAGCTTCCACATATGAGTGAGAACATGCGGTGTTTAATTTTCTGTTCCTGTCTTATTTTAAATGTAGCTACTAGACATTTAAAATTACATATGTGCCTCCCATTATATTTCTGGTGGACAGTGCTGAACTAGAAAAGTTTATATCCCAAACATCCCAAATAGCACTTGCAGTGATATTTAAAGGCACTTTTAGTCACGTTAGTAAGGTTGAATGCATTAAAGAAAAATAGACTAGGAGCAACTATGACAAAAATGTTAACAGTTGTTAATTCTGAACTATGATAGTAGAGATTATTGTTATAATATTTGTCATATATTTTTTATTTCTCAAAAAAGAAAAAAGTGCCCAAAACCTTGCATATCTCCCACTCTTATATTTGACCAGATAAAATGAGCAGTGCACTGGAATTTATTAAAAACTAGCCATGTAGGCCGGGCGTGGTGGCTCATGCCTGTAGTCCAGCACTCTGAGAGGCCAAGGTGGGTGGATCACTTGACCCCAGGAGTTTTTATCAAAGTCACTGTCAGTACATTTGTGTTCCTATAAAGGAATACCTGAGGCTGGGAAATTTATAAAGAAAATAGTTTTGTTTATTTGGCTTACAGTTCTGCAGGCTGTACAAGAAGCATGATGTCAGCATCTGCTTTGCTTCTGGTGAGGTCCTCAGGCTGCTTCCATCCATAGCAGAAGGCGACAGGGAGCTAGAGTATACAGAGATGAAGAGAAAGGAGGCAAGAAAGAGGGGGGCAAGAAAGAGGGGGCAAGAAAGAAGACATCACACTCTTTTCAATAACCAGCTCTAGCAGGAGCCAATAGTAAGAACTCGCTTATCCCTTTCACCTTGAGGGTGTTAATCTATTCATGAGGAATCTCCCTTCAGAACTGAAACACCTCCCAGTAGGCCCCACCTCCAACACTGGGGATCACATTTAAACATGAGGTTTGGAGGGTCAAATATGCAAACTATAAGGGTGGGGTGTGGTGGCTCACACCTGTAATCCCAGTACTTTGGGAGGTCAAGATGGGTAGATCGCTTGAGCTCAGGTGTTCAAGACCAGCCTGAGCAACATGGTGAAACTCTGTCTCTACAAAAAAAATACAAAAATTTGCCAGGCATGGTGGCACACTCCTGTAATCCCAGCTACTTGGGAGGCTGAGGTGGGAGGATCACTTGAACCTGAGAGGTGGAGGTTACAGTGAGCTGAGATCATGCCAGTGCACTCCAGCCTGGGCAACAGAGTGAGACCCTGTCTCGAAAAAAAAGCAAACTATAGCAGTAACTAACTTCTCTTTTACATAGCAAAGTGGGAGGTACTATGTTGGTGCAAAAGTAATTGCCATTAAAAGCCGTAATTACTTTTGCATCAACCTAATAGATAAGAGAGACCTGTCGGTCATATATAAGCATTTTAGTGGAGTAGCAAATCTCGCGAATACATACAACTTTCTGTAGCTGCTCACTCACCTTCTATGCTTTTTTTGCAGTAGGAAAACCAAACATGTTTATCAGTGTAACCCACAAGATATAGTGACTCCACAGCATGTAAACATAGAGGCAAAGGTATATATACTTTAAAGTATGCTTAATAATCTATGTTTCAAAGCATAGCCATACTTAATTATCTGAATGTCCAACCTGAGACACTAAAATGATTAGTGATGATATAAAAAGATTTTCACAATAATGTTTCAAATTAATTGAATACAAATAAACATTTTCATAGTCTCAAGTATTATTTAGGAATAACTAATTTTTTCTTGATAAATAATCTATTAAATATTTATAAAGGTCTGATAGACTAGTTTCTTCATGAGACATTAAATCCTAATCTTATAAAAATAAAATGCACTCTTATATTCTATGCTGATAAAATTTGGGAATGGATACACAGCTGCATTTGTTTGATTTCTTAAACCCAAATTATTAAACCAAGGATTGTTAAGCCTTAATTGTGTAAACTTGTATTCTTATATACAAATATTTTTCAGCTGGTTTTTCTGAGAAGAATTTTTTTTTTCTTAGAAGGCTACCACTTTGAACAATTTTCAAAGTTTAGCTTTCTTATTTTCTGTGAAGTTTGGAAAACATTGTCTATACAGATCAATGAGAATAGTTCCTCAAATTTAAGGTACATCATAATCTAACTTATTAAATATTTTAGAAGTAGAAAAATATTTCATTCTCAATAACAGAATTTAGATATCTTTCTGAATTATAGACATACCTACACAGAGTTTACACTTGTAGCCACAGATCAATGTCAACCTAGAAACAAAAATCCACTGTCCAGATCGCAAAGAGTTGCTCTCTTCCATGGTGGGCACAACATTCTTTTATTTTTTTTTAGAGATAGGGTCTCGCTGGGTCACCCAGGTTGGAATACAGTGGTGCAATCATAGCTCACTGCAGCCTTGACCTCCCTGGTTCAAGCCATCCTCTCGCCTCAGTCTCTTAAGTAGCTGGTAGCACACTACCTTGCCAAGCTAAGTTTTTTGTTTGTTTTTGTTGTTTGTTTGTTTTCCTTTTGTAGAGATAAGGTCTTGCTATGTTGCCCAGGCTGGTCTCAAACTCCTGGGTTCAAGTGATCCTCCCACCTTGGCCTCCCGAGGTGCTGGGATTATAGGCAGAAGCCACTGAGCTTGGCACACAATTCTTAATTCATTTGAGCTCATAAACAGACAAGCAGAAGACCAACAGATTGGATTTTTATGTAGTTTCTCTTTTCTTTTTTTTTCTTTTTCGACGGGGTCTCCCTTTGTTGCCCAGGCTGGTCTCAAACTCCTGGGCTCAGGCAAGCCTCCCACCTCGGCCTTCCAAAGTGCTGGGATTACAGGCATGAGCCACTGCACCCGGCCTTATGTTGTTTCTTATCTAACAGAGAAGAGATCTACATCATTGATCCAACAGAAATCACCAAATAGCCAAACCATAAAACCAAATTCCCAATTGTTACTGCCATCAAATAGTGAATAATTTATCACTGTGGGTGATCAAGAAAAAAACAAACCACAGAATTAATAGAAAGTGAAGGGAAAGCCTAGAGAGACAGCAAATTTAAACCTCTATGACCACCTGGAAGCAGCCAAACAAAATGAAACCAGTTATTGGGTTTAAACAGGTCACTTCTCAAGCCAGGCATTTTATTTGGCTCAAGTGAGTCCTCTTCATAATCTTGGTGAAACAAAATTGGTATATTTCTTTGCCAATTGACTTTTTAAAACTTTTTATTGTGGAATATTTCAAACATATATTAACTAGAAAGGACAGTATAATAAAATCCATGTGCCCATCACTGAACTGTAGTAATTGTCATTCATGCCAGTTTTCTTTCATCTAAACCCACATCCACCTTCTCCTTCCCTTCAGATTATTTTGAAGGAAGTATCACACATAGTACTTCACTTTTCCTTTTATACCTCAGTGTGAATCTACAAAAAGAACTCTTAAAAACACCATGACTGAATCCCACATCTGCCCTGATAATTTACCATAATCCCTTCATACAATTATCCAGACAGACTTCAAATGTCATGAATTGGCCTGTAACTATAGTCTATGGGTTATTTGAATCAGAATTTAAATGTGTTCTACCTATTGCATTTGGTTGATTAATCTTCAGCCTCATTGAATCTGTAAATTCACCTTGTATTTTATTTTTAAAAATCTTACCTTTTATTTGTTGAAGAAACTGGGTCATTGATGCCTTAAAATGTCTCATATTCTGGATTTTGCTGATTGTATCACAAGACTTTTGTTTAATATAGTTCTCAGTCCCCTGTGTTTTCCATAAACTAGTTGTTACATCCAGATATTTAATTAGATTCAGTTTTGATTTATTGGCAAGAATTCTTCATAAAAGGAATCGTGTGCTTTTGTCAAGGGGATGTACTATCTGTCTCTTTTTTTGTGATGCTAAAATTGATCAATGGGTTCAAGTGTTGTCAGCCTGAATCTTTTATTATCAAGCTCCCGTTAAGCTCTTTATCTAATGATTTTAGGCTGATGATCAATGACCAGACCAATCATTTTATTAGGAATTCCAAAGTGGTGATATTCTATTATACCTTTATGATTTACTAGCTGGAATGCTTCTATTTAAAAATTAAAAAAAAAAAAAACAAGATGAAAGAATCTGTGCTTTAAGAGAATAAATCTGAATTGATATGAAGAATGAGTAGGAAGGTGAGACACTGGACATAAAGATATAATTCAGGATTCCTACAAGCCATGTCTGTGAGGGAATGAATGACCTGAACAAGGTAATAATGAGCAGGAGAAACTGGCAGAAAATGGGGCTCTGGAACTGGAGCAGGCAATGACATGCCTGACCCATCAGAAGGAGATCATAGAACCTGTATGTGTGAAAATGTGGATGCCACTAACAATAACAGTAAGGACTAGTGGTTTGGAGAAGGTGAAAGACGATGGATATTATTTTGTCTGTTGACATATTTCTGTTAATGGAGACATTCTCTCCCTGCTGCATTTCCTATTGCTTTGGAAAGCCTGATTTTTAAGAGCTTTACAGTGATTTCTGTCAATTCCCTCAGGGACCTCCTTCATGATCTAATGTTTCTCACCATCTGGAAGTGGAAAGATTTTCCCAACATCTAACCAGAATTTTTATCCCCTATTTTTGCCTCTCTGAGCTGCAAACACAATCATTTCAAGGGTTTATGGCTAGGCATTTTGATTTTTTTAAGTTTGAGGAACTGCTGTGATGACTCAGCGAATTTGGAATTCAGGAGGTTGCCTCTGAGGATCTTTTAAATACATAAACGAAGGCATTTTATTCCATTCCATTGCCCCTACTTAACCTTTTTTTCTACCCCCTAAAAGATTCTTCTCCCTCCTGTGCTCTTCGATTACAGAGCTGTCACTTCCAAGCCTGGCTGCCTGCTTAAGTAACCTATGTGGACAGTATTTAGTTCTGTGGGTCTTTGCCCATAAATCACTCTCCTACTTTATAATCATTTATATTACTGTTCTCCTAACTCCTTAGAGTTGATCCATATTATTCTGGCATCGATGTGCCCAGGCTTGTATTCAGGATTCCAGAGCAAACTTACCAAAGACACCTAAAAAGAGATTTTTCTCTTTTTTTCTCTATTTGGTCACCATGGCATTGGCTTTTGTTGTTTGTTTGTTTGTTTGCATTGCCTGCCAATCCATTAGTTCCTCAATGTTTATCAATGTTCTTCCCTGATACTAAAAAGTCACATTTAACTTAAGATCATAGCATTGAGAAATGAAATACTTTACTTCTGCTTTATTCTGGTTGTGCTATTGCTCGGTTGAGCCATTAAGTTCAGAGAAATTTCATTCCCGTTGTATCACAACATAAATAATAGACCTCTCCCTTAAACACTTTATAGAAATTGATTTTTTAAAGTGGAACTTTTCAAAACTACACTAGAGGAGCTGGATACATAAAATAATCTCATGTAGAGACTTTCTTGAAAAGTAAATAAATGCTTTTAAAGTAACAATTCCCTAACCTGTCAAATTTTCATGTATTGCATTTTTTTTAATGTGATGGGTGTCTGGGGGACACTTCTGCTTTCATTTCTAATATATGCAAAGAAAAAGAAAACCCAGAGACAGAGCAGCGTACCAAGTTATGCCAACAAGTGGAGTTTTTAGGAATAAAGCACAGAGCGTCGGATGGGTTCGTCACTTACTTTCCATGGGTCATGGCTGCTTCTGAGAAAAGTATTAGTCACTTGGTGGATGTGGTTAATGTGTTTTTATTGTTGGAGTGGGCACCCAGTCCTCTGTACCTCACCACCAGCTGAGAAAGGCAGTCACTGAGAAAGAAGGTTTTCCATTTGGAGCTGGTAATGGGTGCCAAAGTGGTTGGGGCCTCACATCATGTGTTTCATGACTCCTCAAACCTTGGAGAAGCAATGGGTATCTCATATTTATCTTTGGGGATTCTATAAAATAGACCAAGTGACCTTTGAAAAAGGCAGTGAATCCCTTCCATCTCAGGCTGTCTAAAAGAAGCCAGACCATTCACAGCCGTTTCAGATATAGTCCAGCCCAAGGGACATGAAATGCAGGAGTTAGCCCCACCTGACCTCTTGGATAATGGGACTCTGTGTTCTCTAGTTCCTGTGTGAGTCAAGAAAACATGTTAGAACACGTCAGATCATGGAATAGAAACTGAGTCAAGTTTTCCACACCCCAGGCCTTGTGAAGCCACCACAGAGCATCAGGGCTGATGTGAAGGCTAACATGCTATTCAGTGCACTGGGTGTTGAAGACCCTCAGCCTTGATGATGTGTGGTTGAGCCCATTGTAACTGGTGTGTTGTTAATATTTCAGATATCGCCACTGAAAAAGTATTCCTTGCAAAGCTCAAAAAGGTTGCATTCTTGAAGTTAAAGTAACTCCTGAACTCTTCATTTCATTGAAAAAGATATTTGAGTATTATTGAATTAGATCTCAGAATTTCCACCTGATAGATTTATACTTAGGTCTCAGTTTAGCTAAGCTCTCCAGGTTTACAGAGTGACCCAGTTAATGAAAAGCAGTTATTTGATTGATTGAAAGTTCATTGTCTTGCCTGGTATGTGTTAGTGAATTGCAAATGTAAAGGACAAGGTAATCTTTTGACATGTGTGCTGGGTGGCTCATTTTTTTTTTTTCTTACTCAATCCAGGGTCTAAACAAGATCATATCTTGGATAAAGGGCTACAACAAGTCTATCCTTCCCACTCCCCTTTCACCCCCTATTTATAACTCAGTGAATTCTGGCTAAAGTGAACATCCCAGGAAGCTGATAAGGAAAAAATAAATTTTGAGCAGTGTTATGTGGAAGAAAAGGTATTGTGTCATGAACAAGCAGTAACAGAGAGTCTTAGCTCCATCTTGTAGCTGGTTACCAGAGATGTAGGGGAAATGCAGGGTACACAGTGGAGCCATACCTCCCATCTATGACTGTACATGTCACTTCACATCTCCACCGATTGTACCACAGACGCCATGGTCATTTCCCAGATTTACCATTGAAAACCCATCCCTGAAGTGTAGCTAAACACCTGTTCTATGGGTAAGAAACCTCTAATATCCCCAAGTTTCCCTCTCTTGAAATACATTTTCCAACTCAATTACTAACTGACAATTCTTGATTTTGCCTCCTATCCCACTTGTTTTGTCTAATATAACATGCCCTAGAAGGCCAAATCTGAAACTGTCACAGAATACTCACAGAATACTCTCTTTCTTTATTCTCAAAGCCTAAATGAATTGAAGAAACACGATGATCATATGCATAATTCAGATTACACTCTTGCGGTAAGGCTGGGGATGGTGGTATGGGATGTATTGCACAATCGTTTAAAAAGATTGGTTTCCTGATCCAAGTGCTTACTTTGCTTTACAGAGTACACCTGGATGAAAAGCTCTGTAGTGGAGATGGAAGGTCATCCAGGACTTGTCATGACCTGTCCTCAGCAGGTACCTGTGAATAAGGTCCCTTTGAATCTGAAAATGCCAAAAAAATTTGTCAAAGCTTGTGACTCATCAGTAACAAACTGTAGAGACAATTAGCTAAATTCATCTAATTTGTTGAAATTCACAGTTAGGATTTTAATTTGCAAGTCTCAAGTGGCTGCAGCTGTTTGCCTTTCAAGGCCTGTTAAGCCTTTAGGATATCTTCTCTGTAATAATTTTAACAGCATTGAGTTGAAGCACAATCCCCACAACTTCACTGGGCCTAAGTACTCTATGCTCAAAACAGTATGAGTAAAATAATAAAGATCCAGGCCATCAAAAGGACCATCTAGACAACTGGAGATAGTTTGACTTGATCCAAAGTGATCATCTCGGGTATGTTGTATTAGCATATGGACGCTCTGTGAGGTTGCCAGTAAGTGATGCTGTTGCATTAGGAGAGAAGTTGTCCAGGGTATAAAGTGATGAATTCTCCAAGGTTCATCCTATGAAATACACTAAGAAGTATCCTTTTTTTGGAAAATGCACACTTTTAGTGCTTGTTTGCCTTTCTCATTAATGTCTATGGAAGTTACATGAAGCAAGCAAATAACCACTGTTTAAGAAAAGAGCTAAAGCAAATTGCTATCTTCTCATTACATTACATATAAGAGGGCAATCCTCTGTGTTATAAGAAATGAAGTGTTGATTTTAGTCACATTTTGAACAACTTTCAAAACTTTGCTTGGAAGGAATCCTTGAGGGTTTCCTCCTTTTGCAAATTTTTATTACATAAAGAGTTAAGGTTTTGATAGCAGTAACCACAAAAGCATAAGAAAACTTAATTAGTGTTTGTGTATCATCTACTTATATTCTTTATTTTTGATGGGGTGTTTTTGCATTTGTTTTTCGTTTGTGTTTGAGTGTATAGATGCATATACGTATAACGATATAGGTATAAAAATATCCAGATCACTGTGACAAGATGTTCCCATCCTTTGGGAACACATGGATGTGTGTTTGCCATTCATCTCCATGTGTTGTGTACGCACCTAAATCAGTCTGGCCACAAAAACCATCAGGTTTTTAAAACCTGATCATCATTTAGAAATAGATGAGCACTCTAGATTTTTCCATAACAAACTTGTGATCAGGTAATCTGTAAAGTTAAAACAAGTATCAGATGAAATTCTGACATAATAGACTATCATTTATTAGTAAGCAAGTACGTAATTCATAGAACTGTGTAATGAATAGGATGACTGTCTCCCTTTGCCTAAAACTGTCCCAGTTTTGGCACTAAAATCCCAAGTCCGAGACTAAGTCTTGAGCAAACTGGGGTCTTTGGTTATTCTATATGCAATCTTTTCTTTGTTCCCTAACCACTCTTTAGGGAACAGATTAGAGGACTGGCACCAGATTACAGCATTATGCTGCTGGAGAATTGACCACTCTGAATGAATGCTTTATATGAGGCTTATGAAAAAATTCTGAAGCAAGATGTAGTCAAGCTTATAGTTGGCATATTGTGGTCACAGCCCTCTGGGCTATCAGCTGGACACAGAAACACTTAGGACTGGAGCCTCAGGTGCCATTATTAAGGGTAAATTTGAAAAATCTGCTGGACTCCTTTTCATGCAAGAATGGAGTATCTCTAAAATATTTTAGCTTATCCATAAATCTTGAAAACCATCCATTTCATGGTGGAGAACTCATTTTGGAACCTATTATATAATTAGTATTGATTAGCCATTACCTTAACCAAAGACAGTCCCTTTCTAATACTCACTGTTCTATATTTTTAATGTATAATTTTGATCTCAATAGCTTTTGAGGTGCAAGTGGTTTTTGTTTGGATGGATGAATTGTATAGTGGTGAAGTCTGAGATTTTACTGCACCTGTCACCTGAGTAGTGCATATGGTACTCAATATGTAGATTTTACCCTTCACTCCCCTCCTACCCGCTCCCTTCTGAGTCTCCCAAGTACCCACTTAGAATAACGGGTGAGGTAACTCAGGAATGAAAAACCCAATACTGTATGTTCTCACTTGTAAGTGGGAGATAATCTGTGGGTAGGCAAAGGCATACAGAGTGGCATAATGGATTGCAAAAGACATTATCGCTGCAAAGACATTATTTCATTCTTGGCCGGGCAGGGTGGCTCACGCCTGTAATCCCAGCATTTTGGGAGGCCGAGGCGGGAGGATCATGAGGTCAGGCAATCAAGACCATCGTGGCTAACATGGTGAAACCCTGTCTCTACTAAAAATACAAAAAATTAGCCGGGCGTAGTGGTGGGTGCCTGTAGTCCCAGCTACTCAGGAGGCTGAGGCAGGAGAATGGCGTAAACCCAGGAAGTGGAGCTTGCAGTGAGCC
>NW_012101843.1:89574-100413 GCF_000951045.1 Mandrillus leucophaeus | reverse complement strand
CAGGCATGAGCCACCACGCTCAGCCTTCTAGTTCTTTAAAGTGTCCAAAATGTATATTATAATTCCAAGCATACCAATTTTTTACCTTGAGAGAGATAATTAACTTTTCCTGTGTTTTGCCAGCATTAAGTAGAAATTTGGCTAATTTTTACACTGCTAGCTCTTCAACCAGTCTCTTTGACTTTGGAAATGGTAGATGATGTCTCTGAAGCAGAGAATATAACCATGAACACAGTGGTGTTTTGCAGCAACTTTTAAGTGTCTAAGTCTTTTGATGCTTAACAATAGGGAGCATAGGCCGGACACTGTGGCTCATGCCTGTAATCCCAGCACTTTGGGAGGCCGAGGCGGGTGGATCGCCTGACGTCAGGAGTTAGAGACCAGCCTGGCCAACATACTGAAACCCCTTCTCTACTAAAAAATACTAAAAATTAGCTGGGCATGGTGGTGGGTGCCTGTAATCCCAGCTACTGGGGAAGCTGAGGCAGGAGAATCGCTTGAACCCGGGAGGCAGAGGCTGCAATGAGCCGAGATTGCGCCACTACACTCCAGCCTGGGCAACAAGAGCGAAACTCAGTCTCAAAAGATAAAAAAAAAAAAAAATAGGGAGCATGCTGTGACCATTGAAGGAGCTTCGTACAAACATTCTGAGCGTGTGTTTACTTCATATCCAAAGACAATGCCCTAAATAGTCATTCCCTAGGAATGCAGATCTTTCAGCTTTGGCATTAAATTTCTCTAAATGGAATTTGCTATACAGATAAAGCACAAAACACAGCAAGCTTTGACTGTGAGGACATTTCCTTTGATAAAACACACTCAAAAAAAGTCAATGAGAATGATATTATTAGCCCTGTGTTTATATGAGAGCAATGATTTTTCTAATGTGAGGTGAAGATATCCAAACCAATTCTCTAGAATATTTTAGTTGAATTTTCAAACTGATGTGCTGCCTTAATCTGACATCTAAATCAAGTGAGGCTGTACACTTCAGGGCACAAATTAGAGGACTGGCACCAGACTACAGCAGTTAGACTGCCAGAGAATCGATACAGGCCATTTAAGCATCAGGACTGCCTATGTTTCATTTTTGACACTGGAGTTTATGCTTATTGAGTGGGGGAGCTTTAACTCTATGGTGGCAATAAACTCATTAGAAAGTGTCAGCTGGGATTATAACACATGTTAAATAAATATCACCAGTGCTGACACACCATCTTTATTAACTCTTTCCTAGGGTATCTGGATATAAAAGGAGACTAAGGGGTTTTGAGTATAGTGGGATTTAAAAACAATTTTTCTCTCCCATAGGCTTGCCACAAGTGCTTGAATCCCATTATTGGGAAGGAATGCCTATGAGCAGAAGACTTCCTTTTTTCTAGGAACCTCTAACAAAATGATATGCCAGTTAACACTGTTAAGAGGATTAGTTCAATGTGGTCTTGTTAGAATGAAACTCTTATTAGGTATCTGGGAATCCTGTGTTAGAAAAACAATCATACTGATCAGCTGTTTTAAGGAAATACGGTCTCTTCAGAGTATGTTCTCCAAAATTACACGAATTTTAAAGGCAATGGATTGACATAACCATTGGCAAGAATGGAGTCAGAGGAAGCAAAATGCTGGGTAGCAGGACCTTGAGAAATGCCCTTTATAAAATGTACTTGTGCTTCTTGTAATCAATGGCTCAGCTCTGCCCCCATCTGAAGTTCTCAGTCCCAGCCCTGGCTTTCCTGAACTACATCTTTTTGATCCATAAGCAGAACAGGATCACTGCACAAGAAAGCAGTTGGGGCCAGAGATGAGCTTTGTCTGCCACACTGCCTGCTCTAGTGTTGAGCGTTTACTCAGCAGCTGCGTTCCCGCAGGGTCAACTGAGAATTCATCAAAGCTTTGCTTTCAGCTCTTCTCTGGGTCCAAATGAGTATAACTCCCACTTCTGAGTAGAAATTCTTTTTAAATGTCATTGGTTAACTTTTAAATAGTTTTGTTGTTGTTGTCGTTGTTGTTTTAGAGGGAGTCTCGCTCTTTCGCCCAGGCTGCAATACAGTGGCGTGATCTTGGCTCACTGCAACCTCTGCCTCCTGGGTTCAAGCGATTCTCCTGCCTCAGCCCCCTGAGTAGCTGGGATTATAGGTGCGGGCCACCATGCCCGGCTAATTTTTGTATTTTTAGTAAAGACAGGGTTTCACCATGTTGGCCAGGCTGGTCTCAAACTCTTGACCTCAGGCGATCCACCTGCTTCGGCCTCCCAAAGTGCTGAGATTACAGGCATGAGCCACCGCACCCAACCAACTTTTAAATAGCTTTAAACTGTAACCCAAATTACCTTTTGTGTTCCGTCATTACTGGGTGTGGCTTTTCGTCTGCCCCTTTCAGGCAGTTATCCTTTCCTACTTTTTTTTTTTTTTTTTTTTTTTTTGAGTTGGAGTCTCACTTTGTTGTCCAGGCTGGAGTATAGTGATGCAATATCAGGTCACTGCAACCTCCACCTCCCAGGTTCAAGCAATTCTCCCTGCCTCAGCCTCCTGAGTAGCTGGGATTACAGGCACCCGCCACCACACCCAGCTACTTTTTTTTGTATTTGTAGTAGAGATGGGGTTTCGCCATGTTGGCCAGGCTGGTCTCAAACTCCTGACCTCAGGTGATCCGCCCACCTCGGTGATCTACCAACTCCCAAAGTCTCCTGCCTTTAAACAATGTATTTGCTGTGCATTTTCCAAGAATTGATGTTCATTATATATCTCACAACAGAGAACAAAAGAATTTTTATAACTATCATTGGTCCTGTAGACGTCTTCTTCTAATTCACATATGTAATGGGTCATAGAATTCTTGCAGGATCCACAGTTTATGGGCCCACTGTATCATATATTTCCTAAGACAAATTAGAAAGGGTCATTAGGACCAAGGCAAGTTGTTTAATCACCCAAATAACACTCCTTCAACCAACCCATTGTCAAGAACCTAGGTGTGCCCTGCTGGCTTAGAGAATGCAGATGCTGAGCCCTGGGCTCTCAGTCTTACCACGGAGGAAAAATTTAATGCACTCTTCTGGGAATGGTGCATCTGAAAACTTAGAAATATTTAACTGTCTCCAATAATGAATTGACCTGGAACAATTCCTTATTCGATAAAGTGCTGAGTTTTAGTGAAAAAGAATGAAGCCATCTACTAAAATGTTAATCCATGCAAAGCACTTGGAAGAGAGCCCGGCACGTAGTAAGTGCCTGTACTTATTATTCTCCACTTGACCCCTTAGCAAGACTTCCTCCCCGACCAGTCACTCTCCCATATTCTCTGGCCTACTGTCTTCCCAGGAAAGAGGACTTCTGTGCAGGACTACATCACCCAAATTCCCTTGCCAGCCAGGTTCAGTTTGGGCCCAGCCAATGGGAGGAAGTGTCAGGGAACCAGTAGGCGGGAGAAGAAAGGATAGGGAACTTCCTTCCTGCCCCCTCCAACTTCTGCCTCCCTCACTGGCAGCAACCCAGCGCCTCCATTGCTGACCTCGACCAACCTCCACCTGTGGTCCTTCCTTTACTGCAGCAATGACACTGTTTTCTTCCTTTGTTCTTCCAACCCCAGGTAAGTTAATGCCTTGTCTCTCTTGCTGGTCCCTGGATGCTTCAACATGCCATTTTTTGGTTCCTTAATGCTGGCCAAGTCTCTGTAAGTAGGCCCTTCACTAAAGACTATTAACTTACGTCAGTGGTTCTCAACCCTTGCTGCACGTGACCACCAAGGGCGCTTTTGAAAACTACCAGTGCCTGGGCTGGCATTCCCGGAGATTATTGTAACTGGCCAGGGTGGGGTCTGGCCACTGGTGTTGTCTAAGAGCTTTGTAAGTAATGAAGCCAGAGTTAAGAGCCACTTATTGAAATCACCTGAGTGAATTCCAGCCTCCTGCCAAACCCCTGACAGATATACGCTCAGTGAATGTTACCTGTTGTGGTTGTCATTACAACAACGACTACTGCCACCTTTATTTCTACTGTGCTTACATTAATCGTTTCCCCCAGTTTACAGATAAGGAAATTTACACAGAGGTTAAGTAATTTTCTGAAAATTATATGGTTTTTTAAGTTAGAGTTCAGTTTATTTGGCTGAAAGCTCATGTTCTTTATGCTTTTTCTATGATATCCTGCAAAGGTCAGGTCTTCTCGAACTTTAAGGTGCATATGAAACACTTGGGGATCCTGTTTAAGTGGAGCTTTTAATGCAGAAGTTCTGAGGCCTGAGATTCTGCTTTTCAGACAGCCTCCCAGGTGTCGCCAATGCTGCTGGTTCAATGACCAGCCTTTGAGTATCAAAGGTGTAAACAATTAGCCACTCTTTTTTTTTTTTTTTTTTTCCAACCTTCAAAATTTCCTCCCCTATCCTTATCATTTTCACCTGATGATCTTGTGTCCTAGCTCACGGAAAAAAAGAGGCTTCCAAAGAGATTCTGCCAGACTCACACTGTCACATCTACCCACTTTCCCACGTTTCCTACATACTCTGCCTTCCCACCCATAGCTGTAGATGAAATATTTGTACTCACATCCAGAGCCATTCCATCCAGTGCACCAGATCCCATCTGCTCTTGCTCACCCAAGAGTATTTCTTCATGAATGTGCTCCAGTTTTGCATCATTTTTCCTCCGTCCTGAATTGCTTCCATTAACATGCAAATATCATTTTTTTTTACTTTTAAAAACGAAAAATTTAGTTTGAATCCATCCCCCTACACCAACTTCCACTCAGTTTTTGTACTTATTTTCAAACAAATTACTCAAGTTTTTTTTACTTGGTCTCCAACTGTGCTTTTCTCATTGTTAGACCCACTCCACCTTAATCAGCCCTCATCAAGGTCATCAATGTGATTCATGTTGCTAAATCCGTTGGGCATTTCCAGTCTTCACCTTTTCATCAGCATTTGGTACTTGTATAATTCCCTCCCCCTTGATACGGTTTCTGTATCTTCGTCTTTAGAACACCACATTCTCTTGTTTTTTCTTCCAGCTCACTAACAACTCCTCTGTCTTTCTCACCGGTTCTTCCTCTTATCTCTAACCTCGTTGGCAAGCTCCAGGGCTCAATCTTTGGTTCTCTTTTCTATGTACATTTACTTTTTTGATGATGTCCTACAGCAGCATAGCTTTAAATGGCATACATATGCCAAACTTATGCCTCCATCTCAGATCTTTCCAAACCCATAAATCCAGCATCCTATGCAACATCTCCACTGGAATATCTAATGGACATTTGAAACGTAACACGTTCAAGACTGGACTTCTGATATTCTTTCCTAAATTTTTTTCACTTAGTTTTCCCCATCTCGGTTGATACAACTCCATCCAGCTGGTTGCTAAGGCCAAAAATCTTGAAGTCATCCTTGACTTACCTCTTTTTTTCATACCTCATGTCCAAGCTAACATGCATTCCTATTGACTTTTCAAAATATATCCAGAATGTCACACTTCTTACCACCTCTACTAACTACTACTACTACTACTACTACTACTACTACTACTACTACTACTACTACTACTACTATCCTTTACTGAACTCCTTGCTTGGATTTATTGCAATAGTGTCTAAAACGATTTCTTGATTCCATACTTGTTACTTAATGCAGTCTATTTTGAAAAAGCAGATAGAATGACCCTTTTAAAATGTGAGGTGGTTCTTACAACTGCATTGTTTAATATCCTGTAAAAGTTTTCATTTCACTCAAAGAATAAACCAAAGTTTTTATATCAGTTAAAAGTGTCTACATAGCCCAACCCTCTTCTTACCCTTCCCAACTTTACTTGTCTGGCCTCATATCCTGCTAATTTCCTGCTTGATCATTTCTCTCCAGGCATATTGGCTTCCATGATGCTTCTTGGAGTTTCCAGGCACACTTTTTCCTTCTTGCCTTTGCACTGGATTTCCCTTGTCCCTGGAATGCTGTTCTTGGAGTATCTGTGTGGATAGCTCTTACATTTCCTTCAAGCTTTTGTTCACATCTCACCTTCTCAGTGAGTCTTATCCTAATTACCCTATTTAAAATTGCAACCGTCCTTTATCCAGTACCTCTCTCTGGCTTCCCTGATTTCCACGACTCTGTTCAATTTTTTAATTTTTTTTTTTTGGCAGTATGCAATCTTATTTATTATGCTTGATACTTATTACCTGGAGTATAAGTTTCAGCAGAACAGGGATGCTTGGTTTTCGTTTTCTAACATTTTTACAGTACCTAAACGAGTGTCTGGCACGTAAATTTACTCAATTTGTTGAAAGAAATGAAGAACAGTTGTTTGTTGTAGTTTTAAGATGACAGATTATAGAATACACTTAAGAGCCTAGAGTATACGTTTTCTAAGTGTGGTAATGAGACTCAGACATAACACACAAACAATAAAAACAAAAGTTTCACTTCTTTCTAGACCTCGAAAGAGACCTAGACATTTCTTTGAACCTTCTGGCTATTTAAAAGTGGGATCCATTGACATGTGAAAAAAATGTCTAAGTTTTGCCCTTGTCTAATATCTCAAAGTAAACAGCTATTTCCTTTTTTCTGTGCTCAACAGCATTTGCCAGCATTTTATAGTATGAAAAAATGTCTCATGGCATGGGATTTAGGCTATTGACAGACTGTATAGGGGAATCTAGAGATGTTGAGGTGATGTTCAGCATTTCACTGCCCATAGCCCTTGGGGTAATGTTTTTAAGAAGAATCAATAATTGGAAGCCAACTAAATAGCTTTGTTCCCCTCAAATGCGAACCTGGTTACTTTATCAAGGAAACACATGTTTATTGCTTTCGGGCAGAAAATAATAAGTCAGGCAGGTTTACAAGCCCCCTTTCCATCTTGAAAGCATTTTTGTCAGCTGCTTCATCCTCAGAGAAAATTACCAAATCAAGCCTTGAAAGGTAGATGATTAGTGGGTGTTGCAGGCAGCATCTCATTTCTCTTCTGGGCGGGGATATGGAGATACTATTGGCCTCCCACTTAGGGAAAAACACATTTTTGACAGTAGAGTTGTCCAAGGGCTTTTTCTTGGAGCATAAACACCATGTAACCATATGCTAATGTAGAAAAGCATAGGAACCTGGCATGAGGCACTTGGGAAAGCTTAGATCATGGTTTACAAACAATGATTGAATAGCTGACACTTATTATGGGGGAGAGAAGAATCTCATGTCTTCTCCCCAAAAGTAATTTGGAACAAGCTGAATGGGGTCACCTGGAAAGCCTCTTCATCCTTTATGATTATCCTAATCTTTCAAAAACCAGTTTCTACGCCTCTCAGGAAAATGCAGGGAAGAACAATGATGGTTATGATAAATGGTGAGAGTCTTTAAAAGTCCAGATCCCAAGTTCAGAGAGCATTCAGTAAGGTACTCCAAACACAGAGGGATACCTGTGAATTTTCTACCTTTCAATCATTGTAGTAAAGATTTGAAAAATACCTGCAGTGACTGTGAAAGACAGAGAGTTGCAAGGTCTTGTGTGCCTTTCAAAGTCAGGAAAAGCCAGGACCAAAGGAGCCTGAAGAATCTTTATCCACACCGGGGTGCAGACATTGGAAACAAGTGGAATGGGAATCCAAGCATGACTTGCAGATTGAATCAATGTGTGTTCTACACACATGTTATGGTGTTTTTTGTATGAGTATACTACTAGGTAAGGTCTATAGGAATCCTTCAAGCTAGTCTCAGAATTGCATGAGAGCCAGCTACTAACAGTCAACTATGCCGCCTGCACCAGCCGTGCTGTCCCGAGTGAGGAGACTCATCCAGTATTCCCTTTACGTGTTGTGTTTAATTATCTGTCATTTCACATGCATAGAGTATCCTTCCCATAACATAGGTAACCACTTGAAGGTGATGGAAAAGCGTGGGGTTTGTAGATAGTCCTAGCTTTGTGTTTAGTAGTGCAGGAGAGAAGAAACTGTAGGGGAGAAGAAATCTTTTCTTATCCATCGCGTCTTCATGGCTGAGACTCCCGTAAAGAAAGACAGATTAACAAGAGAAAAGCATACAAATTTAATATAAGTTGTACATGACACAGAAGCCTTCATAAGGAAATGAAGACCTGAATAAACGGATAAACCTGTGTCTTTTTATGCTAAGTCTGATGAAGAAGTGGCCTTGGAAAAGAAGCATGATTAGATAAAGGTGCATGATCTAATGGTAATAAACTTGGGGAAACAGCAAGGCCTGTTTCTCCAGATTCTTCTGTGTGCCTGTATCTTCAGAGATTAGGATATGCCTGTCATCCAGGTGTAGAGTAGGTGCCTCTGGAAAGAACCTGCTTTGGGAGAGAAGGACTAGGGCAAGATGAGAATGGCCTTCATTTTTCTGCTGTTTTCTCAAATGGCAAAGTGCCATATATTAGAGTGGCATGTCCTGACTCCATCATTAACTATAAGTAAAGGGCCAGTCATTTAACATCTGAGTCTTATTTTCCTAATTCTATTTGCAAAATGGGAAGTTAATCAAAATAATACCTTCAACACAACGTAAGGATCCAGTGTTGAAGGCAATTGTAAATTCTACAAATGTTAGTTTCCCCAGTGACATGTAACTGTGTGGCTTATGGTATAAGTTAGTTATAGTTTTTCATCTGATTTTCTTGGTCTTTGCTGAACCATCTCAATCATGTGTTCTTAAGAAATTGGGTTCTCAGATTGGCAAGGAGGTCATGAGAAAATCAGACTGCACCTCTTTAGTACAGCCATTGTGTGCCTGTTGCCTCTGCTTATATAAATATTTTGCTTTCACGAACTTCTACAAAGTTTGACCAGGGCTACTTGGTACCTTCTTCTCCTCCATACTCCTCTATGCGAATTAATGTCTCTGAATAGCATCAAAAATGGGCATTTCATTTGGTTATTGCCTCTAGAGAAGTACACTTCTATAGATGTTTTAAAGGGCAATAGAATATTTCCATGGGTTTAACACCTTGGACTTCAATTGTATATACATTTTTTTTAAGGTTCTCATTCATGCCCTTAATGACCAACATACTATTTACCACCTGCAGGAGTGATTATATTAACAGAAGGGACATTAGAGACATTTGTAGAACCCAAAATGATGCCTTTCAGGAAGTACATGCTCTCTCTACCAGCAGGATGTTGCCACTGCTGTAGTCTATATAGAAAAGACATTAGGAAAAGGATGTTAAAAATAGATGAGGCAAAAAATCAAATTACTTCTCCAGCAACCATTACCATAGAACCAACCACAAATTACCGAGGTCAAGGATAGGATATTAAATAGAAGCATACACAGAAAGAGAGGTAAATGAGCAGAAGATATAGGTAAGTGGATACAGGGCAAGATCTTTCTTCTGAACAAGTTTCTTGTCAAGGTCTCACATCTTTTTAATAATTTCTTTTTCTTTTCTGTCTCAGTACTGATTCTTTTAGGAAGGGCAGTAGTAGTTACAAAGTTATAATTATTTGCTGAAGTTTTCTTTCATAAATAGTGCAGAAGACTATATTGGTGATTATAACTCCTTGCCATTAATAAGGAATATACCAATTGATCTTATAAGACCTTTTTTTTTTTCCCCCTGGACAGTCCTGTGGTCAGTCCAAACTTGCCATAAATAACTTGTATGGTTTTTGGCCATTTTTCCCAATACAATGTAAAGGGCTTTTTTAAATGTGAGACAGGGTCTCTCTCTCTCTGCCACTCAGGCTGGAACGCAGTGGCACAACCATAGCTACATTCTCAACCTCCTGGGCTCAAGCGATTCTCCCATCTCAGCCTTCCAGGTAGCTGAGACTACAGGTATACATTACCATGTCTGGCTAATTTTTATATTTTAGGTGTTTCATCATGCTGCCCAAGCTGATCTTGAACTCCTGAGCTCAAGCAATCCACCTACCTCAACTTCCTAAAGTGCTGCGATTTACAGTTGTGAGCCATTGCACCTGATTCATACTTTTAATAATGAACATTGTCCTAGATTCAAAAGAGTCAATAGTGGAATGTTGGCAATCTATAAAGTAACAGTAATAGTTTATATTTCTGCAGGATTACATTCTAGAGCTCTATAGAGTATCTTACCTAATCTTCCCTCCAAAAGCTGGATACCGTTGATATTAACCATTCTTTTTTTATAGCTGAAAAAACTTGATTAATAGTGGCCTGCCTGAACATCTGAAAGCCCATTCTTTATCTGCCTTCACCTTTCTTTCTTATGTGATAACTTCTTTTTTAGGGAAAAAAATCTATAGAATGGAAAGTTTAATAAAGCAGCTTTTTATATCCCATTCTCTTACGTGGGGTCTTTTCAGTCTACCTTTGCTTTTTACACCTGTCACTGGAGTTCCTTTCCATTTTCACCTTTTCCTTCCCAATTTGAGGACAAGGTTAGAAAGAAAGTAGAATAGCACACCTTATGCTGTAGCCATGAATATAGTAAGGTATTTGTGAGAGTTAAACTAAAGAGCTTTTGCACAGCAAAAGGAACAGTCAGTGGAGTAAATGGACAACCCACAGAGTGGGAGAGAATCTTCACAATCTATATATCTGACAAAGGACTAATATCCAGAATTTATAACAAACTCAAATCAGTAAAGAAAAACAAGTAAGCCCATCAAAAAGTGGGCTAACGACATGAATAGACAATTCTCAAAAGAAGATATGCAAATGGCCAACAAACATGAAAAAATGCTCAACATCACTAATGATCAGGGAAATGCAAATCAAAACCACAATGCAATGTCACCTTACTCCTGCAAGAATGGCCATCATCGAAAAATCAAAAAACAGTAGATGTTGCCGTGGATGCAATGAACAGGGAATGCTTCTACACTGCTTATGGGAATGTAAACTAGTACAGCCACTATGGAA